>NC_080088.1:110781314-111084735 GCF_950005125.1 Chionomys nivalis
GCCTTGCATGCCTGTGGATTAAACCTAGGCCTTGCATGCCTGGTAAGAGTTCTGCCATTGACCTATAGCTTCAGCCTTTTATTATTTGTTTTATTTTGTGTATGAGCATTCTCACTGCATGTAAGTGCACCACATACATGCAGCGCCCTTGCAGGGCAGAAGGCGGCACTGGATTGTATCCCCTAGAACTGCAGTTACAGACAGGTATGAGTTACCACGTGGTAGCTGGAAACTGAACCTGGGCTCTCTCTGTAAGATCAACCAATACTCTTAACCGCTGAGCCATCTCTCCAAACTTCTTCGTTTTTGTTCTGTGTTAGTCCAAGATTTGCTCTGTAGCCCAGGTTGGCCTCATACTGGTCACCTTGTACCTGCCTCCACTGGGCTGGAATTACAGCCAGTCATCAGACCTTGCACCACCTCCTCTGTTCCTAGCTGCCACCCTCCCCGACATGAGGATGGCTGCAGCCTCACAAAGGTGTTGTCACCTCCCCCTAAGCACCACTTCATTTTTTTCTGTTTTTTTGTTTGTTTTTTTCCTTTAAAGAGTATACAGTGTCCTGCCTGCATATACGTCTGCACGCCAGAAGAGGGCACCAGATCTCATTACAGATGGTTGTGAGCCACCATGTGGTTGCTGGGAACTGAACTTCTGAGCCAGCTCTTCAGCCTCCACCTTTTTTCAGTTCTTTAGGTCTAGTCAACCCATGCTCTTGTCTCTCTGCTCATAAAAAGCCAGGGGACAATGGCTTTATGAGCTCACCACCTTTGGAGTTCAGCCCCCTCTCTGACTTCCATCTTACTTTTCCAATCCCTCACCCCCCTACCAGTTGTTTTTTTTTTTTTCCGTAGCTTTGGAGCCTATCCTGGAACTAGCTCTTGTAGCCCAGGCCTCAAACTCACAGAGATCCGCCTGCTTCTGCCTCCCGAGTGTTGGGATTAAAGGCGTGCGCCATCACTGCCTGGCTCTCACTTATTCTTTTGTTTGTCTTTTCGAGACAGGATTTCTCTGTGGCTTTGGGGCCTGTCTTGAAACTCTGTAGATCAGGCTGGCCTCAAACTCAGAGATCCACCTGCCTCTGCCTCCTGAGCACTGGGATTAAAGGTGGGTGCCACCACCCCCAGGTGAGATACATATGACTGCAATCCAGGCTGGCCCCAAACTCCTGATCCTCTCGCCTCTACCTCCCAAGGGCTAGGATCACAGGCATGAACTACATGCTCAGTTTATGTGGTGTTGGAGATGGATCCCAAGACAATTGTCTGATTTCTCCCTTTTTGATTTCTGTTGTTTTTCAAAATAGGGGCTCTCTGTGTAGCCCCACAAACTCAGAGATATGCTTGTCTCTGCCTCCCAAGTATTGGGATCAAAGGTGTGCATCACTACCGCCCAGCTGATTGCTTTTCTTCCTCTTTTTTTGTTTTTTTGAGACAGGGTTTCTCTGTGTAGCTTTGGTGTCTGTCCTGGAACTTACTCTGTAGACCAGGCTGGCTTTGAACTCACTGAGATCTGCCTGTGTCTGCCTCTGGAGTGCAGGGATTGAAGACGTGTGCCACCACTGCCTGGCTGAATTCTCCTTTTTAAATGGCTCTAAATCAGGCCTTACTTTTCTTCTATGGTCATGGTCTGGGCTTGGCACACTACAAAGCACTCCTGAGAATACCTGTGGTTTGTCTGGTTGCAGGCTGCTAAGCAGCAGCCCCTCTGCACCCCATCCCTGGATGGCAAGTACCTTCAGCTCCAGGGTGCTCTTTTCCATCTGCCTGTGCCTCATCAGCCTTGGCTTCGGGGCCATCACTGGGCACAGGTGCGTTGGGCTCTGGGGCAGGGCTGGAGTTGCTGCTGTTCTCCTGTTTGATGGGAGAGGCGTCTGCTATGGAGCTCTGGTTGCTGTTATCATCTGCACAGGAACAGAGCACAGGTTGACATCCTAGAGCCGCTGAGAGGGTAGCGTGGGTACGCATGGGCGTGCGTGTGCTAGGGCTCAGCTTTTCTATGCCTCAATGCCTTTGGCCTCACAACCTATGAGGCCAGGAAGTCTCAGAGCTAGATCACCTCCTCCTACACCTCCCCCACAGTTCTTAGCTAACTAAGAAGGTTCCTGTGTCTGGGGCCAGACAGAGATGGTGGCAGATTGGTAACAGTCAGAGGCTGGGAAGCTCCTGGCCTTGACAGGACCCCAGCTGTTCGGGAAGGCACCGCAGCTTTAGCTGCTTGGCGATCAAGCCAGTGAACATTTCAACATGCAAGGAGGGGCCACTGGATCTGCTGGGGGAGAGGCTATTTTTTTTAAGGGTGTCACCCTTAGTAGGCTGACCAAGCTCCAGTGGACTGGGCCACACCCATGAATATATGAGCAGCACAAATTAGATTCAGCGGGCTATCAAAAAAATAAATGAATAAATAAAGAGAGAGAGCTGAGCAGTGATGGCGCACACCTTTAACCCCAGCACTCAAGAGGCAGAGGCAGGCAGATCTTTGAGTTTGAGGCCAGCTTGGTCTACAAGAACTAGTTTTAGGGCAGATTTCAAAGCTACAGAGAAATGCTGTCTCGAAAAACAAAACAAAACAAAAAAACAAGAAAAGAGGACACAGGCCTGGAGAGATGGCTCAGCAGTGAGACCACTCGCTGTTCTTCTGCAGGATACAGGTGTGGCTGCCAGCACCATAACTCCAGTTCCAGGGGATCGGACCCTCTACTGGCCTCCTTACATGCGGCAAACAATCATGAAATGAAAATAAATAAATCTTTTTTTTTTTTTCTTTAGACATGGTCTCACTATGTAGTCTTAGCTGACCTGGAACTTGCTAAGTAGACTAGGCTGGCCTTGAACTCACACCTGCCTCTGCCTCTCAAGTGCTAGAATTAAAGGTGTGTGCTACAATGCCCAGATAAAATAATTAATCTTTCTGGGTGGTGATGGTGCCATATGCATTTAATCCCAGCACTCGGGAGACAGAGGCAGGTGACTCCTGTGAGTTCCAGGCCAGCCTGGTGCACAAAGTGAGTTCTAGGACAGGCTCCAAAGCTACACAGAAAAACCCTGTCTCAAAAGAGAGAGAAAATAAATCTTTTTTAAAATATGGGAACAGTGAAGATAGATAGGATGGATGGAGTGGCTCTGGAAGGTCTTTGTATATATATCAAATTCTCAAATAATGAAAATATTGAAAAAAAACTTTGGGGTCATGAGAACTAATTCTGGGTGAGGAAAACCAGGTATTTTGTGCATGTAGCCTTGAAATAGTGTTACTACAACATTCTATCTCATTTCCTGAAATTTCAGACTGGATTCTTGTTGATGCAATATAAAAGGGAAAGCCAGGCATGGTGGCGCAGGCCTTTAAACCCAGCACTGGGTAGGCAGAGTCAGATGATCTCTGTGAGTTCTAGGCCCGATAGGGCTATGTAGCAAGAGAACCAGAAATTATTACTTTATTTCTTGTGTGTGTGCCTACAGGTAATTCCGTGCACCATCACACACATGCTTGTGGAAAGCAGAAAAGTTCCCCTGAAACTGGAGCCTCCAGGTGGTTACAAAGTAGTGCTGGAAACAGAATCCAAGTCTTCTACAAGACAAATAAGTGCTTTTAGCCATTCAGCCATCTCTCTAACCACTGTAATCACTTTTTTTCTCCAAAGATTTTATTTATTTATTATGCATAGTGTTCTGCCTCCATGTGTCCCTGCAGTCCAGAAGAGGGCACCAGACCTCATTACAGATGGTTGTGAGCCACCATGTGGTTGCTGGGAATTGAATTCAGGACCTTTGGAAGAGCAGCCAGTGCTCTTAACTGCTAAGCCATCTATCACCTTTTATAAATTTTATTTTATTTTTATTATTTTTTTAAGACAATGGTTTCTCTGTATAATAGCCCTGGCTGTCCTGGAGCTCATTCTGTAGTCCAGGCTGGCTTCAAATTCAGAGATCTGCCTGCCTCTGACTCCGAAGTGCCAGGATTAAAAGTGTGTACCACCACTGCACAGCCCTTATTTTAATCATGTGCTCGGTTTGTGTGTGTGCAGGTGGCTATGTGCACATGAGTGGAGGTGCCCATTGGAAGCTCTGGATCCCCTGGAGCTGGAGTCACAGGTATCAACCACATGACTAGTGCTGGAAACTGAACTCAGGTCCTCTGGAAGAGCATCAAGTGCTCTTAACCACTTGAGCCACCTCTCCAGCCTCACCCACAAAATGTTTTAAATTATTTTATGTGGATGGATGTTTTGTTTACATATATGCCTGCATCACATGCATGGTTCAGCACTCATAGGTGCCAGAAGAGGGCAGTAGAGCTCTTGGGTTTGGAATTACAGATGCTGGGAATTGAACCAGGGTTAGCTGGAACCAATGCTCATAACCACTGAGCCATCTCCCACCCTAACCACACCAGTAACCTTTTTTTTTTTTTTTTTTTTTTTTTTTTTTTTTGGTTTTTCGAGACAGGGTTTCTCTGTGGCTTTGGAGCCTGTCCTGGAACTAGCTCTGTAGACCAGGCTGGTCTCGAACTCACAGAGATCCGCTTGCCTCTGCCTCCCTAGTGCTGGGATTAAAGGCGTGCACCACCATCACCCGGCTCACACCAGTAACTTTTCCTGGCACTCAAGACTGCCTGCCTCCTAAGAGTCTGTCCCCCAGACAAATCCACAAAAACTGTCTGGGGCTGGAGAGATGGCTCAGTGGTTAAGAGCATTGCCTGCTCTTCCAAAGGTCCTGAGTTCAATTCCCAGCAACCACGTGGTGGCTCATAACCATCTGTAATGGGGTCTGGTGCCCTCTTCTGGCCAGAGGGCATACACACAGACAGAATATTGTATACATAATAAATATTTTTTTTTTAAAAAAAACTGTCTACACACTTCTTGATTTTGTTGTGCACACATTTTGTGTGCAGAGGCTTACACCTGTGTGGAGGTCAGAGAACAGTCTGGCATTTACAAATTTTCCAGGAATCTGACCTTGGGTCTCCAGGCTTTCCCTAAAAGTGCTTTTACACACTAAGCCATTTCCCTGGCCCAGAATCAACTTTAAAAGAAGGCTGGCATACGTCACATGGTAAGGTACTTCCTAACCTCCCAATGTCCCGAGTCTTATCCCCATTATGGGGAAAACAAAAGCAAATACAAAAGCTAAGGAAGGAGAAATGGAGAAGAATACTAAATATTAAAGAAATGTAAGAGACCTAACCAGTAAGGATGATGTGTGCCAATTATTTGGATCTAATTTGGAATGCACAGGCTTTAACACATTTTGGAACAATTGGGGAATTTGCATATAGTCTGAATTCTTAAAGCTATTAAGGGATTATTTTTAATTCTGTTAGAAGAGATAATGGCACAGTGGGTCTGGGGAAATGTCACCCTATGGCATACCACCCTATGAGATGGGTAGGTATAGATTAAACATGTCTGGGTGGGGAGGAGTTCAGCTCAGACTGCAGACAACTGTCAGGGCTGCTCAGACTTCACACCCGAGACATGTGTTTTTTATGCAAATTACACGTCAATCACAAACATTACATTAAAAATACATGCGGCAAATATGGCCTAGTGTTCATAAAAACTGAAGCAGGGAATCGATGAAGCTTCTCACACCGGTGTCTCTCCAATGAGACTGATGCAGGGATGAGAGGCACGGGGAAGTGGTGTTTGCATTAAAGCTGGAGAAAGATCTGGGGCCCAGGGTACACCTCCCCTTGTCCTGAATCCACTTCACAGGTACAGTCATTTTATTTTAATTTCTACAGGGGAAAGCATAAACGCAGTCCCCAAGTACCACAAATCACACAGTCAAATTCCCACACTGGGGAGAATCATGGGTGAATTGGCAAATCCCAAGTGTAATGGGGAACCGTGCCCTTGGAAACCACCTTCTGGACCACGGTTTCGGGGCTGTCAGCTATGTATGAGGCAGTCCTTTCAGATCAAAGGTACCCAGTGGCGATCTCACAGAAGCAATCCATAAGATGGCAGCTCATGCTTCTAATCCTAGCACTCAGGAAGAGCCAGGAGATTTCCAAAAATTTGGGATCGGCTGGGCTGTCGTGGCGCACGCCTTTAATCCCAGCACTCAGCACTCGGGAGGCAGAGGCAGGCGGATCTCTGTGAGTTCAAGGTCAGCCTGGTCTACAAGAGCTAGTTCCAGGACAGGAACCAAAAAGCTATGGAGAAACCCTGTCTAGAAAATAAAAAAAAAAAAAAAAAAAAAAAAAAATTGGGATCATCTTGCTCTACACAGTGAGTTCAGGCCAGCCAGCACTTAGAATTGAGACTCTGTCTACAACGAAACAAATAACACTATAAACTGAGGCGGTCTTTGTAAGCAATGCCATGTGTGGGACCTTGTAAAAAGGAGATGGGCAGGGGCACTCCAAGAGCTCTGGGCACCTATTATGTGTCATGCACTGAGAAAGAACATTTGTAGTTACCCACTATGTTCTGAAATCAAGGTCTTGCCATGTGATCCAGGCTAGCCCCAAACTCAGACTTGAGCAATCCTCTAGCTTCAGCTTACAAGTAGCTGGGAGACTACAGGTGTAGTGTGATGCCCAGAGGGACTACAGGTGCAGTGTGAGGCACAGGGGGACCCAGGGGACTACAGGTATAGTGTGATGCCCAGGGGACTACAGGTGCAGTGTGATACCCAGGGGGACCCAGGGGACTACAGGTACAGTGTGAGGCCCAGGGAGACCCAGGGGGACTACAGGTGCAGTGTGAGGCCCAGGGGGACCCAGGGGGACTACAGGTGCAGTGTGAGGCCCAGGGGGACCCAGGGGGACTACAGGTGCAGTGTGAGGCCCAGGGGACCCAGGGGACTACAGGTACAGTGTGATGCCCAGGGGACCCAGGGGACTACAGGTGCAGTGTGAGGCCCAGGGGGACCCAGGGGGACTACAGGTGCAGTGTGAGGCCCAGGGAGACCCAGGGGGACTACAGGTGCAGTGTGAGGCCCAGGGGGACCCAGGGGGACTACAGGTGCAGTGTGAGGCCCAGGGGACTACAGGTGCAGTGTGATGTCCAGGGGGACTACAGGAGCAGTGTGAGGCCCAGGCACCACATTTAATCAACATACTGATGGACACCCACCTACCTGGTATTGCTACCAAAATTTTTACAGATGGGAGAATCGATCCCTCAGATCTATCTGGGTTTTTTTTTGTTTGTTTTTTTAAGACAGAGTCTCGTGTAACTCAGGCTGGCCTCAAACTTGCCCTTACCTCTAGGATGACCTTGAACTCCTGATTATCCTCTTTCTATCTCTCCAGTGCTGGGATTTCAGGTGTGTGCCTCCCACCTGGTGTGGACCAAGGCTCAACCCCTCTTTTTTACCTCCACCTGGAGGGAGCACCAGGCACTCACACAGCCCAGCTGGTCTCATTTAACTATACTCTGGAATGCTGGTTACATAAAAGCACTCTCTTGTGAATTCTTGACTTGAAAAATATGTGCTCTCCTCATTTACCTTTAAGAAAGTCTAAATCTTCCTAGGTCAAGGCCCAAATGCATGCGTGATGTGATGAAAATTCTGTTAATAAATGATAGTAAGCATTAATGTCTAACCAGGCAGATGCTGGAGCCTGGCCTGGGAACCGGGTCCACAGCTGACATGGCTAACTCTAGATGACAGACAGCAGTGAGGGTGACCGCCACAGTTCCTGCTGGGCCCCTTCCCCAGTCTCCTGGAACTCTCTTGCCAGGCCTGCATCTGTCCCCAGGCCTTCAGGCTTGCTCACCCCTGCCTTGGCCTTGGCTGCTCTGAGCTACAATGGAAATGATGGGAGAAGGTGGATATGTTGCTTATGTCAGGAGCCGGTTCTTTCCGCACCAGTCCAAGCGGCAAGTCTAGATTCTGCCCACAAAGGCTCTCCTAAGTCAACTTTAGCACTGGAAGTTATCAGCTTGCTAATGGGGCAAGGTGACATCCCTTCTCTGAGCCTTAGCTCTTCATCTGTGAGATGTGTCTTGTTGCCAGACGCTTGGCACATTGTGGTGGCTTCATACATGGTAGCTGTTAACATGCCAAGGTTCTTCAGAGATATTCTCATCTAATCCCCACGAAGACTTCATGAAGCAGCCATTGCCATTACATTCTACAGGTTAACATCAATCAGAAGGCTAGGGGTTACGTCAGTAACTCAAGATGACACAGTTAGGGGAGGCGGGAAAGTCAGAGAAGGGCTGCCAGGGAACTGGGCCATAGTCTATATCTCACCCTGAGAATTCCAGCCTTGAGCTTGGGACTGATCAGATGGTGACCTTGAACTTCTGGGATTACAGATCTCTACCTCCAAGCCCAGCTTACACAGAGCTACGGACAGGACCCAGAGCTTTGTGCACATCGGGTGAGCATTTTTTGCTTTGTTTTGTCTTTGAAACAGAGTCTCATGTAGCTCAGGTTGTCCTCGAACTCCTGATCCCTCTGGCTCCATCTCTGTAGAGCTAGAATTACAGACCTGCGCCACTGTACTCAGCAGGTCTTTCTTTGCTCATTGACCGGCAGCAAAACTCTTTTGTGTTTTTATGAAACCAAGCCGCTAAGACACAAGTCTCCTTGATTAGGTGCCGGGGACTGGGAATCCAGAATGATTAGTTTGGGTCAATGAGGCGTGCTGGATAATTTTATGCCAACTTGACACAGGTTAGAGTCTTTTGAGGGAAGGGAACCCCAATTGAGAAAGTGTCCCCACGAGTTTAGAAGCCTGTGAAGCATTTTCTTAATTAGTGACCGATGTGGGAGGACCCAGCCCACTGTGGATGGCACCACCCCTGAGCTGGTGGTTCTGGGTTCTATAAGTAGGCTAAGCAAACTAGGAGGAGCAAGCCAATAAGCAGCACCCTCCATGGCCTCTGCATCAGCTCCTGCCTCCAGGTTCCTGCCCTGTTTAAGTTCCTGTCCTGATTTCCTTCAACGATAAACAGCAATATGGAAATGGAAGCAGAATAAACCCTTTCCTCCCCAAATGCTTTTGTCATGTGTTTACCACAGCAATAGTAACCCTGGCTAAGACACAAGTGCACCAGACTTAATTGCGCCACCACTTCCTTTTGACTTCAACTGATCTACTGGATGCCACCTTGTTGTACAAAAGGTTTAGAGTGGCTAACAGCACACATATATGCAGGGGCCGTCGAGATGGCTCAGTGGGTAAAGGTGCTGGTCACCAGGCTTGATGACCTGAGTTTGATTCCTGGAACCTACTTGGTGGAAGGCTAGAACAGTCCTCTAACTTGATAGTTTGCATGTCTCCCTGACTCACACACAAAATAAATAAATGCAATAAAAAAAACTTCACAAGTAAAAATGTTAAAATTAAGATCAAAAGCTGGATGCATATCCAGCACCTGGGAGGCGGAGACAAGATTACCACAAGTCCGAGGACAGCCTGGGCTTCATAATACATTTTAGACCAGCCTGGGCTATTTATATACAGTGAAACACTGTCTCCAAAACAAATAACAAAACAATTCACAATACAGGGTTGGCAAAATGGCTCAGTAGATAAAAGTGCTTGCCACCACTAGTCCTTGGGACTCACATGGTGGGAGAGATATGACTCCCACAGGCTATCCTCTGATTTCCACATGTGTGCTATGGCATGCGCACATATATTAAATAAATGTACCTGGGTGTGGTGGAACATGGTTTAAATCCCAATAGTTGGGAGGCAGAGGTGGTAAGATGTAAGTAAGCCTACTCTACAAATGAGTTCTGGGCCAGCCTGGGCTAAAACAGTGAGACACTGTTCTTTAAAAAAAAACAAGACAAAACAAGTAAACAAACTAAGGAGACCAGAAAGAGGAGGGAGGGGAGGAGAGAAGAAAGGAGGGGGAGGGGGTGATAAGCACTGTAAACTCTGGTAGGATGGGGCCAACCTGGGGCTGTCCAGGCAGGGTAGAGCATCCACGTCCCCTAAGGGATGACAGCTGTTTCTGCTATAGCCAGCTGCTTTTAGCACAATAACACCTGACTTCTCAAACAACAGCAAAGCAGGGTTTCTGATTTATAAATATCAAAAGCTGCTATAGTTTGAATCTTAAATGTCCCCAAAGGCCCATGTGTTAAAGGCTAAATCCTCAGCTTGGCGCAGTTGGGAGGCAATAGAAACTTTAAGAGGTGGAATCTGGGGGAGATCTTTTGGCCACTGAAGGGATCCCCTTGGCCCCCTTAGTTTTGAGATACTGTTTCACGCCATAGTTCAGGCTAGCCTAGAATTCACTATGTAGCTCAGATGGTCCCAGACTTGTAGTGGTCTTCCCGTCCCTACCTCCCGAGTACTGGTTATAGGCATGCATTTCCAAGGATGCCTGCTCCTCTTCCTCTTGGGCCAGCAGCTTTCTCTATCTCGCTGCTTCCATCACGATGTGCTAGCCCAACAGCTATCCCCGGACAATGGCATCAACTGTGTGGACTGAGCCCTCTGATGCCAAAGGCCCGGATAAACTCTTCCCCTTCCAAACTGCATCATCTTAAGCATTTTGTCACAGTGATGGAAAACTCAGGTTTGAATGTCTATGGTGGCTCTCTTTGTAGGGATGGGCAGCCAAGAGGAGAGAGAGCCCATCAGGTCAGGCTGTGCACATCCTGTGCTTTGGCTTGGCTGTAAGGTGTGTGCATTTTACGGACACTTCATGGAGCCATAGGACTGTGACTTGAGCCTTTCCTCTTAATACGGTGAGAGAGCCAGCCAGCCAGACAGACAGGGTGAAAACAGGAGACTGGCTACATCACGGACTCAGCCTCACCACGACGGATGGAACAGACACACATTATAACTTCTAAAATCAGACAGCCAAGGAAGTTAGGCTGTTAAGAGAGGGCAGTGCCCAGGTTCCTGGTGACCATGAGTTCCAAGAACAAAGCAAAAATGGAGAATGAGAAATACAGTTGTGGGTCTGGCATGCCACACCCCCAAGTCTTCCTGGGTGGGCAGGGCTGCTGGGATATCTGTGAGACTGAGTCCTTGGGTGAGCAGAGGGTGTGATTTCTATGCTTCTTGTTTTGTTTCTTGGCTACGTGTGCCAGGGAAAGAAATGGCTCCTCCGAAGAGCTCCTCCTTGGCACAGGGGCCTGGCAGTCTTGCTCAGCCCTCCTACCCTTTGCCTGGAATGTGAACAAACCTGCTAGAGAAACAAAAACACAAGTATGGGCTTCGTGAGGCCCAGGCAGGGAGACCGGCTGTGGCGAGACTCACCGTGCATGTCCATCATCCCCGGTGACGAGCTGTTCTCTGGAGTGGTCACCTCGGAGCCACACTTCTCATCCTTGCCTTTCTTTTTATTCTTGTTTTTCTAGAGGAGAAAAATGGAGCAGAGACCCAGTCAGTCAATGATGTCCGTGTGTGTGCACGCAAGTGGCCCCAGGGAGTGGCATGAATATTTAATATTCCATCAAGCAGTCAGAGCCCCCAAGCCTTGGCAGGTTGTCTTTGCCCGCATTTGAATGTGGCCCACAAGGTGTTCTGTGCCCACCTTGAGGGGATTCCGAAAGATAATCTCACCTGTCTGCAGGGCTGTCACCTGCAGCCAGGCAAACACTGTGCCTAGTGGAAACTTCATCTAGAGGGAGAAACTACGGGAATGGTCATGGCCACCGTCATGCTGGCCGGAGCAGGTACGGCCATGGGTCTTGAGCCCCTGGGGCTGCCATTCTCAAAGTGTTGGGAAGGATGGAGAACTCAAAGAGGCAGTGGGAAATGGAGAGGGATGCTTTGGGGGTGCTGGGGATCAAACCTGGTCCTCACATGTACTAGATAAGTATTCAGAAGGTAAGCCACACCTACGGCTCAAGGGAACACAATCATTTAGGTTTCTATGAGTGATGGTAAAACACTCCTAAAATAAATCATGGACATTCTGATCAATCAATGTAACAATACAGAGACAAAGGCAGCTCTCTTTGAATTTTAATCAGAAAGATCCCTGAGACACAGACATGTTAAGATACCTCAATATCCCCTAGACAAAAAGGAGCAGAGCAAGCAGCTGCCAGTACTATTGGGGTGTGCTAAGGGACTGTATCTATGTGTGCTTCTGGAAGGATAAATACAAAGTGGGTGCACGGGTGCCAACAGGGATGTAAACTCAAGAGACAGTGTGTGCAGGCAGGGCAAAAGGCAGACTCAGGAAGAGATATGAGGCAAAATTAATATTTAAATAGGGCTGAAGAGATGACCCAACTATTAAGGACACTGGCTGCTTCTGCAGAGAACCCAGGTTTAGTTCCCAGCACCCATATAGTGTCTCACAACCATCTGCAACTCTAATTCTAGGAGATACAATGCCCTCTTCTGGTCTCTGCGGGAACTGCATGCATGGGTGCACATACACACATACAGACAAAATATTCATGCACATAAGAAATAAGTAACTTTCTTTTAAAGTAACACTTAAAGAAAGTACAAATGAACAGAGGGAGAACATATATATTATTACTTGTGGCATGGGGAGTAACTACTAGCAGGTACTGATGAAAATGTTATAGAATTACTAACTTTTACATTATATTTATTTAACATGAATGCGTGTGTGGAGTGTGTATGTGTGTGTGTGGGGGTTGCATAGTGCATATGTGAAGGTCAGAGGAAACTTTCAGGAATTGGATCTCTCATTCTACCATGTGAGTTTCAGGGATCAAACTCAGGTTATCAGACGTGGTGGCAGGTGTCTTTACTACTGAGCCATTGTAGACACTTCCGATCCCAGCATCCTGTGGTATGAAGAAACACAGAGCCTCATGCATGTTAGGCAAATATTCTACCACGGAGCTATACCCTCAAAGTAAAAATTCACTCTTCCAAAGAATGCACTTCAGCCTGTAATCCTTGCATGACAGAGGCAGGAGGAGAGAGAATTCAAGACCAGCGTGGGCTGCAGAGCAAGACCTTGTCTCAATATATATACATACATATGTGTATACATATACATACATACATATGTGTATATATATATATATACACACACATACACACACATATGATGAAACAATGAAAGCCAAAATGTACACTTCAGATTCAGAGTTAACAGGGCCATAGTCATTCAGATTCCTCGGCTAGAAGCTGGAGAGATGGCTCAGCAGTATGGGTACTTACTGCCAAGCCCCAGGACCTAAGCTGCATCCCTGGGACATGGTAGAGAGAACTGATCCCCTCAAGTTGTCCTAACTTTCACTCATGCGCCATGGTACACAAATGAATGCACACACACACACACACACACATAAAACAAATAAAAAGAAAATAACATTTGAATTTTGACACCTGTTTTTCTTATTAGAAAATAAAAACTTTAAAAACGCTATTTTGAGAAAGATGGTATAACCAAGTCCTAATTGATTATTTTTATCTATTTATTTTTCTTTTCAATTTTGGTTTTTTGAGATTGACTGTCCAGTCTGGCTGTCCAGAAACTTGCTCTGTAGACCAGGCTGGCTTTGAACTCAGAGATCCGCCTGCCTCTGCTTCCCAAGTGCTAGGATTAAAGACGAGGGACACCACTGCCCAGCTCCTAAAACCATAAAGTTGACCCTTCCCCCACCCATGCAGATTCCTGGCTTAACCTTCACCTGTCTCGGGTGGGGTCCAGGAATCTGCATCTTACCCAATTGCTCAGCCCTAGAAGAGGGTTAGGCAGCACACTCCTGAATGGCTCAGAGGTGAAAGGGCCTCAGCATTTCAGGAACACTATGCTAAGTATTCTCCAGGCGACACAGTGCACATTCTGGGTACAGAAACCACACGCTTGGCATGGCTCCTCCAGTACACAAGGAAGAGGGCGGAGGGCCCAGTGAGGTGAGGCACCCAGCCTCACAGGTCAGCCAGGGCTTGTCTGTCTGACTATCTATACCCAGTGTTCTTTGCCCAGCTGGGAGCTGTCCCATCCTTCCCACGGCCCCCTTGATCATATTCCACTTGGCACTTCCCTGATGGCTGTTTCAAGCCATTCTATAATTATCTTCCCTCAGCGAGATTAGAAATTCCTTGAGAGCAGGGACCACGTCTCCTCAGATACAGCCATCATTTCTACACCACCTAATGATGGGCTGGAGGCAGGAGCTGCCTCCGAGGACTAGGGCTAGCCTGCCCTTTGTCCAGTTACGTGAGGATGGGCCAAGCCTTTGTCCCTTTATGGTAAGAGGGACCTCGGTGGCTTCAGAAACCCAGGTCAAAATGAGAAGGGCTGTCAATCACCTAAGTTCCCAGGCCAGTATCAGTCCCTGACTCCCCGTGAGCATGTGAGCATGTGATCTCAGCGGTTACTGAAGATGGGTCAGAGGGGCAAGCCCCTTGTGAGGGAAGCTTAGCCTCCATCTTTACTGAGGTAGCTGCTGACCCATAACAAAACTTAATCAACCACAGCCATGTTGCTCCCAGAAGCAGCTGGGGCCAAGCTCTCATCTTCTCAGAGGAGGGCATTAAGTGGGTATCCTGGGCAAGAGTGGGCATGGAGAGGGCTGGTAAGACAAAGGCCTTTTGGTGGGAAGTGGGTTGGCTGCCTGCAAGCATCCTTCTCCAGGACCCAGCATGGTCACCATGGTCAGCTCCGTCCCACCTGCCTTGCTTAACCTGCCTGTAGCCCTTCTAGGGGGTGGTACAGGCAGGCATCCCTACACCAGGCTCTCTTACTCTTGGTCCACCAACAGCCCCAACCGTTAGAAGGCGCTTAAGGAACAGCGAACACACACATGTGAAAATCAGAGAGACTTGAGTTTGAGTCTCCGTTTTGACATAACTGTGTAACTTTGGGGAAGTGGCTGTGCCTCTTAGAGATCATGTAAAGAGATTTGAAAAGATAGCAAGTGAAAGACGATGGTATGAAGCATGGGCATGGGGCCTGGCAGATGGATGAGCGTTCAGGATGGGGTCACAGTGAAGGCAGAGGCTTGGTATAGCTGGGTACCACACTGCCTGCTCCTACCCATAGTGCACAGGGTGCTAGGGGAAGCACGCCCAAAATAAAAATGTGGCTTCACCTACACTCTTAACACAGAGGACAACCTTCAGGGGACAGTCCCTGTGCCCTACCCTATTCTAATCTGGGGTACGACTGTAGGGGCTGATGACACAGGTCTAGGGGGCTCTCTAGGCCTAGGCTGGGCTCTGTGCCTTCCAAGCAGTTTGGCTTTGGGTCCCCAGGCCAGTGGAGAGAGACAGACAGTCTCTTCTCCCTGTAGCATGGAGGCCACCCTGGGTAGGGAATGAAGACATGACAGCCCTATGTACTCACGTCATCAACTTTTGGCTCCGTCACAGGAACCCACTTGTAGATTCGTAGGGATGTGTCGCCAACAGTCACCCATTTCTTCTCCCTGCAGGGAATGAGGAAGAGCCCGTAACCAGGGGGCTTTGGACCGGACTCTGCTAGTGGGTGGAAGGTGACAGAGGTCACAGCTACAAAGAGCTGTCTGTGTAGCCCAGGGGCTAAGACAACAAGGTTTGATCACAGAGATATGGCTGGAATCCCAGTTCCGCCCTTGGTGGCTGAGGCCCTTGCTTGGCTTTAGTAAGCCTCTCTTTGCCTACTCTCTCAGAACCAAGACAGCAAGCAATGGCCCTGCCCTCCGATCAGCTTCCCTTCCCAACAGTTTAGGAGCATGGGGGAGGGGGCGTTGAGAGGCAGGCAGCGCCTGGCCTTGTGGGGACAAATCCTTGCACCTATTCTTCAGGTGAGACTCCACATGGACCATGGACTCCTGGTCACCCGGGTTCTAAATTTTCCCAGGACAGGATTCAAGTGCCCAGCTAAGACAGACACAGGTGTACAGATAGGGAGGAGACAATTACAGGCCGTGAGAAGGGAAAGGGGGCGACGGGTTTCATCAAGGATAACAACTATGCCCTCTCAGAGCCACTGCCATTTGCTGGGCTATTACTGTCAGACAGTGTCACTTCTTGCTCTAAATAGGCCATGTACCTGGGTGGGGACAGGCACAACTTGGGGAGAGTCATCAGAGGCACAGGTGGGGTTTGAACCCCACTGTCTGGGCTCCCACTTGGTCATCTCAGGGAGGCAGCCTGAAGTTTCATTGTGTTCAGAAAGGAATCCAGCTGATCCGAGGGACCCACAATGAGATGAGAGATCAGGGTCAGACAAAGGCAAGGCTGCAAAAGTCCCACTGCTACCTAGGCAGTGTGAGGACTTTGGCTTCTCTACCCAAACTTTACCTATGTCTTCCCTTGTATGCTACTGTGACACACGACAGTCTCTGTCATGTCACTACTGAGGCTTCGGGCAGCAGTGTGCATGCGTGTGTGCACGCACATGTATATGTGTTAACCAAACCATACACCTTCATCCACAAACTCTGCCTACCCAGATCTCCAAGTCCCTGTCAGCTTTGGCCTGGCCTTTTATCATTAAAGGAGACCATTTCTGGTAGCTTCCATGTGCTAAACAAGACATCCACACACTGATGTTCACAAGGCCACGTGTGGCAGCAGAAATCACCTTCCCACTTGACAGATGAAGGAAGTGGGACCAAGGAGGTGAATCCAAACTCTTGGCACCACTGTCAGGCCCTGCCTAAGCTCCTTGGGCATCCCTCTCCTGCCTCCTGGGGGCAGAGTCACTCTCTACCTAAAAGGTACCTGGAGGGAAGGGGCCGCCCCCAGGATCAAGGTTGGTGACAAGAGAGAGAAAGAGAGAGAGGCCAAGCTCTGGGATCCCTCCCCCCTCTCCTTTCTCAGACCACAGAAAGGTAGGAACACTCTCCTGGGTGAGGAAACAAGTAGCCCAGCAACTTTTCCCATGGCCAAGGTCACATAGACAATACTGGGAGAACAAAGAGTGAACACAGGTTGTGACGCCAGAGACCACCTTCTGCTGTTCTGCTGCCTGGACTATCCTAGAGACCACCTGGGGACAGAAGCTTCTAGAATCAAAAGGCCAAAGTCAGCGCTCACAAACCCTTGACTAGCTTCCTTGGGCTGAGCCTTAGTAAATCAAGCAATTCAAAGTTGGAGTATATTAAATTTTTTTTTTATTTACGTAATTAACTCATAACACAAAAGCCATGGTTCAGGTTGAAAAGCACACCTGAGCTCTGGGCCTCCCAAGATGACAGGAACCAGGGTGAATGTCTGAAGTTATCCTGCTGTTATAGGCCACCGGCTGTACACTGGGTCCTTCTTCCCCAGCTGGTGACCTCGTCACAGGTCTACCCAGGTCACCCCAGATAGAAAACAGCCTGCAGTGCTATTACGAGGTGTCAGAGGCAGGCATCAGAGACTTGACCTTGGGAGCTGGGTGTGGTGGTGTACAATTCTAGCCACCTGAGATCCCAGCTCTTGCGGGGCTGAGGCCTGATGACTCTAGGTCCCAGGGGGCTCTAAGCTACATAGTGAGACCAAGCATAACAATAAGTAGTAATAATAATAGGGGCTGGTGAGGTGACCTGAGTTAGGTCCTCAGAACTGACCTGGTGGAAGGAGAGGACCTACTCCCACAGGTTACCCTCTACCTCCACAAGTGCACTGTGGACGTGTGAGTGCTCCCCCCCCCCAGCACCTCCGTGCACAAGCACAGACACAAAATAAATAAAATAAAAAAGAATTTTTTTTAAACAACCCCAGCACTCGGGAGGCAGAGGCAGGCAGATAGAGTTCCAGGACAGCCAGGGCTACACAGAGCAAACTTGTGTAAAACAAAACAAAACAAAACAAAACAAAAAAAAAAAAAAAAAAAGTGGAATCTGACCTTGGGATTGACCTTTGACCTCTGACCTGGGACTTGGCCCTTGGTCTCCCAGGAAACCAGACAGAGCTTCACAAAGGCACTGTCTCAAGGGAGCAGCTGAGATCGACAAGCGCCCCAAGCCCATCATTGGGGGACCACACAGCTGGCTGCTCCCATGGGGGATTAGACAATTCCCATTACCTTACAGCAAGGGCAGCAAGCGTTTGGCCAAGAGGCAAGTCTTGTCTGACCTCAAAGCCAGTGGTGGCGCATGCCTTTAATCCCAGCAGTTGGGAGGCAGAGGCAGGCGGATCTCCGGATCTCCGAGTTCAGGGCCAACCTGGTCTACATGACCTAGTTCCAGGACAGGCTCCAAAGCTACAGAGAAACCCGGTCTGGGGGTGGGGGGTTGACTCAATTACCAAAGCAGAAAAGAATGAAAGAAAGAGGGAGCCATAAAAATTCAGATTTTTGGCTACTCTCGAAACATGATCTGGGGCCCACATGCCCCTGGAAGGCACAGCTTGCTCCAGATGACACACATTGGCTCCCTCCCAGCAACCATCTCTCACCATCTGGGAGACATTCACACTGACCACCAGGCTGCACCTCAACTTAGCCACAAAACTACTCAGCATGGAGCCGGAGTCCCCCTGCCTCCATGGCCCCCGAAAACCAGCTTCCCTTCCCTGTCTACCAGAATCAGGCTCCTGCGATAAAAGGGTGCAAGGAAACCCCAAATGTGGGACTCTAGCTCCAAAATTCCTCCCCAGCTCAGGCTTACATAAATCACAGGAATCCATCTCCAGATTCTCAAGGTCAAGGTAAACCCCAGTGTGCCCCAGGGGTCCCCAATGACTCCAAAGAGCTCTAAATCTATTTTTACATTCATTATGGGACTAGTCTTTGTCACCTTGGAAGACCTGTCCTCATCCTAATCAGGTAGGTCTGGGTGTCCCTCAGAAGGCCCGTCTCAGGGATGGGTGGGAAGCCCCCATCAAACTGGCCACTCTGCCTTTGTGGCAACTTGTGAAAGGACCCCTTGGGCCAAGGCTGAAAGGTGCTGGACCAATGCACACTATGCAGCTCTGACCTCTCTGCCTTTCCCACTCATACTGGGCCTCCTAAGCCTGGCCCAGTGGCCCCATTTCCCCACAAGGGGCTAACCATTTTGTTCTCCCTCAGCCATATTCTGGCCACTTCACACCACACCAACCTGCTCTGCCGGGACACCAGACAGAAAGGAGAAGGGAACCAGCTGCCAACTGTGGGTATGGAGGCCATAGCTCCACTGGCTTCTTCTGCAGGGCAAAGGAAAGGTAGGCTGGCCGCGTGAGGAGAAACAGTACCCTAGGCTTTTGAACGCAATAGAATGGCCGGCACCTCAGCTCTCCTCTGGTTAAAACACAGAATGACTCATTGATTTTGAATTTTTCAGATAGATGGATAACTTTTCAGTACGTGTCATTATTATGTGTATTTCACGGAATATACTTACACAAAGTGGTGTGTGTGTGTGTACACAGGCTGTAGACAAAACCTAGAGCCCTGTGCATATTAAGCTCAAATCCTACCACTAAAGCACTAATCTCAGCAGAAAATTTCATTTATTTTTGCTTTCTTTTGAGAGAAGCTTGAATGTAGCCCAGGCAAGCCTTGAACTTACTATGTAGTTGAGGCTGGCCTTGAACTCCTGGTTCTCCTGCCTCTACAAAAGTGCTGTGATCATAACCATGCACCACCCAGGGAGAAAGGTTTATTTTTTTTTCCAATCATTTTGCTATTTATCTGAAATTCAAATTTAGTTGGGTGTTCTGTATTTTCATTTGCTAATTCTGGCAACCCCATGTCTCAGCCAGTGGTGAAATGCATGGTTGGTGGCCAGTTAATAAACAGCAGCAACGCCTTCAGGGTTGATCACCAGACTGTTGTACAGGCAGAAAAGACCAGATTCTGCCCCCAAGAAAGCCCCCTCCATTTTTGTTAAAACGGGGAGGGAAACAAAACCAAAATTTCTACAAAGTCCACCTAACATAAGGACATTTACAAGGGTACCCTGGAGACTCCACCCACTAGCCTGTGAGTCCAACAGTTCAAGAAGGTGAGGGGCACAGAATCCTAGGGTTGCCAGGGTTAGAGAAGCCAGTTTCATATTCTGCCCAAGGTCACACCAAGGAAGAGAAGTAGAAACTTAACCAGGAGATCCCAAAGTCTGAGGATCTTTGGGGTCACGATATTCTTATTCCCCCAAAACATGGGGAAGAAGGCAGCCACATCCCCCACTCCAATCCCAGGCCTGGCAGGCAGCGAACCGGCCAGGACTGAAGCCTCCAGGCCTGCTGCTCTGGGGCCCGCAGGGTGGAAAGCCCCATCCCTCCATCTGCCTGCCCTGCGGAGCAGCTGGCAGACCCAGCCGCAGCTGTCACAGCTTACATGGGCCCCTTTCTACCCTCCAGGCCGGTGACAGACAGAAGAGACTTACGCCCAGCTATTAGTTCTTTCTTTGCACCGGGACTGAGGCGGGGTGGGGGTGGGGGTGGGGGGAGGGGGGGCACCACAGCCCTCCCTTGAGAGTCCCACAGGAGAGGGGGCACTGGTTGTTTTCCTCCGTGTTTTGGCCTGCAGCTGTTTCTGCCATTTTTAAATGGCTCCAGTTGGGCACTGGGAGCCTTGCTCAGCAGGGGAGCTCCCAGCACCCAGGACTTGGATCTCAACTTTGGAAAGCCTCCCCTTCTCACGGTTGTGAAAATTCTTTGTCCCATTGGAGCCAAACCCAGCCCACGGCGGGCATCCGGCCATCGGCAGACAGCCCTTTCCATAGGAGGCCCGGGAGCACGTGGACTTTATTGATTTTTCTCCTTGCCTTTTTTTGTTGGGTTTCACTCTGAAAGGACAGCTAACTTGTGACACCACCAGACCTGAGACAGGTCGAGTAGTGTTTAAAAAAAAAAAAGACAACAACAACAGAGACGTTACTCATGAAATGACACCCCCAAAAGAAACCGTCTGCAGTGGGGCCTGGCCAGTTTCTATAAAGGACAGGATCAGCCCGCGGCCGCTGACACTTGGGGACACCCTCGCGGCGGCTCGTCTTCCTCTCGGACCATAATGAAGTCGTGAGGAAAAAAAAACATAATAAAGTTGAAATCTGGGGGCAGGGAGTTTTCAACAAGTCTGACCCAGCCTGGTGGTGGACTACTGGCGCCTCCGGCCTGGCCTCTGGGGCCGCCTCGGAGTCAGATCCCGACGAGGCCCGTGAAAATGTTCCATCCTACTAATTATAACGAGGCCACGCCGGGCACGATCTAATTTGAGCTTGAAAAACACGCACAGCCCACACCGAATCTCGCGGTCCCCTCCTCCTCCCCCAGAGCAGAGAACAAAAACAACGGTCGCTCGCTCTCTCCGCAAAACAAACACCAGCTCCAGCTTGAAGAAGGCAGACACGGCCCAGGACTTGGCTTCTGGCAGCAAACATCGCGTCCCCCGAGCTCCCGGTACCGCGCGGAGCGGGTGGGAGCCATGGGCGCCCCGCTCCCATCCGCGCCACCGCCTTCCCAGCGCTCGCCCCCATCTTCCTTCCTCGCCCGGAGCCCTCGCTCCAGGCTGCCCAAAGCGCTAAATTTAAACGGCTCGCGCTCTGCAAACTCCGCAGACTCGAGGGCGCCAAGGCCTGGGAGGCGGGGAGCTGCGGGCGGGTCGGGGCGTGGGGTGGATGTGTGTGCGTGTTGAGGGGGGGGACTCCGGCGCCGCGCCGCCCCGGGAGAAGACGGTGGCCCGCTCCGCGCTGCACAATGGAGCTCGCGCTCTGCCCGCCGCCGCCGGCATCACGGCCCCGGCGCGCGGGAAGCCGCTTTCATGTGACTTGCACAAAAAAACGAAATGGCTTCTGGGGCCGGTTGCGAACCCCCCTCTCCCGAGCTCCGGGTTGCAGTCGCCGCCGCGGCCGCCGCCACCGCGCCAGGTGGGCGACCCGCGCCAAGCACACCTGGGCAGCGGACGCAGCCCCCGCGGGGCGCAGGTGACCCGGGCCGCGCGTCCTCGTCAACTCTGGGCCCGGGGGCCGCTGCGCCCCGCGGCTCTGTGAGCTGGGTCCGGGCTTGCTGGCGGCCGCGGCGCGGTGCAGCGAGCCGGGGCGAGCGAGCGAGCGAGCAGGCGCCTCGGCTTACCATTTGCGCACTTTCTCGATAGCCGCCATGACCCTCTTGATATCATCTTTGGCCCGGCTCCTGGTCTCGGCTCGAACCGACCTGCCCGACATGGTTCTGGCGGGGAGGGAGAGAGAGGAGAGAGAGAGAGAGGCTGGGGGAGCGCGCCCGCCGGGTCCTGCTCGCGACACTCGCCCGCTCTCTCACTCGCGCACAGACACACACTCACACACATACGCGCACACACAAAGCCTGGTGCCGCCGCGCGCCCGGGGCCCAGTGCGCAAGCGCCGGGCGGCAGCTGCACAGAGCGAGGGGGAGCGGCGCGGCCGCCAGTAGTGCGGCCTCCGGGTGCCGCCGCCCTCCCCGGGGAACCGCGGGGACCTCGTCCCGGGAAACGATCAGGGGTGACCCCGACCTCCCGGCACGCGGGACTGGCCCGCGCGCGGACTCCCCCGGAGGCCGCAGGTGCGGCGGGAACCCCTCCCCCCAAGTCACACACCCTGGGGATGGCAGACTGGAGGCCGTGGGTGCCCTGGCCTTGGGTTGGTGGCCGCGGGCGCGATCGTGCAAGTTTCTTGTTGGGCGCTTGACTTCTAAGAGTTAGAGGCGGCGGTTCCGGACTCGTGATCTTGGAAAGAGTGGAGACGCCGGTCTCTGGCCAGCTAGCTGCCTTGTTGAAATGTGCGAGCTAGGACGTCTGCCTCACCATGCTTAAACTAGGGTCGTAGTTTAACGTTCCCGAGCCTGGTGGCAATTGGCACTGTCGCAAGACTCTCTTTCCTTTGCAGATAAGTTGCCCCAGTCACGGATAAACCTCCCTGGATTATGTTAGAGGACCACAAATTAATCTTAAACGGCTCCTGGTGGAAGCACAGTGTACTGACCGGGAGCAGCAGGTAAACTGGACTGGTCCAACCCAGAAAGACTTGAGAAGCTGTCCCCCATCCCAGGACAGAGCTGGGTGGCAGTATCTACCGCGGTCAATCAGGATAGGGACAGGTGGGTGTGCAGCTGCGGCTAAACCGACTGGACTGAGAGCGAATGCTTGCCCAGATGGATGCTGGGAAAAGAGATGACCTAATGTGGGCAAGCCAGTGCCTGGAGAGGAACTAGCTAATCACCAGTCCTTTCACAGATGGGGAAACTGAGGCACGGGGTAATTCCAGTTTGAAGCCATAAACTTCATCTGTGACTACAAGCACCTCACCTAAAGTCTGAGGGTGTTGCGAGGTGGGGGGTGGTAGAGAGAGGTAGTGGGGAAATGAGAGTGTAAAAACTGTGGGCTTTCCCCCAGGCATATCATTTTTACCATTTTAAACACATGGTCCTAATGTGAAAAATAAAAATAAAAACAGTAGTCGGGCGTGGTGGCACTTGGAGGCAGAAGCGGCAGATCTCAGAGTTCAAAGCCAGGTTGGCTTACTTAAGAAGTTTGAGTCCAGCCAGGACTATGTAGTGAGACCCTGTCTCAAAAACAAAAATCGAACACCCAGGTTGTGGTAGCACACCCCTTTAATCTCAGCACTCAAGTTAGAGGCAGGCGGATCTCTGTGAGTTCAAGGCCAGTCTGGTCTATAGAGTGAGTTCCAGAACAGAGAAATCTGTCCCCAAAACAAAAGATTAGGACAATTATGTCAGAGAACCGTTCTGAGTGCTGGATTGGGAAAATATGCCGTAAATCAGAAGTCTCATATTTTTGCCCCTCTGTGCCTAACCATCAGATATGTGCTTGGGCCCCAAGGGATTAACTTTTGTTTAGTGCTAGGCATTGTGCTAGATAAATTCTATACCACAGTTCCCACACAGAGTATATGTGGGTGTACATATATGTATATACTTTAAAAATCCACATATCAGGTCAGCAAGATGGCTTAGGAAATGCACTTGCAGCCAAGCCTGAAGACAGGAGTTCAATTGCCAGAACCCTTGTGGGAAAGACAGACCTGATTCCTCAAAGTTGTTCTGATTGCCACATGTTTACATACATGCACACACACACATATACAAATACACGCAGAGAGACACACACACTGAACTGTAAGAAAATTTTAAATCCAAATACCAGTTGATGAATGGATGTCTTTACACACAGTGGGATTATTTATCCACAAATAATAAAAGGAATACCCACACCACTAAACATGCTTGGAAGTTTGTTAAGTGGAAAGATGTGGGTATACAAGGAAGAAGACTGTATGACCCCACTTACATGAGCTTTCTAGATTAGGCCAGGGGTTGAGGGGAGGCGGGGGTGAGGGCTAATGGGTGTGGGTTTTCATTTGTAAAAGTGAAAGATTCCTAGAACCATGTAGAGGTGACTGTCCCATGCCACTGAATGGTTGTTTAAAATGGTTACAACGAGCTGGGCGGATGGCTCAGTGGTTAAGTGCTTGCTACAGAAGCACAAATACTAGAGTTCAGATCCCCAGAACTCGTGCTAGTAGACATGGTAACTGCCCTCTCACTCCAGCCTTGAAAGGCAGAAACAGGAGAGCCCCAGAGAAAGCTACTGGCGAGCTCTGGGTTTGATGAGAGAGCCTGCCTCACTAAAACAAACAAAAAAAAAGGTAGCTAAGATGATTCCCAACTTCAACTTCTGGCCACCGCGTGCATGCTCACCCAAGGCTGTGCATATATGCACCCGTACCATGCATGTAAAATGCCATACATGGTACACACTCATGAAAATGGAAAAAGGAGAAAAATGGCTATAATAGTGTGATGCTATATGAATTTGACTATTATAAAAAGAAATCCAAATTTATTAGACCTAGCCAAAGTTCTACAAACTGGGCCCCCAGTCCACACGGCAGCCGCTAGCGCTAAGCAGCCCTCATCCTCCCGACTGCTCATCCGGCCACCTGACTCATTTTTGTTTGCTGTCTAGCCCCTGAAGGTATTTGTGGTTTTAATCCCTGATTAAACCATAAAGCTTTCTACAAATGTTCTTTTTCAATCTAGTATGTCATTTTTTTATAGTTTCCTGTCCCTGAAGATATTTCTTTCTTTCAACAAAACTCAGTTGTTTTATAGAATGTGTCTGACAACGCTAATGTTTCTGCTAGGTCTTGCTCATGGTGTTACATTTCCTTGTTAGATGCCTAGCTCTCTTTGACTGGATCAGACAGTATTTTTATTTCTTTTCCTTCCTTCTTTGCTCTCCTATTAGTCGTCTTCTTCCTCCTCTTTCTCCCTGCAGGGTCTCCTATAGCTCAAGCTAGCCTTGAATTCACTAAGTAACTGAGGATGGCCTTGAACTCCTGACCTTTGTGCTTTCTCCTACTTACTGGAATTGCAAGCTTGAGCCACTGTTGCATGATTAATAAAAACCCAGAGACAGATATAGGGGTTAAAACTGAAGGTCAGAGAAGCAGAGCAGGAAGCCACTAGAGAGACATTTTACCTCTACCAATGCTCAGACCAAAGGGGTGATCCTCAGACTGCCCAGACTGCACTGTGTCTCCACCAAACCTCAGACTCCACACTCCAGTGAGCTCCCGTCTCTTCCTCTTTATATTTTTCTCTCTGCCGGGTCATATCAACCCTGTCTCCACCTCCCTAGTGCTGGGATTAAAGGTGTGCCTCCCAAACACTGGGATTAAAGGCGCCACCATCGCCCGGCCTTAAATTTAATTTTAAATTTTCTGGGTCTCTTGCCCCACAAAATCATTCACAATCAAGTTCAAATGTGCCAAAGTTGCCACAGCAGTGACAGAACTGTGCTGTTTCCTGGGAATTTGCTTTTTGCTTTTTTTAATGGAGTGGGCTGGGTGTTTCTACAATTTTGTTCATGTGACTGCAGAGATGCCAGAAAAGCTGTTGCTAATTGATGCCTGACATACTGCTATCATTAACCTTTTTACACACACACACACACACACACGCACACACACACACACATATATAATAAATTTTTGGAAACTTAGCTGTCAACTTTGGAAAAAAGTATCCCAATTTACCTGTTGAGTTAGTATTACAGAAATGAGCAGCCATATTGGTGTAGAAACATTGAACTTAATTTTTTCCCACTTGTACAGGTAACATGGTATTAAAAATACAAGGTCAGCTGGGGTGGTGGTGGCACACACCTTTAATCCCAGCACTCGGGAGGCAGAGGCAGGCGGATCTCTGTGAGTTCGAGACCAGCCTGGTCTACAAGAGCTAGTTCCAGGACAGGCTCCAAAGCTACAGAGAAACCCTGTCTTGAAAAACAAACAAACAAACAAACAAATGTAAGGTCTTATCACGTGGACTTGATTACAGAAATTAATAGTTTCTAAACAAAAAGAAACAAGCCAAAGCTAACAGGTGAGAATGTTCGCTTCCCTCTGGTGCCGTCTGGTGAGGAAATTTGCTTCCCTCTGGAGTGCCTTCGAGCATCTTCTCAGTTTCAGTCTACCTTGTCTTACACTTAAGATGTTTCCAGGCCGGGTGGTGGTGGCGCACGCCTTTAATCCCAGCTCTCGGTAGGCAGAGGCAGGCAGATCTCTGTGAGTTCGAGACCAGCCTGGTCTACAAGAGCTAGTTCCAGGACAGGCTCCAAAACCACAGAGAAACCCTGTCTCGAAAAACCAAAAAAAAAAAAAAAGATGTTTCCAAATACTTTTTAAATTCTAATTAATTTATTTATTTAGAAGGGAATATACATATACCACGTTGGTTCTCTCCTACTACATGGATTCTGAGAATCAAACTTAGGTCATCTGGTGACCGGTGGCTTTACTTGCTGAGCCGTCTTGCTGACTCTCAAATACTTGCTTAGCTTTTGTTTTTATTTTTAGAAACAGGGACTCACTACAGAGCTCAGGTTGGGCTCCAAAACTTTTGATCTTCCTGTCTTAGTCTACAGAGTATTGGGATGACAAATGCCACCTTTCCCGGGTCCTCTTCTTGGTTCTTTGGAAGCTTGGAGTAGGAAGGTCAGGCTAACTATAGACTAGAAACCACGAGTCAAGGTCTCCATAAACATTAGCCTCTCAGACAGGTTTGATTTTTTGTTTGTTTTGGGTTTCGGGTTTTTTGAGACTGGGTTTCTCTGTAGCTTTGGAAGCTGTCCTGGAACTCACACCGTAAACCAGGCTGGCCTTGAACCTACCTGCCTTTGCCTCCTGAGTGCTGGGATTAAAGGTGTGCGCCACCACTGCCCGATGCCTCCCAGACAGGTTAAGAATACAAGATGATCTCGGGATAATGGAAGTTTGTCACCACTAGTGTCAAATATCTTCCCAACTCTGTGCTTTGTCTTTAAAATGAAGATAAAGTAACACTTCTCACCTCACGGGGTTTTTATGAGGATGAAACAGTTTTATTTTGTTTAAGTGCTTGTGTGTACCAGAAAGCATTTGCTAAAGATGGGACCCCTAAGATCACTGGCATCATGAAGCCCCACCCAGGAGACAAGTCAAACTCTTTCCTCTTTCCTAGGTTGCTAAATTCAACTCTCCATGCCTGCTTTTAGTCATACCTCCAGGGTGGAGGCTGGTTCACCACTGTGGGGTGGAGGAGGTTTCCATCTCTGGAACAGAGATGTGTAATTGGGAGGGAACTGCAGGCCTTGCCTCTGTGTTCCTGCAGTTTAGCGACTCACCAGTGCAGTGTCCACAGACAGAGGTGTTCCGTGGTTTGAGGAGCAGGACATTAGCCAGACCCAGAAACGCGTATGTGTGCTGGGGAGAAAGTTCCAGCCACGTAATGCATTAGTGCCCCTTCCTGTGAAACAGGAACAGAAAGGACAGACTGCTTATGAAGCCGACCCAGTGGAGACAATCTCTTCTTTAACAGAAAGCAAACACGGTAGCTGTGTAGCGAGCTTTCTTTTGGGCCACCAGCCAGCCCCCAAATCATGACACGGAGACTTATCATTAGCTGTGAATGCTCAGCCTTATCCTGTGCTTGTCCCCCTAGCTCTTATAACTTAATTTAACCAGTTTCTCTTCATCTACATTTTGCCTCGGGGCTTTTTACCTTTCTTTCATTCTGTAATACCTACTCAGTGTCTGTCTGTCTGTCTGTCTGTAATACCTACTCAGTGTCTGTCTGTCTGGCAGCTGCCTGGCCCTGGGCATTGACCTCTCTCCTTGTTCCCTCCTCTAGTTCTCTTCTTGAGCCTCCCACTTATTTTCTCTGCTCTCCAGTCCCACCTGTCCCTCTACTGCCCAGCTATTGGCCATTCAGCTTTTTTATTAGGCCAATCAGGTGCCTTAGGCAGGCAAAGCAGCACATCCTTACATCGTTAACAATGTAACAATCTTTACATAATTAAAGTAATATCCCACAACAAAGCTGGGCCTGCCTGTGCAGGCCTGTAATCCTAGCATTTGGGGTGGAGGTAGAAGGGTCAGAAGTTCAAAGTCATCTTTGACTATAGAATGTGTTAGAGGCTAGCCTGGGCTACATGACATCCTGTCAAAGGTGGGAGGTGGGAAGAAAGGAAGATGAATGTGTTCAAGGTGAGAGAATATCCGCATCCTCCTCTAACACGGAAGTGCTAAACTCAGGCAGTTTGGCTATGTGACCTCGTGACTTGGAGTAAAGTTGGAACCTTTCCACAAACAGTCCGTGCCGCCAGGCATGGTGGTGCACACCTTGAATCCCTGTACTCAAGAGGCAGAAGCAAGGATCTCTATGAGTCTGAGACCAGCCTAGTCTACATGGTGAGATCTATCTCAAAAGAAAACAGTTTCAGTTTTTGTATTGTTTCACAGGACTATGGGCTGAACCCAGGGGTTTCTCCCACACTAGGCAAGTGCTCTCCCACTCAGCTATACTAAGATCAACAAGTTCTAAAGTCATGAATCTACAAAACCGCCCAAATTCCTCCTGGAGTCTCTCTCGCGTGGCTCTCTTGCATCTGGACATCCTCCCCAGTTCTGGGTGGGAGCTCTCGAGTTTGGAGACAGGGCCCATTTTCCTGCAGCTGGAAATCTCAGTCCCGGTCATGGCTCCCAGCCTTGTTCGTGAGTTGATTCCCCCATCCCCACCCCAGATGCAGGGTCTCATTCCATAGCCCAAGCTGGCCTGATCCTTATGTGACTCCGTGCTGTAATTATACAAGCCACCACACCTAGCTTGTATTATTAAGTTTTCTGCTGCTCTAGCTGGACATGGTGGTGCACGCCTTTAATTCCAATACTTAGGGGGTAGAGGCAGGCAGATCTCTCTTAGTTCAGGGCCAACTTGGGCTATAGAGTAAGACCCTGTCTCAAAAAATAAAATTAATATTTTTAAAAAAGTTTTCCACTACTCTGACAAAATTCTTGAAAATATATTTCATTTTATCTATTTATTTATTTTTGAGACAGGGTCTTACTCTGTAGCCCAGGCTGGTCTCAATAAAAGATAATTCTTTCTATCTATCTATCTATCTATCTATCTATCTATCTATCTATCTATTTTTGAGACAGGGTTTCACTATGTAGCTGGGCTGGAATTCACTCTTGTAGCCCAGGCTGGCCTCAAATTCACGGAGATCTGCTTGCCTCTGCCTCCTGCTGGGATTAGAAGCATGCACCACTGCACCCAGGTGGTATATAGCTTCAAAACAGGGTGTTTATTTGGGCTCACAGGTTCCAAAGCTGCACTGCATGGTTGGGGCAGTGGCTCAGCCGTGTGGCAAGATAGATGCAGGGAAGAGGTGTGGAGCAGAGCTGCTCATGGCAGCCAGGATGCAGAGGAGGTAGGGAGATAGGAAGAGGAGAGGGGAGGGCAGGGAAGTGGGGAGAAGAGAGGAGAGGAAGAATCCTGTAGACCCTTTAAGAGCAAACCCCAGTAACTTCCACTCAGCCTGGCTCCTAAAGGCTGGAGAGCAAACCTTTAATACGTGGCCTATGGGGCACAGTCCAGATTCAAACTGTTGCATGTATTTCTCACAAAAGTAGTGTGTGCCGCCTGTGTGTGTGATTTCAGTTAGCATGTGCTCAAGGCTCATCCACGTTGTAGCATATTTTTAGGGACTCCAAACCACTTTCCAAAGCAGGACCTGCTTATATTCCATGTGTGGAGTCCATCTTTGTCAGCTCCTCAACAACACTCGGTATTGGCACTTTTTCCTTTTTTTTTTTTTTTTTGTTTTTTTTTTTGTTTTTCGAGACAGGGTTTCTCTGTGGTTTTGGAGCCTGTCCTGGAACTAGCTCTTGTAGACCAGGCTGGCCTTGAACTCACAGAGATCCGCCTGCCTCTGCCTCCCGAGTGCTGGGATTAAAGGCGTGCGCCACCACCGCCCGGCTATTGGCACTTTTTTATGTAGCCAACTTGGTTCATGACATGGTATTACACTGTGATTTTGATTTGTCTTGATTTATTTACTTGTTTTGGAGACAGGGTCTTGCTATGTAGCCCTGGCTGGCCTCAGACTCGAGGTCATTCTGCTGCCTCTCTCCTGTGTCAGGATTGTAGGCAGGCACCGTCATGCCCAGTGCTGTTCATTGTTGTTTAAACATTCTCCCCTCTCTCCCCATCTCCCTTTGTGTGTGTGTGTTTGTGTCATGGCGCGTGTGTGGAGGTCAGAAGATAGTGTTCAAGGAGCAGTTCTTCTCCAAATGGATCACAGGGCCCCGACTTGATGGTCATAGGGCCGTCAGCCTTGTCAGCAAGCACCTTTACCCGCTGAGCCATCTTGCCAGCCTACACTGGGCTTTTGATTTTCACTTTAGCAGATACATACAGACCAAGGAGAAAGGCACATGGGAGGCCTTTGGAGAGCCTGGGGGGACTGGAAGGTGATGTGCACAGTGGCGGTCCTGTCCATTTGCAGAGCTTGCCTCTCCGCAGATTCTCTTCCAATAAAGCCCCTTTCTGTTCAAGCTAACCAGAGCCCCCTTCTACTACCATTAATCAGAGGCCGTAATCAATACACACTCAGCTGCCCCTTCATCTTATTAAGCCTTATTAAGTATTAAGTATTCTTTCTGAGTACTGTTTCCAACACTTTTCTGAACTACTGGACAGATTCTTCACTGTCCCCTTTCCCATTTATCCCTCCACCTCCAAGACACAAATTTGATCCTCCTCTCCCTTCCATTTTAATCCAACCTAGCCTTTTTGTTTGTTTGGTTTTGTGTTTTGTTTTGTTTTTGTGTTTGTTTTTTTTTTTGGTTTTTCGAGACAGGGTTTCTCTGTGGTTTTGGAGCCTGTCCTGGAACTAGCTCTTGTAGACCAGGCTGGTCTCGAACTCACAGAGATCCACCTGCCTCTGCCTCCCAAGTGCTGGGATTAAAGGCGTGCGCCACCACCGCCCGGCTTGTTTTTGTTTTTCAAGACAGTGTTTCTCTGTGTAGCCCTGGCTGTCCTCGAACTCACTCTGTAGATCACACTGACTTTGAACTCAGATCCGACTGCCTCTGCCTCCTGAGTGCTGGGATAAAAGGTGTGACCACCACCATCCAGCTTAGCCTTCTTGATTTAGTACTGCAGACCTGGATGTAACCCACTGCCTTGTCTGGACAGATCTTCTGCCCCTACCCCATCCCTGGTACCCGAGATCCTTCAGCTCACCACTTGGGATATTTTACTTCATTTGTATAATCTCTCCTTCCCCTCTGATTCCTTCCTCCTTTGCACTGTCTCTGCCCTGACCCCAGGTCTCTCCCAGGCATGTTTCTCTGTAATGTAACCTTCTTAAGGCAAGGACCAGGTTTGCTGACACAATGTAGCACAAAGTAGCACGCATGGCTGACACTGGGCCTTTGTTAGCCTGGGCATCTGAGAGGAGCAACTGCCCTGGTACTGTCCCCAGCATGGTGAATATCACAGAACAAACAAAAAAGAATAATAAAAAAGTTTTCTGCTATGGATGTGGCTCAGTGGTCTAGCGTGTGCTAGACCCTAGGTTCAAGGCCCTAGGTTCAATCCCCATCACCACCTTTAATGTTGGTATTCCTGGAAATCTCGAAAGGATGAATAGGTAACCCTAAGGACTCAAGACCTGTGGAGTGAAATACTCTTCGAGTTTGGACCTCAGTTTAGTTTCAAGAAGGAACATATCAGCTTCAGAGTTGGCACTACTTGATATACATATATATATATACACATACATACATACACATGCATACGTATATAGACGTATATATACACATATAGTCTATATATGTATATAGAGTCTCAGAGTAACATCTTGTCCCATATGAAGGCTCTTTGGTTGTGAAAAAATAAGAATGGGATCTAAAAGTGGTAAAAGGTATTCACTGCCAAACCTGATGACCTGATTTTGATCCCCCAAACCCATGTGGATCTGCAAGCTGTCCTCTGACATCCACATGTATACCTTAACATGCATGTGTCTTTCTTCTCAGAAAATAAGAAAATAAATGCAATAAAATTGAGAGAGAGGGGTGAAAGAGAGTGAGCGAGCAAGTGAGCTTCCATTCTATCCTTTGGTGGTCTCTGTTTTCTCTGCCCCTTTCTGTGTATTAAATCATTCTTGTTCAGGAGGAAGACTCCCATGTGGAAGGACAAGGCGCCAAGGAAGGAACTCAGAGACCACCATGCCCACAGCACCCCAGGGGGTACATTCACACACACCCTTCCCAAGCTCCCAGCTTTGGGACACACTGTCTACTCTGACTGTCTACCCTTTTTCCATGGTTCACCCTGGCTGTTTCTTCAGATCACAGTCGTCTCCGATGTCAGTCTCCTGGGCCCAGGCCTTCTCTCCTGCCTCCCAGCACAGTGGGACTGTTTGTTTAACACATGCTCCTAGGGTGTAAGAGCCACCCCTGTCTTATTCACGGAGGACAGGCACGTCACAGGGGACAGCTAACTCTGGACGTAGTCTCTAGCGTGTAGTAAATGTGGAACCAGGATTGGGTAAACAACTGAAGTTCTTTGTTCTTGGCTTGTGAATGAAGACACGAAGGGCTGGTGGTACAGTTCTGCTGTAAGGAGCCTGCCTAGCATGCACAAAAGGTTTGGGCTGGAGAGATGGCTCAGCAGTTGAGAGTACTGGCTGCTCATTCAGGGAACTGGATGGAGTTCAGCTCCCAGCACCTAATGGTGGCTCACAACCGTCCGTACCTCCATTTCTAGGCAAACCTGATGTCCCCCTCTTACTATGAAGGCTGTTTCTTACATGTGGTGCACTCTGCCTCCTGACTGCTGGGGTGACAGGTGTGCACCCCTGTGTGTAATTACCACAGGTGTAATGCCAATTCCCCGTCCCCTTCTTTCTTCCTCGTGTTCCTGGAAGCAGAGATAGCAGAGGGCAGTTAAATAACATGAACATAGGGAGGCAACTTGATACTGGTTCCCAAGGCCCCCTGTCTATTGCGTCAGTTGTGAAATGTCTGCCTGCTGGGACCTACTGGCCAAACCCTTAGAGAGCATGCTCACACCGAAAGCATCTGTGACTCCCGGAGCTATAGTTCAGGATATTAGAGCCTGCGTAGGGTGGGTCAGGATAGTCAGAGAGCCAGGGTGTATGGTGTGGTGGGGACCAGTGTCTCAGGAACGTTCACTGGAGAAAGACACAGGGCAAAGTAGCAAAGGCAGGCAAGGATGTAGACCCCAGCTTCTAAAAGGCAGCTTTTGTTGAGTCTGGGGGTGTGACTCAGTGGCAAGGCACTTGCTTAGCATGAACAAGACCCTGTCTTTAGTTCGTAACACAGCAAAAATAAAGCACTGCCCCCACCCATTTTTAAATCATTTTAGATTTAGGGGCATTGGAAGGCAGAACAGAGGGTCCCCACAGACCCTTCACGAGCTTCCCCGACATGAGTGTCTTACAGAGAGGACCATGGAAGATTAGTGGCAGCCACGGAATGTCAGCGGACAGATCCAGGGACCATACCACATCTGGCCTTTGTGTCTTAGTCCTTGTTTGTCACAACCTTAACATCTTTTGAAGGATGTGGGCAAGTGTTGCTGTTACTTTTGTTATCATCGTCATCATTACTATTTTGAAGACAGGGTCTTGTGTAGCCTAGGTTAGCCTTAAACTCCCTACAGAGCCAAGGATGACCTTGGACTCCTCCACCTGCCTCCACCTCCTAAGTGCTACAATTATAGGCTTGTACCACCATGCCAGGCAGAGTCAGTACTTTGTATAGGATTCAGTACAGTTGTGATAATCTGCTAGGGTGGGGGACTTGGCCTGTGAGGCAAAACAAAGTCAGAAGACTACAGTCTGGGGACAAACCAAGGCTACTTCTGCTTTGTTCAGTCTGCAAGCTAAGAAATATTTCTTTTCATTTTCAGAATGGTGAAAAACATTAAGAAAAAAATGATGGCCGAGCGGTGGTGGCGCGTGCCTTTAATCCCAGCACTCGGGAGGCAGAGGCAGACGGATCTCTGAGTTTGAGGCCAGCCTGGTCTACAGAGCTAGTTCCAGGACAGGAACCAAAAGCTACAGAGAAACCCTGTCTCGAAAATCCAAAAAAGAAAAAAATGATGTCACACGTAGGAGTTATGGAGCCCAGATTTCTGGTGACGTCACTAAAGCTATGTTGCCTCACTGGCATGGCCACTCTTTACTACATTGTCTATGTTGGTGTTTGCCCTGCACCGTAAGTTCTGCCGAACTGAGATAGACACCACTGGCCTTGAAGTCCAGTTGAAGAATTTGCCAGCCCTGATGTGGAGGGTTGGGAGGAGGTGGCATTCACTTCAAATCCAAAGAAGAATGTTGCACAAGGAGGGTGACCCTTTTTTCCATCCCAGCTGCCCGGCTAGCTTGCACTCAAAATAACCACACAGAAACTGTATTTATTAAATTACTACTTGGCCCATTAGTTCTAGTTTCTTTTTTTAAAAATTATTTATTATGCATACAATATTCTGTCTACATGTATGCCTGCAGGCCAGAAGAGGGTTCCAGACCCCATTACAGATGGTTGTGAGCCACCATGTGGTTTCTGGGAATTGAACTCAGGACCTTTGGAAGAGCAGGCAATGCTCTTAACTGCTGAGCCATCTCTCCAGCCCCTAGCTTTAGTTTCTTATTGGCTAATTCTTACATCTTAATTTAATCCATTTCTATTAATCTGTGTATCGCCACATGACCGTGGCTTACTGGCAAGATTCTAACCAGTGTTCATCTCAGGCAGGAGATCTATGGCGTCTCTCACTCTGCTCTTCTTCCCAGCATTCAGTTCCGTCCACTCCGCCTACCTAAGTTCTGCCCTATCTGGCCCAAAGCAGTTTCTTTATTCATTAGCCAATGAAAGCATACATGAACAGAAGGACCTACTATACCATAAGAACTAGGTGTGGATGGTGGCACATGACTGTAATCCCAGCACTTGGAAGTGTCCTGTAGTAATTTTCTCCAATGTAAAACCTTCCATCTTGGAGGAAAGTTCACTAAGACATGGAATGTTCCAAAGGGAGGTGAAACTTTCCATCAATCCTGCAGGGGAGCTCTGCATGCTCAGGAAGAAAACAACCCAAAGGGTTTAGCAAGTCCCTGAAACTGATCAGAGTCACTAGGCCCTTCCCTCCCCAAGCATATATGAATAGTAAGGCCTGCTGAGTGAAACGCTGGGACAAATGGAGCTGTCCGGAAGAGGTTTAGACCAACTTGCATGCCTTGAAGAGACACTATCTAGCCTATTAAGTTGCCTGCAGGCTGTGCAGTAGGTTCCAGGCTCCCAGCCTTTGTGAGCTGTCACCCATTGTGGGGCTGTGAGGATGCAGCTGTCCTTGACTCATTTCTGTCCCTGTGAGTGACCCCAACAAAACTCATTGGTTCACCAAGTTGGACTTCAGTGCTTTCCTGACTTTGGTCCCTTGTTTTGGTTGAGTAGGCTGTAGTGATATTTTGTTTGTAATCTAACAGATCAAGCTTGACTGAAGATCAGAGTGCAGGACTAAACCACAATATAGTCACAGAAGCCAGGCAGTGGTGGCGCACACCTTTAATCCCAGTACTCAGGAGACAGAGGCAGACGGATCTCTGTGAGTTCAAGACTACCCTGGGCTACCCAAGATTGAATCTGTCTAAAAGAGAAACAGAGCTCACACAAAGGTGATCCTAGCACTTGGGACTACATGCCTTTAATCCCAACAGCACTAGGGAGGTGGAGACAGGAGTGATATGGCTGGGCAGAGAGAGGAATATAAGGCAGGAGGAGATGAGCTCAGATGCCGTCTGAGGATTCAGTCTGAGAGGCAGTCTAAGGTTTCACAGAGAGAGCACCAGCCAGGGGATTCGTAGAGACAGGACCACCCCTTCGGTCTGAGCATTGGTAGAGGTAAGAAATCTCCAGTGACTGACTGACTTGCTTCTCTAATCTTTCCGCATTAACCCCTATATTTGACTCCGGGTTTCTATTATTAAGAGAAATTAGAATTCACACTAGAGGAGATGTTTGTTCATATCTCCCCAGAAGTAGTGGCACATGACATACGGGCAGCAGGATCAGTTCAAGGTCACCCTCAGCTATGTGAGAAGTTAGACGCCATCCTCATCTGCATCAGTGTCTCCCTAAATCCATCAATAAACAGAAGTTTCTGGGTCTACAAATACTGGGGACCCAGGCTTGAACCCAAGAGAGACCCCTGCTGTGTGGGTACATTGTGATGTTCAGACCGTAGACCCAGGAGAAGTTAGTTCTTGTCAGGTCACTTCTCAGTTCTCCAGTACAGTCTCTGCCTGTGATAATAATAGTTGCTGTCATTCTGGGAATGGTACCCTGTGCCAGGAATGCTCTGTCTTCTTTAATCCTCACCACCTCCCCAGGAGTTATTCCAGGGCAAAACTAAGGGCTTAGTCCCACCCAGGGGCTCACGGGTGTCACAAGGGCTATAAGATGTCAGAAGCAGACCAGGGACCCAATCTCAGTTCTCAGAGCTGGCTGGGGATGGGTGGCTAGAATGAGAGGAGGGGTGGGCGCTGGGGAGGAGAGGTGCCTCTGGAGGACCGCTCACTACTGGTCTGTGAGTTCACAATCTCACAGTAACACACAGCCTCTTAGCCAGAAGCCTCATTTTTCAGAAGAACATTTCCAGTAAGGTTTTGGGTGTTCAAGTTTCTGTCCTTTGATCTCAATAGTCTGTGATCTGTGAGCCTCTTTGCAGTGTCCCATCCCCAGGACCAGTGGGGTCGGGTGACAATGCTGGCCTGTCCTCTCCTTTGCTCAATTGTCCTGAAGCTGCTCACTGACTCTGCCTTGGTCAAATATACCAAGAGACAATGCATTTAAGTCACCTGCTGGAAGTGTCCCAGGTATAAGGGTCCCCTGACCATGTTGGGATGGGAAGAGTGGGGCACTATGACTAACTTTGCTGTCCATGACTATTTTGGCCTTCCTGGAGGACTGTCCATAGCCAGGACCTTGGCCTTCCTTCTCTATGGCTGGATGAGCATGGCAAGATCATCCCAACTTGCCTTTGATGGTGACACCAGCCCTGGTGGGTTCAAGTGGCACTGACAATTTTGCTCATGACAATCATTGCAATATCTGTAGTCAGGAACTGCAAATTTTAAAGGTGCCAGATTGGATAAAGGAAAGTCCTGCCTGGTGTCCAGGCTGTGCTCAATTCCAGGTTTTTGTTTTTATGAGAACAAGTTATTTGCCAGTTTCCTGTTCCCTAAAATGTCCCCAGGAACTTTTTAACTAGCCTGGTAATCTATCTCTTAGGCCCTGAGCAGTTACAAAATCGATTCATAAAGCTTGTGTTTCTTTTCCATGACTTTTTTTTTTTTTTAAAAAAAAGAACAAAACATAAACCGGGTTGCAAAGCCCTGGTGACAGGCTCCGCTCTGACAATCAGGTGCCTGCTGACTCCTGCGGCCTGCCCCAAGGTCGCCATGACACAGCCTGGTTTGGGGTGGATGGTTCTGTTCCTCATTCCAGACTATTCCAAAGACTCTCAGTGTGACAAACTTGCAGCCGCACTCCTGTGGAGGGCTGGGTCCATGTGCAGAGACGCAGTGTGATGCTGGGTCTCTCCTGCTCCGTAGGAAAAAGACTCTAAAATGATCAGAATCGTCCCTCCGGGCTGGAGAGATGGCTCAGTGGTTAAACGCACTACCTGTGGGTTCTGTTTCTGGCTCCCACAAGGCAGCTCACCCCTGTCTGTAGCTCCAGTGCCAGGGGATCTGACACTCACACAGACATACGTGGAGGCAAAACACCAGCACACATGAAATAAGAATAAAGAATTTTAAAAATGTTTACCTCCTCTCAAAGAGAAACGTCTCTTAATGCTGACATCTGAGGAGAAGGGCCTGGTGGGGTAGGCAGACACAGTGATGGAAGGTAACAAGGCGACACTTGCTGGAACTCGACCTTTGAACTGAGGGAAAACTGGAAGGGCAGGCCATAACACTCTCTTATTATGCCAGCATGCAGGAAACAAAACATCACTGTAAACTCAGAGATGTCCTTAATGCCCCTGTTCTTGCCCATCGAGTGCCCTGCAGCCCAGCAGAGGGTGAGGTGGTGAAGCAGTGCTTGCCAGTTATATCATGAAGGGGCAGGACTATGGGGCTTTTGGCCCAGGTGCAGTCGTGGGACTCACGTTGCTTCTGCTTTTTTTTTTTTTTTTTTTTTTTTGGGCAGTTGCCACCAGAGTTAAGCATGGCTAGTGATGCTCGTTGGAACGGCCACGCACAACTGCTTGAGTATTCTGCTGAGAAAGAAAATAGTCTGCTACTCCCAGGACCAGAACTCCTCCTCCCAGCCACAGAGGCCAGCAGTACAGACAGCGCTCCAAAGGAAGGGCGTGAGCGGCTAAGACTTCCATGAAGCAGCGTACAGGCCACGAGGAAGGCCTGCTACTGGCTGAGACTCCCCTCCCCCAGTCAGGCTGTTCCCACCTTCACCCACTCTTCTCTTTCACAGACAGTGCAATGTCCAACTGTGTGAATTCCATTGTCTGAGAGAAAGTGGCTTTTAATGTCTAAATGCTCTGAAGATTAGGGTGGGGCAGGCGTGTACAGAAAAGGAACACCCCTTGGAAAAGGCACGCATGCGTGTGCAAGCACACGGAATGCTTTGTGCCGCCAGCATTCCCAGGGACTTCACTAATTCAGCAGTCCAGAACTCTCGGAAATGGTTAAGCCAAGAATTTCAGTCGCAAATATTTCTGGGGTGATTTCGTCTGGAAGTTCTTCTTCGAGGCAGATTTCTGAATCTAGACAGGCAAGAAAAGAAGACCAAATGCCTTTTTCAGGGATAAAGCTCCTAACAAGAGGGAGTTCTATTTTTTTTTAAATATTTTATTTATTATGTATACAATATTCGGTCTGTGTGTATGCCTGCAGGCCAGAAGAGGGCACCAGACCTCATTATAGATGGTTGAGCCCCACCATGTGGTTGCTGGGAATTGAACTCAGGACCTTTGGAAGAGCAGGCAATGCTCTTAACCTCTGAGCCATCTCTCCAGCCCTAAGAGGGAGTTCTAAAACGCAAGGGAATAACGCTAAGCCAAACTGGCTGGAAAGGTGGCTTGGCACCTTACAGCACTGACTGCTCTTCCAGAGGACCCTGGGTGGATTCCCAGCATTCACACAGTGGCTCAAAACCATCTGTAACTCCAATTCTGCTCTCTCTTTTGGCCTCCCTGGGCATTAGTCATACACACAAGCAAAATACCCATACCCATAAAATAAAACCCTTGAAAAGAAAAAAAAAGGGGTGTGTGTGTGTGTGAGAAGTAGGTAGTATTTTGAGCTAAGGGTCACTTTTGACTCTTGGAACCAGTTTACTGAGGAGGAGAGCCCTGTTAACCAAGGTCCTGGCAAACCTGATTAGACAGTAAAAGGAAGTGGTGGCGGGGAGACAGGCCAGGAGTCTGTGTCCGTAGTCTCAGGGGCTGTGGACTGACAGCCAACTACCCTGGGCTTGTGGGTAGAGACTTTGCCAGCCGGAGAGGGCCTGGAAGAGCAGTGTGAATTGGCTCTTCCTGAGAGTACAGTCACACCAGGGACACCTGGGAGTGGCTACTACTGAGAAGGAGCAGAGGTGGGACATTCTTGGGGTACAGCGAGAAGAGGAAGAGTTTTCATTCATTTGATGCTGGGGGCAGAATCCAGGGCTTTGGGCATGTGAGGAAATCCCCTACCATAAAGCACACCCCAAGGCTAGCATGACCTCGGGGAACTCGAAGCTGATGGGGAGACGACATGAAGTGAGGATCGAGCTCAGATTCCCAGAACCCATGCAGACGCCCATCGATGGAGAGGCCTCTTACAGCTAGCACCAGGCAGACGGATGGAGATTTGGGGGATAGCTGAGTTGTGAGAACCCCTGTCTTCATGAATATAGTAGAAAATGATCAAGGAAGACACATGGTGTTCACTTCCGGCCTCCACACTCATAAACAGACACATATGCATGCATAACTATTCACACACGTGCAAACAAGAACACACTCCTGCACATCAGATACAAGTACACATGCAAGAAAAAGAACTAGACGGGTGGGTGAGGTGGCTTAGCAGGTGAAATTCCTTGTCACTGAGTCTGAAGGCCTGGGTTCTATCATCAGGACCTACACGGTGGAAGGAGAGAACATAAACACGTTTGTACACACACCGCCCCCCCCCCACAAATACACACACAGAGAGAGAATATAAAAAGACATAAAAGAAAATGTTTAAGAAAAATAACTTAGAGTAAGATATGGTGCACACCTGTAATCCTGGCACTTAGAAGGCAAAGACAGGAGGATCTGGAGTCCAAGGCTAGCCCAGGCTACATAAAGAGACCACTCACAAATTAAAAAAAGAAAGCCAGGCATGGTTGTACACCCTTTTACAGCACTCGGGTGGCAGCAGGTGGATCTCTGTGAGTGTGAAGCCAGCTTTGGCTACATAGTGAGTTCCAGGCCAACCAAGGCTACATAATGAGACTCTAGCTCAGAAAAAAAAAAGAAAAAGAAAAAGAAAACCAAACACTAGAGAAAGAGAGGAAAGAAATGGGCTGGAGAAATGGTTCAGTGGTTAAGAGCACCAAAGGACCTGGGTTCAATTCCCAGCTCTCACAACTGTCTGTAGTTCCAGCTCCAGGGGATCTGACACCCTCACACAGACACACATGCAGGCAAGACACCAATGCACATAAAATAAAAGTAATAAATAAAAAAAAAAAAAAACAAAGAAAGAGAAATAGAGCTTTAAAGTCCTAGTAGCTTGGAGTTGAGTTTGTATGGCCTACCCAGGAGTGGCTTCTGTCCCACCCAAGCCAGAAAGATGAACCCAGTGTAATAAAGAAAGGAAAGAGGGCTGGGAGGTGGTGGCGCACACCTTTAATCCCAGCAGGAGGCAGGGCAGGCCAGTGTAGACTGCTTAGTGAGTTCAAGGACAGCAAGGGCTACACACAGGGAAACCTTGTCTGAGGGGGGAGGAAGAAGGGAGGAAAGAAGGGAGGGAAGGAGGGAGGGAGGAAACAAGACCAGAAAACCGGAAAACACCACAGGACAAGCAGAGCGGAGTGAAAGCTCTCATCCAGCAGATGCAGCCAAGGCTCACTTCTCTGCCATTGCCTAGTCATGGGATTCCCAGCAGACTGACTGTTGTGTGCAGGGTCTTAAGGAAGAGTGGCTTGTACCAGTCGGGAGGAACAAATGCCCTTAAGTCTATAACAAATTAGTGAGTGGTGGCTACAAGCCCAGACAAAGGCCACGTACCTTTGACGGGGGTGGCTGCAGGCTCGGATTTCCACCCCTCAGGATTCAGGCCAAACAGCGTCGCGAAGCAGTCACGCATCTCCTCCTCTGTCATGTGCTCGCCTGCGCATGGGGGATCAACGGAGTCTAGTTAACTCTGGGGCTCCATCTCACATCAGGGTCGAGAACTATGAGACCCTTTTGTTTGTCGTTTTGAGGCTGGGTCTCCTGTATTTGGGTCTCCTGTATCCTGGGTCTCCTCGGCCTTGCCTCAAACTTTCTATAAAGCTAAGGTGATCTTTGAACTCCTGATCTTGCCTTCACCTCCCAAGTGCTGGGATTCCAGATCGGGGCCACCAGATCTGGTTTATGTGGTACTGGAGATCCAACCCAGGCTTTGAGCACACTAGGCAAGCACTCTACAAATGAGCTACACCTCGATCCTTTCCTTCTTCCCGCCTCTGCTTCCTCAGTGCTGGGATTTCAGTTGTGCGCCACGCCTCTGGTTAGAGTTCTTTTTTTATTTTACGTTTGTTTGTTTGTTTATTTATTTATTTATTTATTTATTTTTTTGGTTTTTCGAGACAGGGTTTCTCTGTGGTTTTGGAGCCTGTCCTGGAACTAGCTCTGTAGACCAGGCTGGTCTCGAACTCACAGAGATCCGCCTGCCTCTGCCTCCCAAGTGCTGGGATTAAAGGCGTGCGCCACCACCGCCCGGCTTGTTTATTTATTTGTGTGTGCGCGCACGCATGCTGTGTATACAGACGTGGTGCGTGTTTGGAGGTCAGAGGACAGTTCCGGTTCTCTCCTGCCACTCTGGGTCTTAGAGACTGAACTTGGGTCCCCAGTCTTAGCAGACAGCACATTACCCGCCCACTCATCTCGCTGGCCCAGAGAGCTTAAAGAGATGTACGCCGTCATTTCTTTAGATAGAAAGAGTCCTATTCTGTTACAACACACCCTTATATGGCATCGCAGAGCAGGGAGATGCTGGGGCTTGTAGGAAGAGGCAAGGAATGAAGGCTGGGCTCTGCCTTATTTCAGACTTCCTCTGCTCAGACCCATCCTAGGTTGGCTGCGATAAAATGTCCCATTTGTCAGATGTGCAAGACAGTACAAGATGGCCCTCACATAGCAGGTAGAAATAGACTGCAGTGTAGTTTGGCATCCCAAACCCATTCTAGCTCAAGGAGATTGATAAACTGGCAAATACCTCCCCATTTTACAAGTCAAACTGGGTGTGATGGTATATGTCTCCAATCCCAGGACTATGGAGGTTGAGGCAGGAGGATGGAGAGGCTAGCCTGGGCTACAAAACAACAACTCAAGGCTATCCTGGGCTACAAAACAACAAAAAGCACAGGTGAGCAGGCTGAGACTGCAAGTCTTGGAGAGTTGAGAGGGAAGCACACTTTTCTTTAAGTTTGGTTTTTTTTTTTTTTTTTTTTTGCATTTTTATTTATTTTGTGGGTGGAGATGGGGACATGTGCCATGGCCAGTGCTTGGAGGTCAGACTACAATGTTTTCCGCCATGTGAGTTCTGGGAGTTGAACTCAGGTCATCGGGCTCTGCGGCAAACATCTTTACCCACTGTGTCATCTTGCTGGCCTATGAGTCACATGGTCCCCATTTCTAGGTCAGGGACCTTCTCATTAACCCACACTTGTCAGATATGCAAGACACTAAAGGTGGCCCTGTCCCACGGCTGTTCATCACGACAGATGGGGACCCCATGTGTCTGTCTGCCCTAACCAGGCCTCCTCTGCTGGGAAAGGCTCGAGGATGCCACCACATGTTACCTTTAGTGAGGAGCAAGTTCAGGAAGTCCTCTCTGCGAATGACCTTTTTCCCTTGGGAATTGGTGAAACCCAGTATGTTAAAGCTCTCGCGGATGCCGGCCATGGTGTTACCGTAAGGCGGCCTATGATTAAGATAAACCTTGAGGAAATCCGGCAGGTTGATTTTGTCGATCAGCTTCCCTGTGTCCACGTACTCGCTGAACTTGATCTCGTTAAACATGTCCTCAATCTAGAGAAGAGACCAGGAAACGAAGCAAAGACTGTGGTCAACACAAAAGATACTTGTCTATGCCACTCGGGAAAGCTGGAGAGGAGCATGAGTCTGTGGACTGTGTGATGTCCCAACCTTGAAGGATGCTGAAGTCCCAACCTTGGGGACCTTATTAGAAATGAGGTCATGCTGGAGTAGGTGCCTTCCAATCCAGTATGTCCACTGCCGCACCATCACGGCTCGGAGCTGAGCACAGAGTGGTCTCACTCACACCTGTTTCCTCATGGTCAGGACACAAAATGTGTCAGAATGTAGGAGGAGCCCAAAGGAGTCAGCCCGGCAGCTGTCCCAGGGAGCATACGGCACCAATGGTACTGACTGTAGAAGCTAGCAGAGAATAAAACTATTGTGTTAGCACATTCTCAGCCTTGGATCGTTAGCATCAAAATAGAATAAACTAATAATTTGTTTGAAGACCTACTTTTTTAAACTATGACCATGCATGTGTACCGCTCTGTGTACACACATATGAGTTCAGGTACCTGTGTCGGCCAAAAGAGGGCGTGGAGCCCTTTGGAGCTGGAGTCCCAGGTGGTTGTGAGACCACCTGATGTGTAGGTGCAAGGAGAGGAGGCGGGCGAGCACTCAGCCCCTGAGCCGTCTTTCGAGTCCCTATTCCTATTGTTTTTAAACCACCTCGTCTATGGCACTCCATCCTGCCCTGATGATGTCACACTGTCCATACCATGGGGACTTATGTCTCTTTCCACCCTGAGGATCACACAGTAGATCAACCACTTCCTCACCTGAGAGATATGTGTCAGTTTGTTTTAAGGGTAGGATCTACCCAGGCTTGGTGGTACACACCTGTTTCTCTGTGGTCAGGAAGCAGTGATACTATCGTAAGTTCCAGACCAATTTGTGCCCACATTGCAAGTTCTAAGCTAGCCAGGGCTAGATAGCGAGATGCTGTTTCAATAAACAAAAGAGTACTTCCCAAACCATGAAGATAGAATCTACAAAAATTTAAGACTAAGCTTGGCTGAATGAGTACTTCAATGAGAAACTCAAATATGTGACTTATGCCCTAGTAAATTTCTTTTTTAAAATTAATTTTTAAATTTGGTATACAGCCAGCTGTGGTGACACATGCCTTTAATTACAACACTCAGGAGGAGGCAGAAACAGAGGCAGGTGGACCTCTAAATTCAAGGCCAGCCTGGTTTCAGGTCAGCCAGAGCTACATAATGAGACCTTGTCTCAAAAAAAAAAAAAAAAAAAAGAAAGGAAAGAAATTCACTAAACCCTATTAGAACTGATAAAAAAAGTGTCAGTGATATTTCAGGGTATGATATCAATATGTATCAATATGGGAAAAATCAGAGCTGGAGAGATGGCTCAGCAGTTAAGAGCAGTGACTGCTCTTGCAGAGGACCCACATGGCAGCTTGTAACCATCTGTAACTCCAGTTCTGATGCCCTCTTCTGACCTTAGTAGGTACCGTATACACACGAAGGTAAAACACTCACATAACATAAAAGGTTCAATATATGAAAATCAATTGTATTTTTATACAATGAGCACAATGAAGATTAAGAAAATAATTCTGCTGGGCCATGGTTGTGCACGCCTTTAATCCCAGCACTGGGGAGGCAGAGGCAGGCGGATCTCTGTGAGTTTGAGGCCAGCCTGCTCTACAAGAGCGAGTTCCAGGACAGCTAGGACTACACAGAGAAACCCTGTCTCCAAAAATAAAAACCAAAGAAAGAAAAAAGAGAAAATAATTTCATTTCATTTCTTTTTTAAATGTATGCATGAGTGTGTGTGTTGTAATGTATGGGTACATGTGTGGCACAGGACACACGTGAAGAAGAGAGGACACCATGTGGGTTTGACATTTATCTGTGGAGCCATCTCACCAGCACAATGATTTTATTTCTAGTAGCATCAAATTCAATAAATACTTAGGAATAATTTGAACAAAAACGGCTTAAGCTCTAAAAACTATAAAAATCATGTTGACATTAAATTAGGGGAAAGATTCCCTTGCTCGGCACTTGGAAGAACCAATGGTGTCAGGTGACTGCACTCCAGGTGACAATCGATCACTTGTCTAGCATGTCCCAGACCTTGACAGCACCAGAGACCCCAGCCAGCTTCTTTTGTTATTGTGAAAAGTGACAAGCTGATTCTGAAATTAATACTGCAAGAATCAACAAAATAGTAGATAAAAGAAGAAGAGACAAAATCGTAGGGATGAAGTAGACCAAAGTTTAAGGATGCACACTCCCCGCTGCTCAGTTTGAAAACTCACTGCCATCCTCCAGCCACCAGCATGGTGTGGCTCCAGTGTAGGGGCAAACAGTTCACTGAAACGGATTTAGAGGATGGAAAGAGGCCTGCAAAAAGGCTCGGAGGTTAAGACTGCTTGCTGCTCTTGCAGGGGACCTGAGTTTGATTGCAGCATCTCTAATTGGTGGCTCACACCCTGTCATTCCAGACCCAGCGCCCTCTCCTGGCCTCTGTGTACACGTGCACACGTGTACATACACACACACACACACACACACACACACACACACCGTGATGATCTACGGTGCTAAATTCCTGCTTCTACCATATGGATCTTAGATATTGAACTTATATCATCGGGCTTGTGACTGAACACCTCTACTCACTGAGCCATCTTGCCAGCCACAGACGTTTTGCTGTTTTTAGCCTTAAATTTTATTTTTTATTATTCTATTTGAGACAGGGTCTCACTGAGTAGCCCTGACTTGCTCAGGATTCACTAGGTAGACCAGACTGACCCAAAACTCTCAGAGATCCACCTGCCTCTGACACCAGAGTGCTAAGATTAAAGACACGGACCACCATGGTCTGACTTAATTTTTATTTTTGCTGACCTCGCTAGCGATTCAATTGCCTCCAGCCAGTTACTCATAATTTTTTTTTTTTTTTGATTTTTCGAGACAGGGTTTCTCCGTAGCTTTTCGGTTCCTGTCCTGGAACTAGCTCTTGTAGACCAGTCTGGCCTCGAACTCACAGAGATCTGCCTGAGTGCTGGGATTAAAGGTGTGCGCCACTGCCGCCCGGCCTCATAATTTTTTAAATTACTTTTAAAGTCACCAAGAAACTAAAGGATAAAATCATGGGCACCTGTTCATTCCTCCACGCCCTACTTTCCTGAGCCGCCAGGTTTCGTGGAAACACTACCGAAACTTTTCCATCTCCTGCCGCCTTGCTGGCTCACTCGGCTTTGTTGCGGGAGCACGCGTCTCTAAAGCAGGGTTATTTACTTTCACTGTAAGGGTACTTAGAAGAAAACGAGATCGTTTACAACCTGTTGCTCTCAAGCTGTTGCCGGCACAGTTGCTGCCTGCTGGGGCCTCCGTTTTCATTCTTTCCCTTGCGGAATGTTGCCGCCTAGATCCATGTGTCAATGTTGGAGGGAAAAAGGTGCGACCATTTTCCCGGCGTGTGAAGCGGAACTGCTAGATGCTGGCAGCCTGAGCTCTTGGGAAACAGCATTATTGGTTATGAGGAGCTGTAACTGAAACTGTGTGCACTGTGTGTGAGGACACTGCTTCCTTTAGCGTTTACCGGGCTTGCAGTTGGCATGGCTGCGCACTATTATATATGCAGATTATATAGGAAATTTTATGCATATTAAAAAGAGCATATTAACATGTTGTGCTATATGAATAATACAAGGCAAAAGATGAGTAATATCTGAAGAAAACCTCTAATTTCAATCATTATGAAGATTTATTTATTGTTAGTTTATGTGCATGAATGGTTGCTTGCATTATGTTATGCATGTGGTGACTGTGAGGACCGGAAGGGATGTCAGACCCCCTGAAACTGCAGTTTCTGATGACTGTGAGCTGTCATGTGGGTGCTGGAAACTGAGCCTGCGACCTCTGAAAGAGCAGTAGGTCATTTTTTAAAAATAATTATTTATTTTTATTTTCTGTGCATTGGTGTTTTGCTTGTATGCCTGTGAGGAAGTCAGATTCCCTGGATCTTGAGTTACAGACAATTGTGAGCTGCCATGTGGGTGCTGGGAATTGAACCAGAATCAGTGCACTTAACCACTAAGCCATCTCTCCAGCCCCAAGATCAGTAACTCTTCACTATAGTAAGATCTTAGCCTCTGAGCCACCTTTCCAGTTCCAATTTTAATGATTTTAATACTATTGGTGCTGAGATGGCTCAGTGGCTAAGAGCACTGGCTACTCTTGCAGAGGGCCCGGGTTTGATTCCCACCACCCACATGGCGGCTCCCAACAGACCATAACTCCAGTGCCAGGGGATCCAATGCCCTTTTCTAGCCTCTGTGGGCACCAGACATGCAGGAGGTATACAAATACACATGCATGTAAAACACCCATATACACAAGCATTTTTAAATGATAAAATGCAAAAAAATTTTAATGACTTTAATATTGTTAATGTACGTACAGCACCACTACTTACTTGGTAGGGAGTAAAGTTAAGTGACAATTTCAGAGAGCAGATCCATCTCCAAATACCAACACTGCCACTTTCTGTGTATGGGATCTTGAGTGCGTTACTTATGTCCAACTTTCTTGTCTTCAGAGAGTAGAGCAAAGCACAACACACACACTGGGCGGTTTATGCGTTGTTTAGTCTGGGTTTTATTCTTGTGGGTTTTTTTTTTTTTTTTTTTTTGAGACACGGTCTCATGCAGTCCGAGTTGGCCTCAGTCTTGCTATGCAGCTGAGCAGGACCTTGAGCTTCTACCTCGGAGGCGGGCGTCTGCACGCCTGGTTTGTGTGGCACAGGGCATCACATCCAGGCCTTCCTGCAGGTTAGCTGAGCACTCTGCCATCCTAGCTACATGCCCAGCCTGTGCTGGGTTGTTCTGAAACATGTAAGTAAAGTGTCTACACAGGGTAGGGACTGAACAGACAGTAATTATACTGTGATTATTATATTTTCTATGTGCTTACTAATTAGAATTCATGTAATTACAATATAAGTTGTAATTCTACGTTAATGACATATGATCAAATTTATAAGTAATAAGTATATAAATTATAATACATATACATTACTGGTGGAATATATGATTTAACTCAATTCCAAGGTAGGGGACTGTGATGACAAAGGAATTGAAATGCCTGCTTTAGTCATACCCAGAGAGTCCCTAGATCTCAGCCAACGCTGGCTGGTGGCACAAACCACCCCGTAGGTGACTTGCGCTTCCTCTCTCAGAGCCTCTGCTTGGGCTAGTGAGATGGCTCAGAGGGTAAAGGGCTTGTCACACAAGACAGGCTGCCTGAGTTCAATCCCTGATGAGAGAGACTGAATCTAGAAAGTTGTCCCCCGACCCTCACACGCACACACCATGCACACACACAATGATAGTGCTGGCAACTTGGCACCCCCACAGTTCCTTCCTGAGCTGCTGTGCAGGCGTTAGTGACAGAGACAGGTTCTGCCGCAGGTCTAAATGAAATTTGTGCTCAGGAGAACTGTGGGGAGGGATGTGGGCACTCAGTGGCCTCTGTATGTTCTGGTGTGAGGGCCACTCTGGAGATTCGGGAGGCCCGGAGGATCACCTAGAATGCTCTTCTGTCGTCAGCTGGGCCTTCTATGACGTTCTCACCCTGAGGTCCCTCATCCCCTGAGGCAGTGGGCCATTCCATCAGCCTGGAGAGTTTGCTAGTTCTGAGGGCATCCCCTGTGCCCAGAGATGCCAATTTCATTAGTGTGGGGGCACAGAGTCAGGCATACTACTTAAAGCCACGCTATCAGAGATGTGGCAGAGGTGGTGAAGCCTGGCAAGAGTTCTCAGACTGCTCTGACCGAAATGGCCTGGAGGGCTTGTTAACAAGGGGATCCCAGCTCAGTGAGCAAGGGGTTGGGGATGTGGTACCTACATGTTCAGTAATGTGCTTAGAACCACTGTTTTTTTTTTTTTTTTTGGTTTTTCGAGGCAGGGTTTCTCTGTAGCTTTGGTGCCTGTCCCGGAACTAGCTCTTGTAGACCAGGCTGGCCTCGAACTCACAGAGATCCGCCTGCCTCTGCCTCCCGAGTGCTGGGATTAAAGGCGTGTGCCACCACTGCCCGGCATAACCACTGTTCTTGACCGTGGAGGAGGAGTCACAAAGGTGGCATTCATGCAGAAAAGAGTCACACCAGGCCTGTGGCTTTCGGCAGAGAAACGCAGGTGGCGGCTGCAGTGCCCGAGCTGGTTGTTGGGGTTTGCATCTGTTCCCCTGGGAAGGTGCAGCGATCACCTTTCAACTCTGCTTCCTCGGCCTGGCTTCCTATGGGAGACTGTGAGGGACATCCTCTAAAATTTGCAAAGAGGAGGCTGGAGAGATGGCTCAGTTGAGAGTGCTTGCTGCTCTTGTAGAGTCTTGTTCTGTTTCTAGAATCTATAGATCAAGCTCACAACTGCCTGTGACTCCAACTTCAAAGGTTCTGACCTCTCTTTTGACTTCTGAGGACACCTGTATTCACGTGCACACGCAGATGCACGCGCGTAACTAAAAATAAAAATGAGTCAGACCTGGCGGCACACACTTTTAAACCCAGCACTCAAGAAGGCAGAGGCAGGCAGATGGATCTCTGTGAGTTCAAGGCCAGCCTGGTCTCTAAATATCCCGGATAGCTAGGGATATTTAGTAAGAGACCATCTTTAAAAAAAAAAAAATCACAAAAACTTCTTTTGGAGTAACCATCTCCTGCCCTAGCTTCTGTGGCTCAGCTTCTAGCACTGACTCAAGTTTACTGGAGATAGAACATTTCAATTTCTCACCTGACAAATAATTTTGTTTATTTATTTATTTACTTAATTTTCTTGATTATTTGTTTGTTTTTCCAGACAGGGTTTCTTTGAGTAACAGCCCTAGCTGTCCTGGAACTCTATAGATCAAGCTAGCCGTGAACTCACCTGCCTCTGCTTCCCGAGTGCTGGGATTAAAGGCATGCGTCACCACCACCACCCAGAGAATAATTTTAAACATTTAGACGTTAGCATGTCGGCCCTTGTTGGTGTTGCTACTGCAGTGCCTACAACACAGGGTGGCCCTAGTTCCTCCCACATGATGAAGCCCACTGCTGAGCCCTGGAGGCCTTTCGGTTTGCAATCCCTGCTTGTCAGTCACAGGAGCCACTGAGGGCAATCATGTCTTATAATTACGTTTTATAAGCTCCTTATTAAATGGAGAGGAACATGATGCACTTGAACTGAGCCCATTCTCATTCTCAGATGAAGGTTCTGGGTGACTGGCATGTTCCCTTCCACGAGAGTGTCATAAGCTCACAGGCCTGGAGGACTCTCCATGTTCCCGACACCCTCTTCCTGTCTTCCTGTCACACAGAGCTCCCTGACGTACGGCCGTCAGTCCTTCACCACAGCTCATCCTGCTGCCCACTCCAGCGTTTCCACACTGGTCTGGGGCAGAGGAGTGGGCTCAAGAGGATGAATCACAGCCAGGCAGATTCTCCGTGCAGCTGTGTCTGGAGACTCCCCGGAGCCTCTCTGCTACTTATCCTCCACTCTGCTCTTGAAACCCAGAGCAGCCCCTCTCATGCTGGGGACATGTCACCCAAGGCCTCGACAGATGCTGGAACCGAAACCGCTGAGAGCACTAGCCCTTTAGCCACTGGTTTTCTTTTACAGAAAAGATCTCCCGTAGTCCAGGCCAGCGTCAAATTCTACGGGTAGCTGGGGATGACCTTGAACTTCTGGTCCTTCTGCCTCCACCTTCAAGCTGGTTCCTGGTTCCTGTGACCACACCTTTTTAATATTAACGAGATACTTTTCATGCAGAATGCCTATAGTTTATGCACTTCGACACACAGCAGCACAAGCACCAATGTCCTCTTTGAAATCGACAGGTACAAGATTTGCTTTTACCATAGATATTAGGGCATGTCCTTTTATCTTCATTGTTACTGTCACTGTTTTGTGGTCATAGGTATCAAACTTATGTACTGCACATGTTCAGTAAGCTATCTGTCTCCCCTCTGGCTTCTGTGGCGTAGCCACTTCTCAGCAGCACTACACCTGCACTGTGAGGATGTTCAGTAACAGGAGAGTGACAAACTACCTTGTGGTATTGCGACAGTCTATCAGTCAACATGCACAGCTACTAGGTAACCAATGATGGGCGGAGTCTTCATAGCCTGCGTGCATGCGTGGCCTGCGTGCGTACGTATAAAGATTTTAAAGAGGTGCTCTTGCCTAAATGCCAAGTCCTGTAGCTTTCCTCAAGGTCATGAGGGTGAGTTGATTAGGTGCCCATGACTCTCAGAAATCCTGGACACTCTGAAGTACCTAGATGCATGCTGATTCCAGTCACGATATACCAGGGATAGAAATTCCTCTGACAGGCAGATACAAGACTCCTACTTGACAAGGCAGTTCCACTCCTTGGTACAAGCATGAGAGAAATAGGAAGCTATACACACAGGAATGTGGCTGGAAATGCTCCGGCCTTCATGACAGCGCCACTCATAACAGTACAATGGCGGGGGCAATCCAAATGCTCAGCAACTCATGTACAGACAAATAAATGTGGCAAAGTCACAGGGCTGAAGAGAATATTATTCAGCAATAAAAGGAATAAAGGGGGATCAGAAAGACGGCTCAGCTTTTAGGAGCACTGGCTGCTCTTGCAGAAGGCATGGACTCTAGCACTGATATAGTGGCTCATAGTTATCCATAACTCCAGTTTCAGTGGATTTAACTCCTCTTCTGGCCTCTATAAGCTCCAGGCATGCATGTGGTGCACATACATACATGCAGACAAAATACTCATTTGGGTAAATAAAAGAAATAAATCCAAAGAATTAAAAAAAAAAAGAACCACCATCACCATCTCCACCATCACCATCTCCATCATCACCATCTCCACCATCACCATCTCCATCATCACCATCTCCATCATTACCATCTCCACCATCACCATCTCCACCATCACCATCTCCACCATCACCATCTCCACCATCACCATCTCCACCATCACCATCTCCACCATCACCACCACCATCATCACCACCATCTCCACCATCACCATCTCCACCATCACCATCTCCACCATCACCATCTCCATCATCACCATCTCCACCATTACCATCTCCATCATCACCATCTCCACCATCACCACCACCATCACCATCTCCACCATCATCACCACCATCTCCACCATCACCATCTCCACCATCACCATCTCCATCATCACCATCTCCACCATCACCACCACCATCATCATCTCCACCATCACCATCTCCATCATCACCATCTCCACCATCACCATCTCCACCATCACCACCACCATCACCATCTCCACCATCACCATCTTCACCATCACCATCTCCACCACCACCATCATCACCACCATCTCCACCATCACCATCACCACCATCACCATCTCCACCATCACCACCACCATCATCACCATCACCACCATCACCATCTCCATCATCAACATCTCCACCATCACCACCACCATCATCACCACCATCACCATCTCCACCATCACCATCTCCACCATCACCACTACCATCTCCACCATCACCATCTCCACCATCACCATCTCCACCATCACCACCACCATCATCACCACCATCACCATCTCCACCATCACCATCTCCATCATCACCATCTCCACCATCACCACCACCATCATCACCACCATCACCATCTCCACCATCACCATCTCCACCATCACCACTACCATCTCCACCATCACCATCTCCACCATCACCATCTCCACCATCACCATCTCCACCATCATCACCATCACCATCTCCACCATCACCATCTCTACCATCACCATCTCCAACATTACCAACTCCATCATCACCACCACCATCATCACCATCATCACCATCATCACCACTTAACCATCAAAGAAGCTGAAGAGAAGGCTCAGCAGTAAAAAGCAGTTGCCACTTTTTAAGAGGACAGAATGCCTTCTTCTGGGCTCTATAACCAACTGTATTCATGTGCACAAACCCACACAGAGACACACAAATAATTAAAAAACAATAAGAAGCCAGGCAGTAGTGGTGCACACCTTTAATCCCAGCACTCGGGAGGCAGAGGCAGGTAGATCTCTGAGTTCAAGGTAAGCCTGATCTGCAGAACAAGTTCCAGGACAGCCATGACTACATAGAGAAAAACATGTCTCAAAAAACATAATAAGCCGGGCGATGGTGGCGCATGCCTTTAATCCCAGCACTCGGGAGGCAGAGGCAGGCGGATCTCTGTGAGTTCGAGACCAGCCTGGTCTACAGAGCTAGTTCCAGGACAGGCTCCAAAGCTACAGAGAAACCCTGTCTTGAAAAACCAAAAAAAAAAAACATAATAATAATAATAATAATAATAAAGTGGTTAGAGGATTGCTCAGCAGTTAAGAACATTTCTTGCTCTTGCAGAAGATCCAGGTTCAGTTCCCAGCACCCACATGGTGGCTCACAGTCATCCAGAACTTCAGTCCCAGGGGATGTGACCCCCACCTCTTGTCTCTGAGGGCATGCAGGCAAATCACATACACATATATCAAACATAAAAAATTAGCCAGGCATGGTGACATGCGCCTTTAATCCCAGCACTCTGGAGGCAGAGGCAGGTGGATCTCCGTGTGTTTGAGGCCAGCCTGGTCTACAGAGTGAACTCCAGGACAGCCAGGGCTACATTGTGAGACCCTGTCTCCAATAAAAAAATTAAATCTTAAAAAAAGAAGAATGAAGGTCTGGTGCATGCTACATTCTGAATGAATCTTGAACGCATCAGGCCGAGTGCACCAAGTGAGGCATATCACATACTGTATGATCTATTTTTATGCAATCAAGAATAGACAAGTGTGCACAGACGGAAGACAGATCGGCAGTTGCCAGGGCTGGGGGAGGAGGGGCAGAAAGTGGCTGATAACAGTGTAGGGTTTCTTTGGGGGATGATAATATCCTGGGGTTGCACAGGGTTGATGACTGCACATCTCTGTAAAGAACCCTAAAAATCACTGAACTGCGCACAGAAAGCAGGTGCACTGTATGGTGTGTGTTATGTTACAGTAAACCTTTCAGTAAGGCGGAGCCATAGCAAAAGCAAGCAACACAACTGTTCAATTCTAGAACACTGGCGTTTTAGAAAATATATTTTCCCCACCATCACTGTGCTCCATCCAGTCTTTCATAGCCACAAAGCTGGTAGAGATGGATGCATGCTGGCTGTGGAAGCTTCCAGCAGAGGGGATATAAGAAAAGGCACATGCCCTGGGCAGGGTGTGCTTCAGTGGTCAAGTGATTGCCTTGCACAGAAACAAACAAAAATCCCCAGAACTCTGGCAACATTCCGGGATTGCTTTCCTTCTTTGTACCAGGGCACATGTGTCAACACAGAACACCGAGTCAGGGCTCAGCCCGCGTGGTTCAAAGTCTGGCTCTGCCCTCAGAAGCAGAGTGGCAGCACAAGTTTCCTTCCTGCTCCAAGCCTCACTTTTACCACCAGTAAAATGGGCAGAGCAAGTAAAGCAAGGGTCTGCATGCTTCCTGAGGCCACTGAGAGGACCAAACCCCAGAGGGCATCCTTCAAGATGCTAGATACATGCTGAGAGGGCAAGAGGGAAGACCCCCATCTGCCTTGCACTTGGCCTTACAGTGCCGTCACCTGCTTTATCCAGAGGCTCTCAGGGATTCTGGGATTTATTTATTTAAATGCTCACTGGGTAACGTCCTTCTCTAGGCCCCGCCCTGTTGGCCAGTCAGGCTTCCCCTAGAACATCTCTCTTAGCTTTAGGATGGAAACAACCTGATGTTTACTTTTCAGAGCAGGGCCCAGCATACTAAGTGTGGTGGGGGCTTAATCAGAGGAGGAAAAGTTCTGTGTGTGATCACTTTCTCAAGTTCCCCCTTCCATATAGGTGAGCTTGCACCATTGGCTGCGATTTCTACCCCAGCTGGGACCGGTTCTAACAGATTAGCACACAAGGCATTCAGAGGATCTTGTGTGTTCATCTCCTGGGTTTTTGTTCTGAATACAAAAGCAATACCAACTATATGCTGGTTGGTGAGGATCACATGCATGAAAGCATATGTATTAGCCCCTCCCTCTTCACAGCCACGCTGCCTGTGTGGGGAGAGGACGGCGGGTAAGCGGTCTTTTCACAGATAGGCCCTGGAGATGGGGGCTGAGAAGAGCCCAGGAGAAGGAGGCTGTCCCCAGGACAGGAGGTAGAAGGTGAGAGCCCGGTAGGATGGAGACCGGCCAGGGAGTCCCACGGTGGGTGGTCACACGCAGTTTGAGGTAAAGAGCGGTGGAATGAGGTTAAGCGTGGCCCTTTCTGGCGATTTCAAGAAAGCTCTCTTGAGGGAGTGGGCTTCATGTTTGCGTGCAAAGCGAGGAAGATAGGAGCATGGGGCCTGGGGTGACGTGGAGTGCAGAGACTGGGAGGGCCTGAGTCCTCTGGAGGAGACAGGCCACGGTCTGCTTTCAGTTGATCCCAGAGGCCCCAGTTGACCTCAGACTGAACGCTATAAAAAGCAGGAAGAGTTATCCCCCCAACTCGCAGCCCCCAGAAATGAATGTCATTACATGCTTGGAAGCTGTTCCTTCAGGTTAGGCATATGAATATACGAGTAATAAATAATGATAATTACGATTATTCAATGGTACTGGGAATTGAACTCAGGGCCCTCATACATGCTAGATAAATGTTCTATCACTGAAACACCAGAAAGTTCATTTTGAGACAGGACCTCACTAAATTGCCCAGACAGGCCTTGAACTTATCACTCCCCTGCCCCAGGCTCCTGAGTAGCTGGGATGACAGGCCTGCACTGCCAGCTTTGGCCATACAAGCAGTGACAGAAGAATCTAGAGCCCCTACCCTCGCTCTTGCTCTCCCTCAAGACAGAATTTAAGATGTATTCCAGACTGGCCTCGGCCTACGTAACTGAGGTCAACACCAGATTTCTTTCTTATCCTCCTGCCTCTGCCTCCTGCATGCTGGGGTTACAGGAATGCACGTGATTTTATGCAGTGCGGGTACTGGGAACCAGGGCTTTCTGCATGCCATCCAAGGCGCTCCACTGAGCCCACCCAGAAATTTCACTTTTTAGCGGCTCTTGAGTATAGGCCTGCCTTATTTTGTTGATGCTATCTCCCATCATTGGTCATTATAATTATTCTAATTTTTTAAATATTTATTTATTTATTTATTATTGTAGACCAGACTGGCCTCGAACTTGCAGAGATCTTCCTGCCTTTGCCTCTCAAGTGCTGGGATTAAAGACGTGCCCCACCACACCCAGTCGGGACACATTCTTAAAATATAATGTGTTGGGGCTGATGAGATTGCCTAGTAGTTCATGGTGCTTGCCACCAAGACTGATAACCTGGGTTCAGTTCCTTGGACCCACATGGTAGAAGGAGAGAACCAACTCCAGCAAGTTGTCCTCTGACTTCCACATATACACCATGGCATGCGCGTGCGTGCACGCACACACACACACACACAGATAACAGGCACACACACACAGACACACACAGATACAGGAACACACAGACACACACACAAATGTACACACAGCTGAGAGGTCAAGCAATCACTTATTTCCTCCCTAAATGCCCCTGTACAGTACAAGGCTACCACTCCTGAATCTGCCTGGCACGTTAGGGAACTTGGTGCTTGTTCTGAGATCCAGCACTAACGCCAGGGATTCTGCTCTTCCCTCTGTCCTTGCAGCTGAATGAGGCCACTGGGCGCCATTTGCTCATTTACTCATTCATTCAATTAACATTTGCTGAGTGCCTGCTATTGGGGCGCTTGCTGGGGGCACATATGTTTCCACCAGGATTAGCCTTAAATTTATGGAACAAAGAGGTTGCACTGATGTTAATTCGCCACAAAACCCAGCCCAGATTAAACGGTGCTGTGTCAGCAAAATGGAAAGTGGGCTGCAGGAGGGCAGGGAGCAAGCACGGGAGACTGCTGGGCAAGGCGACACAGGGATTCAAAACACAGAATGAAGGCGTGGAAAATGTCCTCTTCCTTCAGCCGCTCGAGGCGTGCTCACTGCACGTGTGCCTTCTGTAGAGGAAAGGAGGGCTAGAAACTCTGTGGGGGAAGGTTGTATTCTTGGGAAATTTGTCTTCAGCTTACTGCATTGACTTCAGATCCAGAGGTGGCTATGGTGATGTAAGAAAACCATGAATATTGACTAGCCTTGGGGTGGGGAGGGGAGGGGCTGATTTGGCTTTGCACCTGAGTCTTGTGTGTGCCCAAGCTGGCTAGGCCAACTTTTCCATACAACTTCTCAGGGAATCGGGGTTGGTGGGTGGGGTAGGGGCACAGTTACATAGGAAGCAGTGTGCCATGAACTCCAGCAAGAGCCAGGTTTAGAAATGTAAAAGCCCTGAAAAGGTTCTTTTCAAATCTTTTTAAAATATCTTTAAAACCACTATAAATCCGACATGAGAACAACATATCAGAAACATCTGGGCAGCGAGTGCATCGGCTAATGGAGCCTGCACACTGGTGTGGGGCACATCTGGATCACGGGATCCTCAGCCGCTTCCAAGAGCAAAGGTATTGGTGTGCACAGTGGGGGTGGTGCTGGGGTGGAACCTGGACCCTGGACAGGCGAGATCCACACCACTGAGCTGCGCCTCCAGCCCAACGAGATGTTTTCTCATTTGGGTTTTTTTGAGGCAGAGTTTATGTAGCTCAGGATAACCTAGGATTAGCCTCATAGCTGAGGATGACCTTGAACCTTTGAGGGCTGGAGAGAAAGCTCAGTGTTAGTGTGCTGGCTTTAGCTTGTGTCAATCCCAGGTTATATCCCCTGCACAGAAAAGGGTGGGAGACCTTGAATCTCGGAGCCTAGAATCATTTAGGAGGATGAAAAGACACGGGATGCTTTTCATACACTTACCATGCCCCATGTACTGAGCTAACAGCTAGTTACCTACAAAATCCTTACAGTGATCCCAGGATGTGGCTGAGCTAACAGCTAGTTACCCAAAAAATCCTTAGTGACCCCAGGATGTGGCTGCCACCATTGTCCCACACAGAGCTGGGGATGGAACCCACACGCTAGACAAGAACTCCATCACTGAGCTACATCCCAGGGCCTAGGAAGAATCTCAGTTGGGAACGACTCTATCCTGCACCAGTCCTTACAGTGAACATGAATGGAAACTAACTGTCTCAGACTCTAGCAAGGGTGGGTGGCCAGGCCTGGCAGCCTGGGCAGTATGTGTTCCTGGACAGTGATGAGGTCAGGCCCACTCTTACCAAGTGGTGACCAAGGCTCCAGAAAGGAAGCTCTTCTCAGTATCTAGGCTTGTGGTCTCCTAGGTACAGGCAGGGGCGAGGACAGACCACAGTCAGAGGCACAGGCACAGGCAGGGGTGAGAACAGACCACAGCCTGAGGCACAGGCAGGGGTGAGGACAGACCACAGTGTCTGAGGCATAGGCATAGGCAGGGGTCAGGATGAACCACAGTCAGAGGTACAGGCAGGGGTGAGGACAGACCATAGCCCAAGGCACAGGCAAGGGTGAGGACAGACCACAGCCTGAGGCACAGGCACAGGCAGGGGTGAGGACAGACCAGAGCCCACAGCCTGAGGCACAGGCAGGGGTGAGGACGGACTATAGTGTCTGAGGCACAGGCAGGGGTGAGGACGGACCATAGTGTCTGAGGCACAGGCAGGGGTGAGGACGGACTACAGCCAGAGGCAGCACAAAGGCAAGTGAGGCCAGGAGAGAAGGGTGCTTCCTGGCTCTGCTTCTGAAGCTCTGGCTTCTGTTAAACTGTGCGCTGCCTCTACTTCAGGACTTGGGCTCTTTGAACCTAACCTGCCATGACTTAGGAACCTGTGACTCACAGCCAAAGAGGACTCCTGACCAATAACCTGCAGTGTTTGTTGAGTCCTTTGTCCTTGACGGGTGAGTAGCCCTGGGAAATGCCACTCATAGCTGGTTTTCCATGTGGGTGTGTATCTGAGAGACCTTGGACAGAGGCGACTTTAGATGGCCTGGCCCCTCTCCTGGCTGGCTATGGTATTCAGACTGCGGTGAGGCCTAGGGATCCATCTCACTTGACAAATGTTCAAAGTAATTCTAATAAAATGGCCAGTTTGGAAACCAAGGTCTAAGAATATCACAACGGTAAGGGTGGGACAAGGTGTCATTCGCGCCTCTAATTCCAGCGCTCTGAGTCTGAACCCAGCCTGGTCTACATGACAAATGTCAGGCCAGAGTTACACGGGGAGACCCTATACAAAAAAAAAAAAAATCAAAACAAAAATACAGCTTTAAGGAAGAATTAAACAAAACAAAACAAAAAGATAAATGGGCCTGAATTCCTGGGCAAGGCCTCAGAACAGTGGGACCACGTGACATACCAGCACCAGCTCAAGGAACACTTCTAGGTGGGCAGGACCCATGATCACAGGTGAGTGCTACCACACCTGGCTGGCAACAGGGCCTAAAAGCTCGTGTTCTACTTGGACTCTGAACCATGGAAACAGATCCATATACAAGACACACACAGAGATGCTCACTGGGTCTCTACAGCCAAATGCTCCAGACAGCCCCAACTTCTGTCAGTTGGGAGAGGAGTCAGCTTGGTCACGCCTCTTAAAAGCATGGAATTTTCACTGAGGAATTTTTTACAACCAAGCTCACAAAACAACGGAAACTTAGTATGCTGATGCTATACACGTAAACATACCCTCACTAAACTACACATGTATATGCAGTCTAATGTACAGAGATGTACATATTTATAACACAGAATGCCAATTCTTTGTTTAAAAATACAGATATGACTATATCACAAATAAACAATAGAAAAGAATTCTCCAAAATATTAAGTGATTGTCTCAATAACTTTGAGGTTTTTGTTGTTTTGGTTTTTGAGACAGGCTAGCCTCAAATTTGCTATGTAGCTGAGGATAACCTTGAACCTTTGAAGCTCCTGCTGCCACATCCCAAGTGCTGGGATTACAGTACAAGCTACCACAGCCAGGTTATATGGTCCTGGGGGTTAAAGCCAGGGACTGATGCATGGTAGGCAAGGATTCAACCACACAATAACATCCTCAGCCCATAGTCCTGTCTTGTATATTTTAAAAAGTTACACAAATATTTATTTTTATTTTTAACTTGTTCAAGATTTTATTTATTTTTAGGTGTATGAAGGCTTGCATGAGTGTAGTCTGTGCAGTGTCCACGGGGCCAGAAGAGAACATCAGATCTCTTGGAACTAGCCTTTCAGATGGTTCTGAGCTGCCATATGGGTGCTGAACATTGAATCTGGGTCCTTTGGAAAAGCGATCAGTGTTCTTAACCACGGAACCATCTCTCCAGCCCTGGAATTAATTTTTTTTTTTTTTTTTTTTTTTTTTTTTTTTGGTTTTTCGAGACAGGGTTTCTCTGTGGTTTTGGAGCCTGTCCTGGAACTAGCTCTGTAGACCAGGCTGGTCTCGAACTCACAGAGATCCACCTGCCTCTGCCTCCCAAGTGCTGGGATTAAAGGCGTGCGCCACCACCGCCCGGCTGGAATTAATTTTTTAATGAGTGTGTTGTATTAACTCAAGACCTCACACACACTAGGCAAACGTGTAAGTACGCAAGCATGAGGACCCGAGTTCAGATCCCAGGACCTAAGTAGAGCCAGGTGCAGCAGCGGTACCAGATACTCCAGCGCTGGGCAGCGCAGACACAGGTGCATGCTGGGAGCTCACTGGTCAGCCAGTCTAGCCAGAAAAGTGAGCTCCAGCCACAGTGAGAGACCCGTTCACAAAATAAATAAAATAGAAATAAATAAATAAACACGGTTGGGGAGATGGCTCGAAGTGTAAAAATAATTGCCACTTGCCGGGCAGTGGTGGCGCACACCTTTAATCCTAGCACTTGGGAGGCAGAGGCAGGTGGGTCTCTGTGAGTTGGAGGCCAGACTAGTCTCTACAGAGTTAGTTTCAAGACAGCCAGGGTTACACACAGAGAAACCCTGTCTCGGGGGGAGGGGGGTGTAACTGCCACTCGACAATACAAACCTGGCAACTCGAGTTCAATCCCCAGAACACATGGGAGAACAGATTCCATGAAGGTGTCCTCCGGCCTCCACGCATGTTATCATGGTATGTACATACCTCCAACAAAATAAAATTTTAAGCTGGTCAGTGGTTACACACACCTTTAATCCCAGCTCTTGGGAGGCAGAAGTAGTGGGTCTATGTGAGTTTGAGTCCAGCCTGGTCTACAGAGTGAGTTCTAGGACAGCCAAAGCTACACAGAGAAACCCTGTTTTAAAAAAAAACAAAATAAATAAATATATTTTTTAAAAAGGACAAGTGCAGATAGGACAATACCCCCATAGCCCCACATGCATATACCACACACAAACTCAAAATAAGTATCTTTCTGTTTGTTTGTTTCAACACAGGGTTTCCCAGTAGCCATGGAGCCAGTCCTAGAACTCACTCTGTAGACCAGGCTGGCCTCAAACTCATAGAGATCCTCCTGCCTCTGCCTCCTGAGTACTGGAATTAAAGACATGCGCCACCACTGCTCGGCTGCAAAATAAATATCTTAAAAAGAACATTTTTTTTTTTCTAGAGAATCTCTAACCGAAGGGAATGTGCCTATGATATATTGTACTATATGTGGACACAGACAGTCATATGTATCCAGTGTGGCACCGTTCACTGTATAAATGTCTAAGTGCCAGGAGAATAGTAGTGACTGTCAGTCTGGGGGGCAGGACTCTAAGTAACCCTTTCATTCCCAGATCTTCTGCAATGAGGATGTCTCACATTGCAGCTCAGAAAGGGAATCCTCTAAGTTATATTTAGAGCAGTTCATGTGAGGAACATACATGGACTCCTGACCCTGTCCAGAGTTGCCGGTATTTGGGGATTTCTGCCACGTGGTCAGACCGATGTCTGAGCTAGAGTCAGGATCAGCATCCGCACAGCTTCCAGAGTTGCCCCCAAGAACATACACTAGGTTGACAGCAACTGAGCAGAGGACAACACAACTCGAGCTCTCTCTGCAGGCCTGGCGTGTGCTCCCTGCCTTGAACACACCATCCCGCTGAAGCCCAGGGTGCTAGTCTGTGCCAGGGAGGGCAGAGGTAGACCAGCCTCACATGCCCAGCTCTGCTCATCAGTTCGCCCTCCGCCTCAATCTTAGGTTGCAGGTTTAGGGCTGGAGAAGCTACTCAGTGGTCAGAACACTGGCAGCTCTTCCGGAGGACCCAGGTTTGGTTCCCAGCACACACATGATGGCTCACAATTGTCTGTAACTCCAGTTCCAGGTGATCTAGCACCCTCTTTTAGCCTGCAAGGGCTCCAGTATACACACATGGTACACAAACATACATGTAGACAAAACACCTATATATATATTAAATAAAAATAAATACATCTTTTAAAAATTACAGGTGGCAACCCTCATATGGGGTCATGCAATGAACACCAGGGAGGGGCTACAACAAGCTTGGCAGTAGTGAATGGTTTCTGCAGACGCAACTGAAATGTGCTCCAAGGCAAGCATGCAATCAACCCGAGGGGCGCATGGCAGCGCTTCCTCTGCAGCCTTGGTTCTGAACATACACGTGTATATTTGCCACGAATGCCACCATGCCACAAAACACCACAGAGTGCCGATGAAAACCTCAGCTGGGAACTATGATCACGTGACTACAGAAAACAAAGACTTTTCCTATTTCCCTACCATTGCTGCTAGGATGCGAGTATTACAATATATTCGGAATAGATTCCAGTAGAAGTTTGATTTTTTTTTTTTTTTTTTGTCCTCTGTGCTGGGGATTGAACCTAGGGCCTCAGGTATACCAGGCAAGAGCTCTGTTGATGAGCTAGACCCTCAATCCAAAACGCTTGATTTAAGAATTGCTGTTTTAGTTGCTGACTCAAGTTTTAGTTTTTTTTTTTTAAATCACTAAATAAATTTTGATTTGGAATTAGACTTTCCAACAATTCCTAAATGACCCTAAATACACCCTATGTTTTTTGGCATCATGCATTTATGTGAAGCAGTATTCTTGGTATTAACAATTATAAAATCAAATCTCAGCCGCCTCTGAAAAGCACTGAAGGTACTCTTCATCTCGCAGCATTGAACATTTAGCTAAGATTCATTTTTTTTTTTTTCAAGACAGGGTTTCTCTGTATCTTTGGAGCCTGTCCTGGAACTAGCTCTGTAGACCAGGTTGGCCTCGAACTCACAGAGATCCACCTGCCTCTGCCTCCCGAGTGCTGGGATTAAAGGTGTGCATCACCACCGTTCGGCTAAGATTCAGTTCTTTATGTAAGAACAAATGAGCACAGCCATCTCACTAGTATGCAAAATTGTTTTGTCTTCAACAAATGATAAAACTGTATGGAAACCAAAAAATTCCTTTTTCATTTATTATCAGCAAATGTTTGATTTGTGTACCTATTTATACACTAATATACCCAGAGTTATGCAAAGAAGGGTTTGCAGGCTGGGTATGGTGGTGCATGCCTTTAATCCATTTGGGAGGCAGAGGCAGGCGGATCTCTGAGTTCGAGGCCAGCCTGGTCTACAGAGTGAGTTCCAGGACAACCAGAGCTACATAGAGATCCTGTCTCAAAGGGGAAAAAAGGGGCGGGTGTGGGCAGCAAAGGCTTAGGAGGCCCCTCTGCATGTAACAGCACACATCCATGAGGAATTCTGCTTGGGGAATGGGCACATCTTCATCCCTAGTCACTCAGCTCATCTGGCATGTTTCCAGGCTGCCTGCAGCGACTGCTCCCGGAGGCACCTGATATAAACAGCCCATCCTAGTGCTGGTCCTGTGTGCGTGTACCTACCTTCTCCTCTGACGGGTAAAAGCCGATCGCTCTCATGACAAAAGGGAGCTCCGACAGGCAGATATGTTCCGACACCTGCCTGGTCTCCATCGTGTCGATACCTTGACTGCGGATCTGAGAATAGTAGAAGTAGTCCTCCAGCTCCTGCGCGGAACCAGACAGAAGAGGCACCCAGCCGTCAGATACACCAGGAAGGGTGCGCTTTCTAGAAAGCGCATTCTAAGCTTAGTAGGGAGGAGGGGGCTTTACGGAAAAGCATAGAGGGTTAGTCTCTAATGTCTGCCTTGACTAGATGTCCCCAGGAAGTGTTTGATGACAATTACCCTGTAGAATTTTCCTTCTCTGCCACCAGGCACCAGACCGTAGAATGGGGTCAAGTCTTCGCCCCCAAGAGAGACGGCCGCCTCCAGGGCACTGGAGCAATAAGAAACATCATCATTAGGAAGTACTCATGCATGAGGTCATGGAGCAGTCGCACACATGGTGGCCTCTGCAGGGTCCCTGTCCCTCAGCGATGAAGCCTGCGACAGAAATTCAATTTCAAGTGTGGAACGCAGCCGTACAGGCACCCACCTTAATTATGGTGATATGTTCGTTCTGGTGACAGGGCAGGTGCCTGGCAATTTGTCTGCTATCTTTGGGGACCACATCTCTCCTGGGGGCCAGGGGAGGCTCCAGTCTGAACCTCAAACCTTTTGAGCTGATCACGCCCAACCAGCCACAAAAGGACGGGGTGCTCTTCAGGTGTACTGCCAGTACTAATTGCTCTCAGAAAAGCCCGGGAGATCACAGGGACCCATGCCAAGTGGATAAAAATAACCCTCTGCTCTCCAGCACAGGGTCAGGTTCTCCGAAAATAGGCCCTTTGAATGGGAAGAAAACCTACTTTTGCATGAGACCAACCGACTTTTCCTCACTCAAAAGGCAAATAATCTAAAGTCACTGTTTTTTTGTTTTGTTTTGTTTTGTTTTTAAAAAGCCACTCACTGGATTTCCACTAGTCCAGTGAATTAGAGCCTACTTCAGTGAAGATCTACAGTGGAGAACTGAAGAATCCAGAACTGGAGTCATAGGGGCGTGCACACGAGCCTGACTGTGCCACCGGCAAGCTTGTGGCCATGAGAAATACCCACCTCTGCTCGGTTTCCGCATCTGTGAAATGGGAAGGGTCATGCAGGCTGCCATAAGAATTAAGTAAACACACGTGAAGGATTTGCCGCAGGCCCTTTGTTTTCCTCGAGTACCGTTCCATCACTTGAGCCCTCAATAGACCCCTTGGAAGTTAAGTGGGGATAAGAGTGACACTTGTCTCCCTTACAGGATGGCTGTAAGACGAAGTCAAGACGACTGTGTAAAGCAGCCAGAAGAGGGCCAAGCCACAGCGCAGTTCTGTCTGTGCCAAGGACAAACGATCACTAGCACGACCTCGCCCTTTTCGTAAGAACCACAAAATGCCCTCTGCCCTGCTGCTGGGTCCAAGGGAGGGCCTGATGCATTGTTCTCCACATGTGCCTGAGGTCCTCTCCTGCAGGGCCCAGGCTTCACCCGACTTCTTGGCTCTGACGAGAGGCTATGAAGGCAGGAGATCAGCTAGTCATTCCTTCTCTGTGGCCCCTAGGCTGCTCCTGATTCCAAGGGTAACAAGGTCCCTTTCAGACAAGCTGCCTAGAGCAGGGTATCAGGACCAGAAGTGACAGGGGGTCCTGTTACCACCAGGAACCCCAAGGGTAGGGATGCAAATGCACTGGGCTCCCTAATTCAGCCTGATTTTCTGGGCTCTGCCATCAGCATTGTGCCACGTGCACCCTGCTCCTGCCACCGTCTGCTGACCCTAGAGGACCAAATTTATCTAAGCAGAACAAAGAAAGGGGCTCATTCTCTCTGTGGCAAGGGCTCTAATCTGAGGAAGCTGCAGAGGACACGGAGGGCAGAGCTGGGCAGGAAGAAGGCTAAGAGCCACGAGTGGGTGGCTGTTCTGCAGGCCCACTCTACGGCCAGGCAGCCACCTGGGATTCAGGTCGCCTTCCCAAAAGCCTCCTTGTGCCTAAATTGAGGTCTCAATCACACATACACACACACAGAGAGAGAGAGAGAGAGAGAGAGAGAGAGAGAGAGAGAGAGAGAGAGAGAGAGAGAGAGAGGGGGAGGGAGGGAGGGAAGGAGGGAGGGAGGGAGGAAGAAAGGGAGGGAGGGAGAAAGGGAGGGAAGGAGAGAGGGGGGGAGAGATCACTGGGACATGGAAAGAAAGTGGCATTTTATTTATTTATTTTTTTAGATTTATTTTATTTTGTATGTATGAATGCTTTGCCTGCGTGTATGTGTGAGCACCACATGCATGCCTGGGGCCTAAGGAAGCGGTGAGCCTCCATGTGGGTGGGTGCTGGGAATTGAAACCTGTTCTTTGCAAGAACAATAAATGCTTTTAACTGCTAAGCCAACGCTCTGGTCCTGGGAAATAGGATCTATTGAACATATCTTGTACTCAGAAATAGCATGGTTGCTTCTAGGCAAGGGGGCGAAGCTAGAGACGTCAAGAGTGACATCAGACAAGTACCCGAGAGATGCTCCAGAACAGGGGCATGGATGGTACCCTTTCCACCGCATGGAAGAGCTGGGGCTTAGAGGAGTTAAAGTCTACATTAACATTGTTGTTGTTTGTGGTTTATGTTTTGTGTATCCCACGTTAGCCTTGACTTCACTACGTACCTGAGGATGACCTTGAACTGCTGACCTCCTGCCTCTACTTCCTGAGTACTAGGATTATTGTCCTGTGCTGGCTGCTATATCTGACCAAGCTGGAATTTGAACCCACATCTCTCCTTGTATTTGAGTAGGAGGTGGAAGGTCTTTCCACCCCACTTCACTCTATAACTCTCTCATCAGTAAATCCAGTACAAAACCAAAAGCTTTTCAGAGAGGGTCTCTCAATTCACTACAAAGTGGAGGATGATCTTGGTATTCTGGTTCTCCTGCCTCCACCTCCTGAGTGCTGGCATGATCAGCTTGTGCCACCATGATGGGTTGTCTTAGGGTTACTATTGCTGTAATGAAACACAGCGACCAAAGCTATTTGGGCGAAAAAAGCTTTATTTGACTTAACTTTGTTTGTTTTTTGAGACAGGGTTTCTCTGTTTAACAGTCCTGGCTGGCTGTCCTGGAACTTGCTCTGTAGACCAGACTGGCCTTGAACTCATAGAGATCCACCTGCCTCTGCTTCCCGCTTCCCAAGTGCTGGGATTAAAGGTGTGCACCACCACTGTCTGGTGGCTTAACACTTCTTGTATCACCAGTCATCAAAGGAAATTAGTGCAGGAACTCAAGCAGGGCAGGAACCTGGAGGCAGGAGCTGGTACAGAAGAATACTGATCACTGGCTTGCTCAGTCTGCTTTCTTATAGGACCCAGACCAGCCAGGCAGTGGTGGCACATGTTTTTAGTCTCACATTCGAAAGACAGATCCCTGTGAGTTTGAAGCCAGCCTGGTCTACAGAGTGAGTCCAAGGGTAGCCAGTGTTACACAGAGAAACCCTGTCAAAAAAAAAAAAAAAGCCTAAAAAAAAAAATCAGGACCATCAACCACAACCACAGTGGGCTGGACCCTCCCATAACAATCACTGAGAAAATGCTCTCCTGGCTTGCCCACAGTCGGACCTTCTGGAGGCGTTTTCTCAGTTGGGGTTTCAGATGACTTTAGCTTTTGTCAAGCTGATATAAAAGTAGCCAGCACATGCATATATCTATTTGATACTGGGAATGGAGATAAAGACTTTCATGCATGCTACCAGCTGAGCTGCAGCCTGGGCCCTGGTGGATGCTAGGCACACACGCTACCAGCTGAGCTGCAGCCTGGGCCCTGGTGGATGCTAGGCACACACGCTACCAGCTGAGCTACAGCCTGGGCCCTGGTGGATGCTAGGCACACACGCTACCAGCTGAGCTGCAGCCTGGGCCCTGGTAGAGAATTGTATTGTTTACTTGTTTGGGGCTTTTACATTTCTTTCCATTAGTGAAATGCTGAACATATTAAGTCACCAGAAGCAGCAATAAAGTGCTAATTAGTTTATAATGATCCTTTGTCCCTACAACAAATTAAATTGAAATTCTCAGAAGCCTGGATTCTGGCCAAGCATAGGAACGCTACTGGAAATCCCTACTGGATCCCACTTTGACTGAGGCCAAAAATCAAAATGGGGAGACTTCATCTCCCTCCAGCAGGCCACTGGCCCCAAGGACTGCAGGTGGCAAGTGGGTGACACATTGGGACTGCTGGGGAAGTGCTTCTGGATGGAGAGCTAGCTCACCTCCAGTTTCCAAGTCCCCCAGCTTCTTGGATCAGCTCACCCGGGATGGCAGAGGCAGAAGGCAGAGCTGCAACTGCAGTCTGAAGGCATCATGGCGCCAGAGCAGATTTCGTCAGCTATTCTCACTCAAGTTCAGGGTACGAAGGAAAGCGTTAACATCTGCCATAAAGGGAAAGATGAGCGCTTGGCAGATGGCAGGGGCAGACGTTACTGGGAGCCATGAATCAGGCAGCCTTTTGAGGAAGGAAGGGACCTCTGCTGTCTGCCTCTAAGCCTGAGTGGACAGGGTCATCAGAAACATGATCTGGCTGCCCACTCCTTGGCTCCGCCCTGGTTCAGATCACTGCATTTAGATGGATGAGAGGGTCACCTTAAGTGTCTGTCCCATCTGAAACACAAATGCCCTTTTCAGGAAGAGAAGAAAGGAAGGATGCTGCAATTTATAGATTGGTTACTGCATCACCTATGTAAACCTGTCCGGTCCATACAGGACTCTATAAAAGCTGTTAGTCCCACTTCATAGGCAGAATCAAAGGATTAGCGCTATGAATAAAACCGCCCAGATTCCAGAGCCGAGACTCCACCTTAAAGTACCTGTATTCTTTCTCTGATGTACAAGTCTAGTGCTTTCCAGCCTCACGTTCAGGGCAGGGAGGAGCAGAGTCTTAATTCACCCTTACTGTTTCTGCAATGCCCACTTTGGAGTCTTAGCCTCGGCCTCTGTCCAGCATGAGAAGGTACGGTACTGGGAAACTTCATGGAGGCAGGCAGAGCCACGGGCATTTTCACCATTCAAGCTGGAAATTTAACGAATGGTCCGTGAGGCTGCACAGCAGCCTTTGATCTGCACACAATGTCACCAGGAAGCACCCTGAGAACCAGGTACCCTTTTGTCCTAGCACAGAATGGGCACGTGGCAGGCACTCTGTATCTGTCTGCCGCATCTGGAGCAATGGCTCAGCAGTTAAAAGCGCTTGCACTCCTGTGGGTGGCTCACAACTGCATGAACTCCGAGTCCAGGAGATCCAATGCCCTCTTCTGGCCTTCTCAAGCACTCACATGCAGAAGTGCATACTAACATGCACACATACACACACAAATACATTTTTAAAAAGATGTCTACACTTCCTTATGGGGCCAGGGTATGTCCCCTCATGTACCTTAAGTTGATTTCCCACTGAACCACTGAGCAATCTTGGCCTCCGGATGTGAAGGCATAGCGACCATCATAGGAAAGGGCCATTCCAGCCACCCCGCTTGGGTGGCAAACGATAGCACATGTTTTGTGTGGGTTGCCATCAACCGGTAAGATCTGGAGTCCGACCTAGGGAGGCAAGTGTGATAGGAATCCAGATGAGTACCCAAGTCTCAAGCTCGCCTGACATACCCAGGCTTCACCTCCAGATGTTTCTGCTATGCATGCACACATCTGGAGCCATCTGTCAGAGTCAACATACGACTAGGTACAACTGATTGGTGTATCTTCTGTGTAAATTAGATTGTTCTAGGTCAATAAAAAGAAAGAAAAGCATAATTTGGAAGTCTATGAATTTTCCCTGGGAAACTTTGAGAACTCTATTTGAAAACATCTCCTAGGAGCCTGGAGATGGCACTTGTTGCCAGGCCTGACTGGCTTCTACCTCCAGGACCCACATGGTGGAAGGAGAGAACAGACTCCTGAAAGGTGTCCTTTGACTTACTGTGGCACATGTTCACGAGCGCGCGTGTAGGTGTGTGCATATGCAAACACGTGCATGCACACACACACACACACCAAAAAATGAAAACAAAAAGAAATGCCTCCCAGAAGCCATTCTCACTAATCTGTAATTTTCAGTGTGGCCAATGACCCATATGGAGGTAATTCTCTGCAGCAGAACTAAGGACCCATGGGTATTTTTTTTTTTTTTTTTTTTGTGGACTTTTTCGAGACAGGGTTTCTCTGTAGCTTTTGGTTCCTGTCCTGGAACTAGCTCTTCTAGACCAGGCTGGCCTCGAACTCACAGAGATCCGCCTGCCTATGCCTCCCGAGTGCTGGGATTACAGGCGTGCGCCACCACCACCCGGCTCCCATGGGTCTTATCATCTGTTGTATTATTAAGATTATTTCTTTGGGAAAGGACATTTGAGCCACAGTGCCTGTTGGGAGTAAAGAACAACCTTCCCAAGGTAGTCCCTCCTCTCACCAGGTTCCAGGGCTCAAACTTAGATCCCCAGATGAGGCAGTAAGCAGTAAGCACCTTTCCTGATTGGCTGTCTCATGGGCCATGGATCTCAAGGTCTTTGGATCATTGCAGAGACAGAGAAGGGAACCTACCTTGTCTTTGTTGATGAACACCAGGTAACGCTTCTGCAGCTCTAACGTGGATCTAACAGGGAGCACCTGTGTGTGCTCGATAGGAGACCCATAAGCTGGGCCAAGAATTGTCTTTCTGTATGGAGAAAAAGTGCAAACTCCATAAACTTCAATATATATTCTAAGACTATAATCGGTACTACCATACTTGTGTTATGATGTGTTGTTTAGGGTTTGGGTTTTTTGTTGTTGTTGCTGCTTTTTTTTTTGAGACACAGAGTCTTTTTTTTTTTTTTTTTTTTTTTTTGATTTTCGAGACAGGGTTTCTCTGTAGCTTTTGGTTCCTGTCCTGGAACTAGCTCTTCTAGACCAGGCTGGCCTCGAACTCACAGAGATCCGCCTGCCTCTGCCTCCCGAGTGCTGGGATTACAGGCGTGCGCCACCACTGCCCGGCTTTAGAGTCTTGTTATGTAGTCCAGGCTGGCCTAGAATTTTAGAATCCTTGCTTCAGTCTCCTGAGTGCTGGGGTTACAGGCACACACCTCTACACTGGAGTCCTTAAGTACTTGTGATTCTGGATTTCCTGTCTTGTCACTCAGCTAATCTCTACATAAGAACCTCTCATTCAAGTGCTGCCAGCGACTGCTGTAAAGAAGGGGCACTGGCTCCCAACGGCAAATGTTGTAGTGGGCTTGAGGGGAGCTGCCTGTGGGGGAAGCTCCCCGTGGCTGTGGTGTGGACTTTTCCTCCCGACACTATGTCCTAAGAAACGGTATTGGACAACTAACAAGAAAAAGGCCTGTCAGGAAATGACACGTCTTGGCAAGATGCAAGCAGATAGCCGACAGGCCCACAGACTGGAATGAGACACCACCCTCTGTTCCAGACATCTTTAAATGACACTGGTCACCAGATCCATCGTTGCATCAAGTTGTAGTGACACTGGTCACCAGATCCATCGTTGCATCAAGTTGTAGTGACACTGGTCACCAGATCCATCGTTGCATCAAGTTGTAGTGACACTGGTCACCAGATCCATCGTTGCACCAAGTTGTAGTGACTCCGGTCAGGCCTCTCTAGCTCGACTTTATAATCTATTACGACTCTGTGCCATGTGCTGTAGTGTGCACAGCTTCTGGGAGGGGCCCTTCTTTCCTTCTGTCCCGAGGACTGAACTCAGGCCCTCGGGCTTGGCAGTGGCAGTATTTATCTACTCGTCTCTCTGTCTCCACCTTTTTTTTAAAGCTCTAGATATTTTGCTCAGGTTGGCTTCAAACCCCTAGGTTCAAGAGTGCCTTCTGCCTCAGCCTCCTGCCGAGCTAGAATTGCAGGTACATGTCACGGTACCCAGCTTGGATTACCCCAACTCCAGCTGCTTCCCCAAACACGAGCCATTGCGGGCTGCAGGTGCTGGATAGAAGAGAATTGACCCTACCACGCCAGCCTTGTGAGTACCTTCTCACACCAGGCGTGAGGTAGTCAGGATTCAGAAATGTGCAAGGTCTAGCCCCTGCTACTGAGGCCATGGACTGGCAGGGACAGAAGACAAAGTGCTGTTTAAAATGTGCAGTGTGGAGATGCCATGGAGTCCCAGGATCTGGGGCAAAGGATTCCTAGTGGGGCAGCTGACTGTGCTCAGAATGATGGATCCGAGGCAGAGAGAACAGCCTGTGGTAGAAGAATGGGACTCAGGAAGAAGGTAAAGGCAGGGACACGAATCTAAGAGGCATAGACGACGATGGGAAAGGGACAGGAGACACAGCAAGGGGACACAGTGGCAGGAACAGTTCTCAAGGTGAGCTTTCTGCTCTGAGCTGTGAGAGACTCAGTACTTTGAAACATTACAATGCCCACCAGGTAGACAACGTAACAGCTCATGCCTTTTCCTAAGGCCCTACCACATGTTGGCAAGTGAGCAGAGGCGGGGGGCAGAGGTAAGAGCCCAGGGACAAGGCGTGAGAAGACGGGGACCTTTGTCCCTGGTTGGGGAAGTTGTGGGGAGTAGGAGCTGTGGAGACTCCAATCGTAGGGTCATTCAAGAAATTATGCAGGTCTGTGTACACCGGACCCTATCCCCTAGTGCTCAGGACCTATAAAATGGAAACATTGTAAACGTCCAGCGCCATCCCCAGACGCACTGGTGGGCAGGAAGGGCCAACCCTCAGCCAGAACAACAAAGCACTAGTTCACATCCCAAAGTGGGTGAGTCTCAAGACCACATTAAGTGAAAGAAAGCAGACATAGAAGGTCACATGCTGTGTGACTCCATCTCTAACATGAAATTATATCCACTGTGCAGAACAGACAAGTTCAGAAGACAGAAGCAGGTCAGTGGTTTCCAGGGACATAGCGATGCAGGGCCGGGGAGTGGCTACCGGTGGGAACGAAAGTGTGCTCTTTGGTTTTGCTCTGCTTTTTCATGTGGTCTAGGTTGGCTTTAGACTCACTATTTAGCTGAGGATACAGCTTTGAATTTCTGGCCCTCCTGCCTTCACTTCCAAGTGCTGGCACTCTAGGCACGCATCCCTGGCTTATTGGGCACAAGGTAGAGAACTCAGAACTTTGTATATGGTAAGCAAGCATTCTACAAACGGAGCCAAACTGCCAGCCTAGGAACCAGTTACCCTTTGGGTGTGACAGCAGCTTTCTTGAATTGCACAACTTAGTTAGTGGATACAGAAGAAAAAAAAAAGCGCTCAGAACAGTTCCTGACACAGGCATGTAACCGTTAGCAACAGTCAACCTGTCTGCCCGTATTCTGCAAAATGTGTATCTCTTCATTCGGATTGAAAGACATTTCATGTTCATTGTAAAAAAGGAAGTTCAAGCCTTCAAACATTCATAGAATAGAACATCCACATCCTACAATGCTGAATTCTGTCCCAAGAAAGACATGGGCCATTGTTTGGTCCCTATGACTCACCCAAATTTACGTACACATGATTTGGTAGGAAGAGAGAATTATACTATCCATGCTTATTTGGAAATTTGCTTTCTCTCTTACTGCATCTTGGAGACATTGCCATGTTACTGTGTAGACAGTTATCTCGTTATTTCCCCCCGTTTGCTGAAAGCATCATTGTGTTCTGGTGTACTGACAAGACGTCACTTAACTAATGCCCTGTTAACGGACATTTGAATGTTTCCATTTCAAAACATATTTCCATACAAGAGATCCTTTTACTTATGTCTTGGCCTAGCACAGGGCACTTCTCCAGGCTCCATTCCTAGACGTCAGAGGGTATAAAATTTAACAGAGGGTGACAAATTGCTTTCCCCGAAGGTTACGCCAGTTCACACCCCACCAGTGTCTGGACGAGCAGGCCTGCTTCCCCGCACTCTCGCCAAGGCTCCGCACCATCCTTCACCTTTATCTTCACTGATCCATCTGTGAAAAAGGATGCCTTGCTTTCGTCTGCCTCATCAAGAGAGGCTGCTGAGCATCTGCCCTACGGTTAGTGGCCTTCTGTGAGCTGCCTTGCCATAGCATTTCAAGCACCTAAAATGCATTTTAAAATTCTTTTTCTGATCCTCATGAGAAGACAATGCTTCCCCAGTTGAACTGTGGTTGCCAGACTTATTATTTTTCTAACTCAAGAGATGCCTTACACAAGGAAAGAAGAGGTGGTTATACAGTGCCCTTCATTTAATGTGCCTTTCATTTAAATGCTCTATGAACTTGACTTCCAACCTTGCTAAGTTATTTCCTATACTTGAGGTTAGCCAAGAGGCTGAGAAGTGATGGCAATTTTTTGTTTTTAATTTTGTTTTGTTATTGTGTGTGTACGACAGGGGTAGTCGGTTCACACATGCCATGTGGACAACTTTGAGGGGTCAATTATTCACACTTGGCCTCGTGTGGCAAGTACTTTTTACCTGAGGAGCCATTTCCTCCTGCCATATACACTATTTTCTTCTTTTTAATAGATTTATCTCATCTTATTTAAATTATTTATTGTAGTAGGAGGCTGCTTGTTCGGTTCCCAACTACCCAGACTAGAAATAACCACACAGAAACACAGAAATTAAATCACTGCTTGGCCAATCACTTAAGTATATTGCTAGCTAGCTCTTACATATAGAATTAACCCATTTCCATTATTTTATATTTTACTATGAGGCTCATGGCCTACTGGCAAGGTTCTAGCTGGCAGCTTGTGTCTTTCCCCTCTGGCAGATACATGGCATCTCCTGACTCTGCCTCCTTACTCCCAGCATTCAGTTTAGTTTTCCTGCCTAGCTCTATTCGGCCCTATCACAGGCCAAAGCAGTTTCTTTATTTATTAACAAATAAAAGCAACACATATACAGAAGGACCTCCCACATCAATTTATTTATTTTTGTTTTAAGTGCATTGGTGTTTTGCCTACATGTATGTCTGTGTCAGATAGATCCCTGAAATTGGAGTTACAGACATGTGAATGCTGGGAATTGAATCCAGGGCTCTTAACCACTGAGCCATCTCTCCAGCCCTGTACACTATTTTCTTAGGCAATGCTCTGAGCTAACTTCAGATGGATGATTAATAGACAGAAATGTGAACACACACCACACACATATACACACCACACACACATACCACACACACCACGTACAACACACACAGACTACACACACCACATATACACACACGCACATACACACACCACACACACACACCACAACATACACCACACTCACCACACACATACCCCCCCCCACCACCTCTGTCTCCACTGGTGATTAACTGCTAGCAGGAGCTACAAGCCTGAGGCATGCTGTCTCCTACCTTGGATTCGGTTTCTAGGACTGACTAGGCGTTTCCAGGGATGTTCTTTGCTCAGAAGTGTGTGTCCGTTAAAGAGGGAACATGAAGAGCACACCCTGAAGCTCTTCACCCATTTTCTCAAGTATTTTAAACACTGTGCCAGATTTCACTTCCTGACATAAGATGTAAGGGCTCTGTCATTTTTCCTCCCACCATCTGGAAAAGTACTGTTCTTGGTTAGGGTGAAGTAGGCAGGAGGAATGGTTCATGCTTGTAATCCCTGCACTTGAGAGGTTGAGGCAGGAGGCTTACTGTAAGTTTAGTCAGCCTGGGCTGCAGAATGAGACAGTGTCTCAAAGTGAAAACAGAACAAAACCCCACAGAACCAAACCAAAGAGGAAGAGAGCCTGGGGTGGAGGGGAGCTTTGGAATCTCATCCGAGATGCACTTCAAGGTATGAGCATGGCCAGCCATGATGGATCATGCCTGTAATTCCAGTACCCCAACCGACCAATTAAAACCCTGCTCTTCCTCCTGCGACCTGGGCACACTGCTGCTGCTGCCGCTACTGGCTCCCCCATCAACCATTCCTTCTGCCTCAGTGCCTTCCAGCTGTATCCATTGGCAGCTAATCCCCAGTAGAGAAGTTCCCTCCCCATAGGGTCTAACCCTCTGTGCAGTCCCTTGCAGAGGCCGAGTTAGAGCAAGAGCCAAGGGTTGAGTCTTGACCTGCCTGCCTAACTGTCCAGAAATTACGAAGCCTCCCCAAACCCCAGAGGGACAGCACTTTGCAAGGCTCTGGGAAACTGAAGACAGCGACCCTGCTGCAGGGAGAGCACACAAGGTCCGTGTCCAAGGCGAGGGAAATCTGGGACCTGCAGGTCTTGCAGAGTCTATGACCACACCCAACAGGACACCTCTGCAGGGAGGAAAAGGCAGCCGTGGGTGCCCTGGGCGTGGTCTGCAGCCTCCTTCCCACAGCTTTAACACCCTCTGCTCTTGACCCCAGCCAGCCTCCACCCAGAATCAAGAGCATAACTCGGGTGCTGTCACACGGAGTGGGATCTAGAACTTGCCTTGTCCAAACGTGGAATTTAGTGACCTCAGATCTATCCTTCCCTGTCTGTGCCCCCACCCATTTGAGGTCATTTCCATTTTTCTGGCTATGTGGGCCTCGGTCTTCAAGGTATGTAGGAAGCGTAGGCTTCCTACGCTTGCTCTCACTCACCTTTTGCTCTCAGCAAACACTGTTGGCCCTGTCCCCAGATGCAGCCAGCGTCCAACCCTTCCCGGCCACTCCAGGCCACTATCATCTCCACAGCACAGCCTCCTCCCCTTGCTGCTCCCACAGCCCAGCCCTGGGGTGGACACTAGAGGCAAGCCGCCCTGCGGGTTGCCCTCCCCACCCTCTCCACTCACCCTTCCCCAATCCCACTCCAACCAAGCCACTTTCAAAGAGGTTCTCAGACCCCAAACATCTTGTTCCTGCAGATCCCAGCTGTGGGCGCTCCCCGAAATGTCCTACATCCCGATTTATTCCTCCCTCCCTAAGACCCCCTTCCCGGTACTCTTTGAAGGCAGCAGCCTTTCTGTCCCCAGGAACTGCCTCGGACATCTGTGTCTCCAGTCTTTATGTGCAGAGCTACCACGGCCACCTGCTCATTACTGTGTTGTCCGCCCCACCACCGGGAACGCTACCTGGCCCGTGTAAGGAATGAACAAACGAATGCAGTCAGCTGGACAAGACGCCTCTGAGAAGCGGCGGGAGAAGAATCACACAGCGGGCATGGCAGCGCATCCCCGTGATCCCAGGACTCAGGAGGCAGAGGCCAGGACTACAGAGAGAGACCCTCTCTCAAGATAAAATCAAAACAACAACAAAAACCAAGCAAATGGCATGTCTTGTTAAATGGTTGGCTTTGGTTTAGGTTTGGTTTCTTTCCTGTGTGGAAAAGGATGGCTGGTTTTGGAACACCAGTGACTTCTGGATTCCAGGGCTTTGTCCTTCAGAGAGACACACAGGCTTCAAGCTCCAGGTCCCCTACCTCGCCGGTACCTGGCTTAAAGCAAGGATGCACACTGGCATCCTTATTCAGGTATGGCCCCATTGTGTGCTTTTGCTTTTGGGCAAACCTGACTTAGGTTATCCCTTTGAGAAGGAGAAGGGATGAACTGTTACCAGTGCGGGGGGCAGGGGCTGAGCAATGGGGGTAATAGGGGTGGCCGGCCCATCAGCGGCTGCCCTGGTGCCCACCTGCACATCTTCGTGGTGGAGTTGAAAAGCTTCACTTTGTAGCAGCTGTTGCAGATGAGTAGGAAGAGCTCCTTGGTGAGCGGCGGGTACCAGATCATGCAGGTGGGGTAGGTCCCCTGGTCGGTCCGGTGGATGTCCAGGACTACCAGGTGATCTTTGTAGCTCTTCATGAGATTGTACTCTATCTGCGGAGAACAGGAGCTCACGAAGACCCAACTCAGTGGTCCTCATCTTCCTAACATTGAGACCCCTTAAAACAGTCCACCATGTTGTGCTGACCCCCAACTATCAAATTATCCTCGTTGCTACCTCATAGCTATAATTTTGCTACTACTGCTACGAATCACAATGAAAATACCGGTATTTTCTGATGGACTTACACCCCTGTGAAAGGGCCGTTCAAGTGCCCCCCAAAGGGTCGCGACCCCCAGGTTGAGAACCGCTTACCCAGCTGGCTGAGGCACTTCAAGCCTTCGGTGTTGACCTGTTTGGTAACTGGCTGGGTCTCTAGGGGGAAGTTCCCAGACTCCACATCACATGCTGCCTTCACCAAGCAACTCCCAGCAAGCAGGGTGACTCAACATCCTGCACCATCATCACACCTGTGGCCCCCAAAGATCTGCAGTGCTGTGTCTCTTCGCACACAGACCTGTGAGCTGGCTACGAGTCACAGGTATTCGGCGTGGCCTGTCCAGGAACGCACAGCCAAGAAGTGGTGGAGCCAAAACTTAAGTATCAGCCAAGGGAGCCCAACCCTGAACTCTGTGGATGGATTAACCTCTGCCCTGTCCCTTTTCGTTATCTTAGGAACTAACACAAGCCTAAATCTCAACACTCGATGGTCCCTGATTACCAGTCGGCTCCTACTGGCCACAGGTGGTCCAGATGAAGTAAAGAGAAGCAAGGAAGGCCTGGAGAAAGGAGGAGGAAGGAGGGCCAGGCGGGACAATGGTAGCAGGGGCAGGGTTGACCTGATAAGATCACCCACTGTCCTTGCTGCTCTGGTTAGTTTTTGTCAACTTGATACAAAATAGTCTCACCTGGGGAGAGAGGGACCCTCACTTGAGGAACTGCCTCCATCAGATTGGTCTGAGGCCATGACCACGGGCCAGTAGGTCTGGGCTGTATGAGAAAGTAGCTGAGCAAGCCATGGAGAGCAAGCCAGTAAACAGCATTCCTCCATGGTCTCTGCTTCAGTTCCTGCCTCAGTTTCCCTGAATGAGGGACTGTGAGCTATAAACTCTTTTCTTCCCCGAGCTGGTTTTGCTCAGAGTTTTGTCACAGCAATGGAAAGCAAATAAGGATGCCAGCTGTGTCTGCCCCGCCCCCTTCCTACTGCTTTCCCAGGAAAGTCACGGTCGCACCCTGACCCCTGGATGCTGAGGAGGTATTAGTGTCAGTTTCCCCAGCACTCGCTGGGGAGTGAAGGCGGTTGCATCTTCACCCTCCCTCTGCCCACCTCCGCTTCAGGACATGAGCCATGGGAGCCATTGCTTCAGAGATGCCAACATGGAGAAGTCTGTGATGCTTCGCCATAGCCATTTTCCCAACATGCTGCAGGCAGGGTTTGCACAAGGTGGTAAGGATGGAACAGGCAGGATGGGGCAGGATGGGGCAGGGGGTAGGGAGAGACTCATGGCCCTGGGGATCAGCAAACCAAAATGAGCATCTCACCAGGAACCTGTCTTTCCCGAGGCTCAGCAGCCTGGGCTCATTGCTGTCCAGATGAACCCCGAACAGGAGGCTTCGGATGCTGTTATGATGGGAACGGAGTCTCGCCAGGTACTCCCAGACCCTTTGTCCGCCTTTGACCACCACCATATACACAGCCACGGTGAAACTGACATCCTAAAGGGGCCAGAGCATAAGTTGTCCCCTGAGTTTTGGAACTAAGAATCATCATCGTGGTTTTCAGACTTGTTGGCCTTCTGACTATCTTATCCAAATAAATCTCAGCACAGCAGAACAAGTAGGAAGAGCAGCCCAGGTGACTGAGGTTCCTGGTGTGAAGGGGGACGGGGAGGGAGTACAGTGTGGCACCAGCTCCACTCTTCTGGCCATGTGCTTACACGGTTCCTCAGGGAAGCCAAGAGCCTGACTCTTTCCACCTTTGTCCTCCCTATCCTTTGTCTAGCTACAGAAAATAAAAAAGGCCAGAGCGGCAGAGAGCAGGTATCTCATGCCCACGCTGGGTGCCAGGGCAGCTCTGATCCTTGCCAGTGTGTGTGTTCCAGCCAGAGGCCAGGCTGCCTATGGGTAAAATGTCAGAGGGAGGTGGCCCCATGAGGACCCTCCTCCTCATACCAGAGGACAGCCAGAACCACTTTCCTGAGATCACATGCCCTCGTCACAGCAGGAAAGACCAGAATCCAAAACCCTAAGGAGGCCGCCTTGTCAAAATAAGTGAGGATGAAGTCTGGCATACAGAGAGATGGGGCCCCAGAAACACGACAGCCAGCCCCTGGGTCTCGGGGCCCCAGAAACACGACAGCCAGCCCCTTGGTCTCGGGGCCCCAGAAACACGACAGCCAGCCCCTGGGTCTCGGGGCCCCAGAAACACGACAGCCAGCCCCTGGGTCTCAGGGTCCCAGAAACACGACAGCCAGCCCCTGGGTCTCGGGGTCCCAGAAACATGACAGTCAGTCCCTGGGGCCGTAGAATCCAAGTCTGAAAGTTCTGAGGCTTTGCTCCTGTCTGCTTGAGAATTCCTTCTACCTCACCAACCTTTCCCCATCTCTTTATATCACAGCTTGACTGGGATGTAAGCCCCACTTTCCTCAGGCTCCTCGCCCCTTTGTTCGTAAAGAGCCCTGAGGGAAGGAAGAACTCACAGCAGTAGCCATGTAATTGGAATCGTGCGAGAAGCTGACGTGAGAGATGCTAGTTCTGGAATATTTGAAGGGCTCTGGACTTTCATTCTCTAAAGACATGGCGTCAAGAATATAAACTGTCCCCTCGGTGAATCCAGCTCCAAGCAGGGCTCCTGAAAAGACAAGTCCAAGAACGATGACGGAAAAGGACTTCCTTCATCCCAAGAGAGTCCGCGCAAGCTTTTCTCGACAGCAATAAGCAAGAGGAAAAACTGCCACAAGAAAAATGGGAAGAGAAACACCTTGGGAAGGGTGCTAGACTGAGGAGAGGGACAACTGGCTGGTGACAGACCAGGGCACAGCCCCTGTGGGTACCTTCGGGGTTGTAGCTCAGACTCTGCACTCCAAGGCCCTTCTCAAAGGTCCTGCTGAACAGATACACCTTCTTCTCGTAGTCCCACACCTTGATCATACCACAGACACTCCCGACCGCAATGAGGGGTTGGTACGGGTGGCAGGAGATGGCAGAGACGGCATCCCTGGGCTCCACAAAGAGCTTCTCGAGTTTGGTGCCATCTGCCGTCATGTGGTACACGGTAGCATCAAATGTCCCGATAATAAAATTCCTGTTTGCCAAGGAGAGACCCGACAGGATTAGCGCTTGCAGGGACCGGCCACGCCAACCATTCTGCTTCTAACTGAACATGAGCCGCCTTTGTCGTCTATAATTTGGTGACATTATTAACCTAACATCTCCAAAAATATACCACCAACATCCAACAGCCTCCATTTGCAAGTGAAAAAAGCCCACTTTCCCACATGTAAATTGAGTCATTAAGTATGCAGATGGACAGTCAGTTGTACAATTAGCTAATCTACACATGCAAATATTCATTTGTGTATGCAAATATGGAGTTGGGTGCACACATACAGATGTGCCTGTGAAGACTGCAAGGGCAATTAAGCAGACTCATGGATAATTCAGTCTTGAAATGTTATGGCTATTAATTACCCAATGCCTTTAACCTCAGTGGCTAGGACAAGCTCAGCTCCAAGAAATGAGGCTACCCCATAGCCAAGGACTCCAGGCATAATAGAGATGAGAAGTCAGGGATAAGGGCCATCCAGCTTCTGGCTTCTTCATGGTAAAGTCTTTAACTAATTAAAAAAAAAAAATCTCCAGGGCAACACAGAGAAACCCTGTCTGGAAAACAAAACAAAGCCAAGCCTAGTGGTGGTGTTCACCTTTGATTCCAGCATTCCTGAGGCAGAGGAGACAGATCTCTGTGTTCCAGGCCAGCCTGGTCTACAGAGTGCATCCCGGGTTAGTCCGGGGTACACAGTGAAACCCTGTCTTGAAAAACCAAAACAAAAGAATCCAACACTGATCGCAATGAACCAAGGAGAGACAGCTGTAAACGTAGTAAGGCAAACTCCCTAATTCTGTGTCCTAGGAACAAGAGGAACATCCACAGCACTGCACACAAACTGAAAGGGGACATCAGTCATTTTTGGCCATGACCAGACTCATTATCAACTCACCTGACGACGAAAAGGTCACCTTTTAACGTGCAGTCTGTGGGGAGGCTGGATTTCTCTGTAGGTGGACTGGCTGGGTTCTTGGAAAAGGACAGCGTCCTTATGGCACCTAGTTTGAAGTTACTGTACCAGTTGACAACAGACAGGGTGTGATCGTAGAACTTAATGCTACCCTTAACATCACCTGTGACAATGTAGCTGGAATAGAGAAGAAGAACAGCACTGATGGCAAGAGCCATTTACCGAACATTTGATCGCATAAGGCTCTAGCCCCCAGGTGTGGCCACGATCCACTCAACAGTGGCCAGTGAGGTTTCTTTTCCTGTCACCCCACTCTATAGCTACATCTCCAAGGCTAAAGAGAAGACACCTGCTCAAAGCCCAAGGTTGCCAGACACAGTGGATACCCTGCACAGCAGGTTCTATTAATCTGAATCCTGGATAAACGCCCATAGTCCCGAATGTTGTCTATGAATGTTTGTTTACATTTAAAGGGGATATGCTATAGAGATTTGCATTGGTATGGATCTTGCTTTAGGGATACAAATTTAAGGTCAATTTTTTTATACTGGGTATATATATTTCTGCTCTTGATTAAGGAATTGTGTTTGTGCAGCTCATTTAAAAATGTAATGTAGTGCTGTGGGACAATGCTCTGTACCCTGCCATTTGTATTTTAAATAAACACTGATTGACCAGTAGCCAGGCAGGAAGTATAGGTGGGGCAACCAGGCAGGAAGTAGAGGCAGGGCAACAAGAATGCTGGGAAGAGGGAATGCAGTCTGCAGTCGTGACCTAGCCTCAGAGGAAGCAAGATGTGACTGCCTCACCAAATAAAGTAACAAGCTACGTGGCTAACTCAGACAAGAGTTATGGGCTAATGTAAGTTATAAGAGTTAGTAAATAAGTAGCCTGAGCTAGGGGCTGGAGAGATGGCTCAGCGGTTAAGAGCATTGCCTGCTCTTCCAAAGGTCCTGAGTTCAATTCCCAGCAACCACATGGTGGCTCACAACCATCTGTAATGAGGTCCAGTGCCCTCTTCTGGCCTGCAGGCATACATACAGACAGAATATTGTATACATAATAAATAAATAAATAAATTAAAAAAAAGAAGCCTGAGCTAATGGGCCAATCAGTTTATAACTAATGTAGACCTCTGTGTGATTCTTTGGGACTTAACAACTGTGGGAACCAGGCAGGACAGAAACCTCAGACAACAATGTATAATTAAGAAATATAGGTTAATAAATAATCATCTATAATAGTCAAGCTTGTAGTCAAGTTAGTTAAATTTTCTAGATGTACAGAGATGTATTTCAGATAAATAGGTATTCTTCAAACCTTTCAAAGACTACAGAATATGGCATTTAAAATGTTTTAATAACTTAGGACTTTTCATGACAATGAGACACATCTGCTCCTGGCAGCACCAATTACTTCAAGCGAAAGATGGGCACTGAAGAGGCTCCTTATGGAGTTTGCTGGACATTTGGGCAAGAAACTGCTCCTGCCTAAACTGCTTGGTGATCTGGACATGCAGGACCCACAGAGAAATGACTGCTAAACTTGTCTAAAGATGAGATGATCCTTCAGGGTGCCTACTTCATGAAAGAGTCTGCTAGATATTCTGCAGGACACAGAAAAGTGACTGACAAACTGCCAATATAGGCAGAACTGTCTTTGAAATTTTCTGTTTCATGAAAAAGTCTGCCAGATACTATGGGCCTGTAGACTGAAGATGAATGTAATATAAATATTGTAACTGTAATTCTTGCTTGATACCCATTTTGTTATATGTAATTTTACTATGTTAAAGTTAAAATCTTCCTTTTCATTTAAACAGAAAAGGGGAGGTGATGTGGGATTCCCCTCTGTATGGTGTGAATATCATTGGTTAATAAAGGAACTGCTTTGGGCCTATAGCAGAGCTTTAGGGGAACAGAGCTAGGCAGGGAACACTAAACGGAATGCTGGGAGAAAGGAGGCAGAGTCAGAGAGAAGCCATGGAGCCTCCGCCAGAGACAGACATGCTGAAACTTTGCTGGTAGGCCACTACCTCGTGGCGATGCACAGATGAATGGAGATGGGTTAAATTAATATGTAAGAGTTAGCCAATAAGAAGCTAGAGCTAATGGGCCAAGCAGTGATTTAAATAATACAGTTTCTGTGTGATTATTTCAGTTCTGGGCGGCTGGGACGAACAAGCAGCCCCCTGCAACACATTTGCACCTAGCTGGGCTCCATGGTTAGAGTACATAGGAGCCTGGTGTGCCCAAAGAAAATGGCATGTCCTTTCAAACACTCTTCTGGCTCCAAGATCAGCCCCTTACCACAGTGGAGACAGTGACTTACAGTCACTGCCAGCTGACCACAGATGACAATGGAGAACAATCAAATAGCCCCCCCCATCACACAGGCTAGGCGGTGGGACGCGTTAGAACCATGAAGCCGACACCTGGTCACCACAAGCAAAGGCAGTGCTGGGGGGAAAATGGCTTTTATTTCTAGTCCTCTGATCCATCCCAAGAGAGATCTTTTATTTTCTAAGACCTTTAAAAAACAATGTAATCACGGGCGGGTGGGGGAAGAGATTCTTCTCAGATGTTATGCAGAATGATTAAATGAGATTTCTGATTAATAAGCCAGGCCAGGTGGGCAGAGTAATTGGCAAGGATTGCTTCTACTGCCCTCTGCTGGGCAGAAGCGGCAAAACTCACCCAGTGTTTGTAGGGCCCTTCTCCCTTTGGCTGGTGTTCCTTAATAAGGGAGAAGGGAACCCAGGCCTGGTTCTCAAAGGCTCTAACCCCAGCTCACATTCCTTCTGTAAAGGCTCCCCAGGACGCCGGGACTGCCTAGCACCCTGCACTGAGTGGTGCAGATGAGAGTTAATGGGCACACTGAAGATGGACTGTACAGTGACTCCAGCCACAGGGCAAGTTCTTGTCCTAAAGACATTTTCTCACACTTCCGGGAACTTCTCTAACACACTAATGATAGCTGCTTTTTACCTAGGGCTCCCTGTGTGCTAAGGAGCGGACACGCAATCCTCATGAAACGACTGGGGACTGAGCGAAGGGTCACAAGCGTGCAGACCAAGGACAACTTCTCACCTCCCCCTCTCCGGGTTCCAGGGACTGCACTCAGACCGACAGGGTGTTGGGTCCCCTGGAGAACCAAACTCAGGTCTCCAGCAAGAGTAGCAAGTGCTCTTAATGGCTGAGCCCCTCTCGAGCCCCTTGAGGTATTTTCTCACATTTAAAGCATGAAATTTGGTGCTCTGAAACAGGTTTCATTAGCACAGAAGAAAAGGAGTCCCTTTTCGTGTCACGAATACAGAAGATTTTTAAACATAATGTGTGCCCGTGAGATTTTTAAAAGTCTCGTTAGGGGCCGGGCATGGCGCTGCATGCCTTTAGTTCCAGCTCTTCAGGGGGAAGAGGCAAAAGAAAGCAGACCTTGTGAGTTCCAGGACAGCATGATCTACACAGTGAATTCCAAGCTAGCCAGGGTTACTCAATGAGACCCTATAAAAAATAGTAAGGAAGAAATCATAATAAAATAAAATCCTGTTAGTGCATGTAGCAAGCAAGAACCTATTCCTGGGGATGGTGGTGGCATTCGCCTTTAATCCCAGCACTCGGGAGGCAAAGGCAGGTGGATCTCTGGGAGCTTGAGACCAGCCTGGTCTACAGAGTGAGTTCTAGGACAGCCAGGGCTGTACCAGAGAAATCCTGTCTCAAAAACAAAACAAAAAGGAACTCATTTCTATGCTGAACCTCAAGTGCTCATTTCTCCTGCTGAGAGACAACTGATACTCTAGGTAGCTACCACTCTCCCCAGAAGCAGTGTCCGTCTATGACAATGTACATAAGAAGGGTCTAGCTAAGGGGAGAGCTGGGAGAATAGTCTTCCCCCAGGGAAGAAGCCCTCAACTGGCTGTCTAATCCCAAGTGTTCAGCCCTGAAATCATATGCATACAAGCAACATTGTACAGACTGTGTAGGCTACAGCTAATTATTTAGGAATATATAAGTGTGTATGTGTTGTATATTTTATATATATAATACGTAGCAACAATTTTAGAAAACAGTTCATGAACTGGGAAAAGGGCAAGTGGGTACATAGGAGGGGTTAGTGGGAAGATGATGTAACTATATTTTAATTACAAATACATGTGTACATAAACCAGAGGTCTACAATACATGCGGGATCACACCAGGATCTCCTCCAGTTGGCTCCTTACTTGTCGACTGTGGTGAGGACGGTGATGCCTTCCTTCTGTAAATGGACCAGTTTGCGAGGCTTGATGAAGGGAAAGGCCGACTCGGAGGACGATGAGGGGTAGTGGATATCCCAGACAACAAGCTTCCCTTCCTTCGTGGCCGAAAGTACTTGTGCTAACTTCAAGTGAAAAACAGACTGGCTGAACTTTCCCACGAGTTTGTTGAACGTCTGTGTTTCAAAGACAGGCTGTAAGTTACAGTGCGGGTTGTAAATTGCAGGTTCTGAGTTACATGTATCAGTGCGGCGTTGTATAACATCAGAATGAAAATACAGTGAGACGAAATAGAAATGACTGAACCTATGGCTAACTAGCTCCAGACCCTCTGCAGGTTCACTGAAGGTTATGGGCTGTGCTCACATACACGGTGAAACATGACCCAAGAATGGCTGATTGCTGCTGCTACCTGCCCAGCTTCTCTTGTGGAGGCTGTTAAACATAGTCTGTCATGAACAGAAGCATGCTCTGGGTGAAAAATACAAAGTAATTATACCTGACTGCAAGGTATTGTCTCAGCAGAAGAAACTCTTCTGGCCCTTAGCATAAGAATACTTTGGTAAGACCACCTATTCAATGTATGCTTTGTGAGATAAACAAGGCATTTATCCCTGTCTTTCTTATACAATGTTTCAGAGAGAAAATATGGAAGGAGGGCTGAAGAGATGGCTCAGAGGGTAAGAGCACATACTGCTCTTCCAGAGGACCTGAGTTCAGTTCCTAACACCCATGCTGGACAGTTCACAGCTTTCTGTGAGTCCAGCTCTGGGGAAACTGATACCTTGAACTCCAAAGGCGCCAACACTCCCAGGCACATAACCCCCACCCCACACACATGCACATGCTTAATTTTAAAATAAAATCTATAGTGATATTTTATTTATGTTTTAATAAATAAAACTTTCCTGAGGATCAGAGGGTAAATAAAACTAAGCCACTAGAGGCTGGGCAGTGGTGTCACACACCTTTAATCCCAGGATTAGAGAGACAGAGGTGCACGGACCTCTGTGAGTTCAAGGCCACTCTGAGTCAAGCCTTTAATCCCAGCACTAGAGGGAAGGACAGGAAGAGACAAAGGCTCAGGCTGCAGTCACCCAGCCTTGGTAGAGGTAAGACTTCTTTAGTGGCTTGGCTGTTTTGCTTTTCTGATCTTCAGCTTGAACCCCAGTATCTGACTCTGGGTTTCTATTACTTGTGCTATATTAGGTGCCCAATGTTTGGGGTGCAAATTCACGAAAAAGCCATCAGCACAGGCCGGGGCTGCATGTTGGGCTCTAGCCCCACCCGGCTAGGCTTTCTTTTCTTTTGTCCCCAAGCCTCTGAGTGAGTTTGGGATTCTTCTGTTCTGGCTTTCAGGCAGCCCCCCAACACATGTGCTTTTTCCAGACAGACCCCTGTACATTTTTCTGACAGCCAGCTCTCTTTCTCCACCGTGCATTGTGGGCTCTCCCTGAACCCCCCCTTCTTGGGCTGCTGCCAAACTAGGTAGCTGCCATGAAATCTGGTCAGGCTTTTATTGTTCTATGCAGCAGCGATCAGCCTCACATCTTCATCAACATTGTCAGTAGATTTCATAAAATAATTGGGAATTCTTAAAGGGAGGAATTAGTTAAAAAGAGAGAGTTTTTCCCACATTAAAAAATGGGAAAAACCATTACAATGGAGAGGGATAAAATGATAATATGCTAGACAGTTTGAAAATAGAACAATCAAGTGAGAGAATATCTAATAGATGGGATTTATGTAATGTCAGTTGTAAACATTATCACCTTTATCATTTTTATCTTATCACTAAAAAAAGTTGGTTAATCTGAGTGCTAAGATACAGGCCTTAGAAAAACAGATCACAGATGACAGAGATATTCAAATCCAGTCAGAGGAATTTAATGGAGAGCCAATTACAGCATTGCATTATAAAAATAGAGAGGAACAGCCTGAGGCTTTCAGACAACCAACTTTAATATATCCAGTAACCTTACAAGAATTGCCAAATGGCAGAGGTTCTGTTACAGCTGACTGGACTCCTGTGCCAATGTTAGATTTACGGAGAGTCAAGGAAGCAATAATCTCATGTGGCATGCATTCACCTTTTGTGAAGCAAATGTTAAACTCATGGTCAGTTTGTAATAGAATTATCCCTAAAGACTGGATAAAATTGGTTAAGGGTGTTTTAGAGCCCGGTCCACAATTACAAAGGAGTACCTGGTTCAGAGAAGAGGCTAAGGTTATTGAACAATGGAGTAAAACTAGAGGTAGGGAAATCTCCCAAGATCAAATTCTTGGAGAAGGAGATTATGCTACTATAGAAAGGCAGGCTGTATGACCACACCCTGGGTTTATGCCACACAGCAGCTTAGAATGCTTGGGACAGAATTGGAGAAACAGTAAAGAAAATTGAGTCATTTACTAAAAATATACAGGGCCCAAAGGAAGCCTTTATATATTTCTTACAATGATCTACTTCAGCAGTAAATAGAATGATACCAAATTCAGAAGTTAGACAAATAATAATTGAATCTCCGGCTTTCGAAAATGTCAGTTCTCTGTGCAAAAAGAAAATTAGGCCATTAAAGGCCCGGTCAGCAACTCTGGAGGAATTGAGCCGAGATACAATTAATATTGAATCTCATAAACGTGCTGAGGCATGGATAGGAGAGGTGATTTTATCACTGTGGCATTCTAAAAGGGATTTCAGACAGGGCATTCCTAGAAACAATGTTTTTTTCAAAGAATAATCCATTCAAATGCCTCTCCCTTCTGGATTATGTAGAAAGTGTGACAGAGGCAGGAACTGGACTAATGAATATAGGTCAATGAGGAATATTCACGGTAATCCTTTGCCTCAGGAAACTCCATGTGGGACCTCCCGCAGGTCCCTATGCCAAATCTGGTTCAGTCATTTCCGGCCATCATAGAGGAAACTCCTTCCAAGAGCAATTAATAAACTTAATGCATATTGTATACAACCACACTGCTCTGGATGATGGAACAGCTATAGAAGAGAGAACAAAAAATTCAGAAGAAACCGTAAAACCAGTATTTTGGCAAACTTTTATAAATGAACAAGGACCAAAATTAAAACTACAAATAAATGACATTGTCATTGAAGTTCTGGTAGACACAGGAGTGGATGTAACAATAATTTCATCAGAATTTTGGCACAGAAATTGGCCTCTTCAGGATGCAAATATTCAGATTTTGGGGATCAGAACTTTATCTCAGGTAAAGCAGAGCTTGAGATAGGTTAAATGTATGGGGCCAGAAGGTCAGAGAGGAATATTAAAAGTATATGTAGCTAATATAGCAAAGAATTTATGGGGACATAATTTGTTACAGCAATGGAATATTCAGATTAACATTTCCCCAATCTTAGAAACAAATCATAAATTAACATGTATTTCTGGGAAAAATACTATAAAGAATATTATAAAGAATAGTCACCGACCATTCCGGGTTATACAAAAACAGGGCACAACAGCTGCTGATATTTCAAAGGCACCAACAGCTTTACCTTTAAATGGTTGATAGACAAACCTGTATGAGCTAAGCAATGGCCTTTAACAATAGAGAAACAGCAGGCTTTATAACAGCTGGTACAGGAACTAGATGCTTACTATATTGAAGAATCAGCAGGCCCTTGGAATGCTCCTGTATTTGCTATTAAAATGAAATCTGGAAAATGGAGAGTGGTGACAGATCTAAGAGCTGTTAATAAGGTGATTCAGCCAATGAACTCTCTACAGTCTGGCATTACTTTGCCCTCTCTATGCCTAAAGGATGGCCCTTATGGGCATTGATTTAAAAGATTAATTCCTCATTAGACCTTTACAAGAAAAAGACAGAGAAAAATTGCCTTCACAGTGCCTACTTATAATAATTCTCAGACTGCTAAAAGATATCAATGGAAGATTCTCCCACAGGGTATGATAAATAGCCCCACCCTATGCAATATTTTGTAAGTCAGCCATGGAAATGATATAAGAAATTTTCTGAATCTGTAGTTTACTTTTACATGGGCAGCATTTTGCTATCTGATTCAAATGTAGATACTTTAGAAAGAATGTTTGAAAAAGTAAAGAAAAATTTGCCTTTTGGAAGATTACAAATTGTTCCTGAAAAAGTACAAAGAGGAGATTCTATTAATAATTTAGGCTATAAAATAGGTTTACAAAAAATTAGGCCCCCAAAAGTACAAATTAGGAGAGATTGATTGAAGACTCTTAATGACTTCCAAAGATTGCTAAGAGAGATTTTCAATCTACAGCCCACTATAGGGATAGGTTCTGATGACCTGATTAATTTAAACAAAACCTTAGATGGTGACAAGGACTTAAATAGTCCCAGGTAACTTTCAACTGAAGCTGAGAGAGTATTGATTTTGAAGAGAAATTACAGAAGGCGCATGTGGATCATATGGATTTGAATCTTAACAGCATTCTGGTGATATTATCCTCCAAACATTTCCCTACAGGAATTTTAGTGTAGAATGAATATATTATCTTAGGTTGGAACTTTTTACCACATAAACCAAGTAAAAAATTAAAAACTTATGTGGAAAAGGTCTCTGAGTTAATTCTAAAAGGAAAATTGAGACTTTATCAATTAGCAGAAATAGACCCAACAGAAATTATACTACCTTTTAATGATGATGAAAATGATGAAATTATGGTAAGAAAGTGAACCCTGGCAAAGAGCTTGTAGTAATTTTTTGGGAGTTTAACAACAACTATCCCAAAAGCAAAAGAGTTCAATGTATAAACAGAATTAACTTCCTCACATTGTACAGGACATACTAACAATTGGAATCCCAACATTCTATACAGTTACAAATAAATCAGGAAAGGCAGATTACAAATCAGAAAATTTAAGCAGATCAAAACTCTTATGATTCTGTCCAAAAATCAGAATTATATGCTATTCTCATGATACTAACGTGCTGTAGGAAATCCTTCTGCCAGTAGCCTTTAAGCTACCCGCCCACTTGGGCATGGCCTCTTATAGTATAAATGCCCATGTAAAGCATGTGCTCCCTCTCTCTTCTGGCTGCAGGATTCAGTTGCTATTCCTCATTTGAGCAGAGGACTGTGATCTGTGAGTCTACCCCTAAACAAATAACCCTTTATTATACTTAATTCTGAGCTAGTTTGGGATTTCTTTTTAGCGTCCATCTTCATCTGACACCCAACATGGTGCATCCCAACTCCACAAATACCAGGTGGACTGGTCTAAAAAATCCAAACAGTCCACGGCCCAGAAAGTCTTCCATCCCTACCTGCCTGGCTTGCTTTCACCTACTAAGTGGTTTGTTTGTTTGTTTGTTTGTTTGTAAAACCCCAGCCACAGCAGAGCTAAGTGCGTAGTGACTTGGAAATCTCCCAAGCTCATGCACATTTCTCCCCACCACTGCTGCATTCCCTGCTAAGCAGCAACATGCGCTCCCTGTTTGTGCTCCCTGTTCGTGAGTTCTGGGCTCCTTGCTCCGTGCATGGAGTTGATTTGATTGCTTTTGGTTTGTCAAGCAAAGCACATTTGTCAGTATTTGACCAGCACCAAGGCAGAAGGCCAAAGCTGCACAGGACTATTCATGCTGCCACCAGTTGTACCACTGGTGCCACTCTGCAACTGTGATGCCAGCTGGACAATAAAGATTATTACACCTAAAACACCTATTACACTGGATCTCATAACACTGGTAACTATTTGATTAATTAATAAATCAATAAACTTGAAAGTCATATAATGGGAGAAAACATTTGCATGTAAAATTTTAATAACTTTTTTGCTGATACTGTGGATTGTACTGCAAGGCTTATATGGTTATTGTGATACATCAATTTATTGGATATTGGGACTCAGTTTATTTCTGCATATTATGCTTTAAGACAATGGTCTTTTATCTTGTTACTTGTATTATTAATAAAAAGTTGATTGGCCAGTAGCCAGGCAGGAAGTATAGGCTGGGTGACCAGGCAGGAAGTAGATGGAGGGCAACAAGAACAGGAGAGTAAAGACTCAGTCTGCAGTTGTGACCCAGATGCAGAGAAAGCAAGATGAGACTGCCTCGTTGAAAAAGGTACCAAGCTATGTGGCTAACACAGACAAGAATTATGGGTTAAGATGAAGATATGAGAGTTAATAAGAAGCCTGAGCTAATAGGCCAACCACTTTATAATTAATGTATTTCTTTGGGATTGAACAGCTGTGGGACCAGGCAAGACAGAAACTTCTGTCAATGATATTATGTCCTTAAGAAAATGGTTTGATAACAGAGCCAAGAATGAGTCATTTTTGGAAATGATACAGTCTTTACAGACTAAAAATGAACAGCTAGCTGACAGGATTAATACCATAGAAAATCAAAAGTTACCTGAAAAATTAATACTATTGAAAAGGATAACATTAATTTGACAGACAAAATTCAATCCATGTCAATGGGTACTGAGAAATTATCCAAAAGAATTCATGCTGTTGAATATGAAAATCAAAATCTGTTAAAAAGTTATAATAGGGTAGCAGATAGAGTATCTCTCCAGGAAGGCAATCTACACACAATCCAAATAATGTCAAAGGATGAGGTGTTATCTTTAAAGGAAAAACTTCAGACTTTGGAATTGCATGTGCAGAATGAGGACCAAAGATTAGGTGCCTCAGTGAAATCATTATAAATATATACAAGCCAGGAGATTCAGGCTTTACAAAAGACAGTAGTAAAAATATTTTAAATGATTGAGAAAATTATTGGAGCTGATGAGCAGGGAAAGAAGGTACAAGGACAAAATTTTAACATTGTCAGTAGCAGTCAGAGATGACTTACCCAGGGTTTTAGCTTCCTACCCTGTAATCTACTCTGACAAGGCATCAGGTTCTAAATGCCCAAAAGGATCCATAGAAGGTTGATGTAAATCTTTAGGAATGGATGATTTAAAAGAAATTAAGCAAGAAATTGTAACTTACAGCTTGCATTCCGCATTTGTTAGGGAGATGGTAAAGACATGGGCGTCTAGCAATAAGGCTACCCCACACAACTGGCTTCAATTACTTTCAGCAGTCCTGGAAGATGGGCCCCAAGTGCTGTGGAAATGTTATTTGTGAGAAGAGGCAAACATTTTAGAACAACAGGGAAAGCGAAAGGACTTGAGACTTCCCAAGATCAAATTCTTGGCGAGGGTACTTATGCTGACCCACAGGCTCAAACTCTTTACAATGTACAAATGTTGTCCCTATGCCACAAAGCAGCCTTAAATGCTTGGGACAGGATTCATGGCCAGGAAAATGAATTGAATCATATACCAGGGTTAAAGAGGGCCAGAGAACACCCTTCAGTGATTTTTACAAGATTAAATAAGGCTGTACGAATAGGAGTAACAGATTCAGATGCTAGGTGAGTACTTATTGAATCTCTGGCTTTAGAAAATGCCAACTTAGAATACAAAAAAATACTTGGGCCTTTAAAGGTTAGATCAGCACCAATGAATGAATGGTAAGATATTTGACTATAATACTGAATCTTGGGTAGGAGAAGCAATTTTCAAAGGCATGAGGAGACATCAAAATGCCAAATATTTTAATTGAGGACATCTGAGAGGGGATTGTAGACAAGGAATTCCTAGAAATAATGTCTCCTCTGGGAATGGCAAAAATAAAAGGTATCCACCTTCCCGATAATGTAAAATGTGGCAAAGGCCGACATTGGACTAATGAATGCAGATCAACAAAAGACAGACAAGGCAACCCAATACCATCAGGAAACTCCTTGGGGGACCTCTCACAGGCCCCTAAGTCAAAAATGGTGCAGTAATTTCCAGTCACTATGGAGGACATGTCTCACCAGGAAAATTAAAAAATCCAGATTCCTTCTATAAAAAAAAAACAAAAAAAACAAAACAAAAAAAACCCCAACAACTATACTGTTCTGGATGATAGAACAAACATGGAGGATGAATCAAAAATTCCAATAGGAAGTAGGAAACGTATATTCTGGCAGACTTCTATAAATGATCAAAGGCCAAAGCTAAGAGTGCATATAAATGACATTGTAATTGTTGGTTTGACAGACATGGGTGCGGACGTGAGTATCGTTACTCCAGAATCTTGGCATCCAAATTGGCCTCTTCAAGAGGCAAATGTTTAATTTCTAGGAATTAGAACCCTATCTCAAGTGAAACAAAACAGGAGATGGGTTGAATGCATAGAGCCAAAAGGACAGAGAGAAAGGCTGAGGCTGTATGTGAGTAATATTGCAGTAAATTTATGGGGTTATGACCTGTTGCAGCAATAGAATACCCAGATTAACATTGCTGCAATCCCAGAAACTCATATTTTTGGGAAGGATATTATAACATACTATACACAAAGGTCACCAGCCATTCAGGCTATACAAGAACAGAAAGCAACTAACAAACTTTTAGAGATACCAACAGCCCTACCTTTAAAATGATTAACTGAGAAAACAATATGGGTTAAACAGTGGCCTTTAACAGAAGACAAACTGCAGGCTTTAGAACAGCTGGTACAGGAGCAACCAGATGCTCACCATATTGAAGAATCAACCAGCCCTTGGAATTCTCCTGGTTTTGTTGTTAAAAAGAAATCTGGTAAATGGAGAATGGTGACAGATCTAAGAGCTGTCAACAAGGTAATTCAACCTATGGCCACTTGCAGTTATTGATTTAAATGATTCTTTCTTCACTATACCTTTACAAGAAAAGGACAGAGAAGAAATTGCCTTCATAGTGCCTACTTACAATAATTCTCAGCCATGGGCTGGAGAGATGGCTCAGAGGTTAAGAGCATTGCCTGTTCTTCCAAAGGTCCTAAGTTCAATTCCAAACAACTACATGGTGGCTCACAACCATCTGTAATGAGGTCTGGTGCCCTCTTCTGGCCTTCAGGCATACACGCAGAAAGAATATTGTATACATAGTAAATAAATAAATAAATATTTTAAAAAACAATAATTCTCAGCCTACTAGGAGATACCAGTGAACCATATTCCCACAGGGAATTCTCAATAGCCCCACCCTATGCCAATACTTTGTAAGTCAGCCATTGAAAATAATACACAAAAAATTCCTAAATCTGTAATTTACCATTACATGGATGACATTTTGTTATCTGATTCAAACATAGATACTTTAGAAAGAATGTTTGAAGAAGCAAAGAATGTTTTGCCAAAGTGGGGATTACAAATTACTCCTGAAAAAATACAGAGAGGAAATTCTGTCAATTACCTAGGTTATAAAGTAGGTTTACAGAAAATTAGAAGACAAAAGGCACAAATTAGGAGAGACCAATTGTGAACTCTTAATGATTTCCAAAGATTGTTAGGAGACATTTCCTGTCTACAACCAGCTGTTGGGATAACACCTGATCTAATAGTTCATTTAAGAAAAACCTTAGATGGTGATAAAGACTTAAATAGTCCCAGGGAATTAACAGTTGAAGCAGAAAGCGAATTGATTGTCATTGAAGAGAAATTACAGGAGGCACATGTGGATAGGGTGAATCCAAATCTTAGTTGTATTCTAGTCATATTGCCTTTTAGAATTTCCCCTACAGGAACTGGAGAGATGGCTCAGAGGTTAAGAGCATGGCCTGCTCTTCCAAAGGTCCTGAGTTCAATTCCCAGCAACCACATGGTGGCTCACAACCATCTGTAATGGGGTCTGGTGCCCTCTTCTGGCCTGCAGACATACACACAGACAGAATATTGTATACATACTAAACAAACAAATAAATAAATAAATATTAAAAAAGAATTTACCCTACAGAAATTTTAATGCAAAGGGAAGATATCATCTTAGAGTGGATCTTTTAACCACATAAATCAAGTAAAAAATTAAAAACTTATGTGGAAAAAGTCTCTGAATTAATTATAAAAGAAAAATTGAGACTTTGTGAACTAGCAGGTATAGACCCAACAGAGATTATAGTGCCTTTTACTACTGATGAAATTAAAAAATTATGGGAAGAAAATGAACCTTGGCAAAGAGCTTGTGTTAATTTTTTTTAGAAGAGATTAATAGCAATTATCTCAAAAGTGATAGAATTAGCCTTATAAAGAGAACTACTTGGATCCTTTCCCACATTGTGTGGAAGACAACAATAACTAGAGTTTGCACATTCTATACTGATGCAAATAAATCAGGAAAGGCAGGTTACAAGTCAGAAGATTTAAGAAAGGTAGAACAAAGCCCTTAGAATTTTGTCCAAAAGGCAGAGTTACATGCCATGCTCATGGTACTAAGGGATTTTAAAGAACCTTTTAATATAGTTACCGATTCACAATATGCAGAAACAGTTGTCTTGCATATTGAAACTTCTGAATTTATACCAGATGATACAGAATTGACTTCATTATTCATGCAGTTTCAAAATATAATCAGGAATAGGCTTTGTCCCATATACACAACACACATCTCATCCCATATGGATCTGCCAAGTCTTCAAGCACAAGGTAATATAGAAATTGAACAATTATTTATTGGAAGTGTATTGAAGGCCTCAGAATTTCATAAGAAACATCATGTCAATAGCAAAGGTTTGAAGAAAGAATTTTCTATTACTTGGCAACATGCTAAAGAGATTATAAAGAGATGTCCTATTTATCCCTTCTATAACCAAACACCATTACCTGCAGGGAGTAACCCAAAGGGAACTCAATGGAATGAAATCTGGCAGATAGATGTGTTCCACTTTACAGAATTTGGAAAATTAAAATATATACACCACTATTGACACTTATTCAGGTTTTCAATGTGCAACTGCCTTGAGTTCAGAAAAGGCTGATTAGGTAATCATGCATTTATTAGAAGTTATAGCCATCATGGGTATATCTTCACAAATAAAGACAGATAATGTTCCAGCATATGTCTCTAAAAAAATGAAATGGTTTTTTGCTTATTATAATATAAAGCATATTACAGGTATACCAAACAATCCTACAGGTCAGACAGTTATAGAAAGATCAAGTCAAACTATAAAGGATATGTTAAACAAACAGACGGCGATGGAAAATACTCCCCCCAAAATAGATTACATAATGCTTTATTAACCTTGAATTTCTTAACGCTAATGAAAAAGAAACAAAAGCAGCAGAGAGACATTGGATAATAGAAAAGTCTTCTGAATTAAATCAGCCAGTGTATATCAAGGATGTGTTGACCTCACAATGGAAACCAGAAGTGCTATGTTGGAGAAGGGGTTCCACTCTTGTTTCCACAGGAGAAGAAAAGTTATGGATACCATCAAAATTAATAAAGATTCAGTTTGAAAAAGAGAAATCTCTTGAGGATGAGAAATGATGGCTCATCCACAGAGGTGACAACCAATCAGGTGGTAAGGAAGCCACATAAGGGTTGGAGGCAGGGTTCTGTTCTTATATTTGCAGGAAAATTCTCACCTTCAAAAAGTCAAGAGACCCTGGACATCTAGATGCCTACAGAGAAGAAGATAATTATCTAGATAGGATCACCAAGCAAAGAGAATTATCACTTATGAGGACAGGTCATCTGAGGGTAAGAATCTCTGAACATAAACTAGAATAATAGTCATGACTCACTAAAAAAATCAAAGCTGGCTTTGGAGTTGGACAATGCCTCTGTCCTTCTCTAAATCCAACATGCTGTTAAAAGAAAAATTCAGAGTTTCTGACTCATGTTAGGAGCCATCTGGTATTGGACAGAAAGAAGAAAGAATTTCAAAAAAATTTTACTTTTCTTCATACCTATTTTTGTCTCTATCGTACCTTTCATTGACTATATGTCTGTATAAATAATGTTTAAGCTTTCCACAATGAACAATGACTTTTCCTGCAGTAATCTTTGAAGTTTCCAGGAAGAAGATGGGCCCCCACAACAATGATTCCACCTGGTTGATATGACATCATAATGCTGATAGCACTACTATAAGACCTGTTTTGGGTACCAGCTGTTCAAGATGGTTCCAACTTGGTTAGCTGAAATGGTGCACCTTTTTACAACGTTCTGGCCAGAATTATAAATAGGAACCCCAGAAAAACTCTACCAAATACTCAGAGACTATTTACAATTGTACCAGACAGTAATCTTGAAATTTAATCATCATTTCACTTTTATAGGATCCCACAGAAAGAACATCACCCATGACAGCCGGAAGTAATTCTAGAAGACGTCCCCTCTCCCAACAAAGTTTGTCCTCAGGGTTAGGGGTTGATAATAATTGAGGGTTGGGGGAAAATTATGTAGGCTCAGGGATCTCTTTGGAAAAAAAGGGAAATTGGATGGGACAATAGATTAGTGTGAGTAAGCTCACACTGATAATAACAGTGAGCAATAGAATGAATACTTGTGAGCTATTATTTATAGACAATTTACATTAGTATAGATTCTTGTATATTGATACAAACTTAAATTATATTGAATAGATTCCTATTTTTGTCTACAATATTTGTATACCTAGGCAAGTTATTTTGTCATATTGTATGAATGCATGCTTCTACCTCTGCTTAAGACATTTTGTATATTGATACATTGTGAGGTCATTGTACTCATTTATTGCACAGTTATTTAAAGATTGTTTAATATTCTAATATGAAGTCTTAGTCTTTAAGTTATATAGGTATTCAGAATTATAGATCAATAGTCATCCATGTTTGTCATACTTACAGTTAGACTAATCAGGTTCTTTAAACACATAGAGACTGTATTCTGCATAGATAGGTAATCTTCAACCACTTCAAAGAGCTGTAGAATATGGCATTTAAACAGCTTAGGGTTCTGTTGAAGTGAGACCCAATTGCTCCTGGCAGCACTGATCTATTCCCAAGAGAATGTTGAGCACTGAAGACACTCCACGTGGAGCTTGTTTTTTTCTTGTCAAAAATGGCCTTTGGGCAAGGAACTGCCCATCCATGCATCAACCACTGACAAAATGTATGCTGTCTGGACAGGACAAGCAGGATACAAGAAAAAAGACTGTCAAATCTTGCCAAGACAGAGTAAGATGGTTTTGAAATTTTTCCTGCCTATGAAAATGGTCTGTCAGTTACTCTAGGCCTTAGCCAAAGTTGGTCGCTCCAATGTTGCAAATGAGACTTTGGGTGATTTCCCAGATAGCCAGTTGTCTCTGTCATTTGTTGCATATTTTTGAAGTTACTTGATTGCACTTGCTGATTACTCAAGCAATATTATTTCCCTTCCCAGATCTTCAATGGGGTTGAAGACTAGAATAGGTATCAATAGACGTACATATTTTATTTTTCCATTTTGTAGAATTTGGAAAACTAAAATATGTACGTCTATTGATACCCATTCAGGTTTTCAATGGACAACTGCTTTGAGTTCGAAAAAGACTGATTTGGTAATCATATATTTGCTAGAAGTTATGATCATCATAAGTATACCTGTACAAATAAAGACAGATAATGCTCCAGAAGCATATGTCTCTAAGAAAATAAAACAGTTTTTTGCTTATTATAATATAAAGCATATTATACACAATCCTACAGGGCAGGCAGTTATAAAAAGATCAAATAAAACTCTAAAGGATATGTTAAATAAACAGAAAGGTATGATAAATAACCCCATGCTGACTGAGGTTTCTGTTCCACCCAGTCCTGCAGCCATTTAGACCCAAAGAAACAGAGGTCTACATTAATTATAAACTGGTTGGCCTAGTAGCTCAGGCTTTATTATTAACTAATTCTTTTTGTTTGTTTGTTTTTTTTGTTTTTTGTTTTTTTTTGTTTTTCGAGACAGGGTTTCTCTGTGGTTTTGGATCCTGTCCTGGGACTAGCTCTTGTAGACCAGGCTGGCCTCAAACTCACAGAGATCTGCCTGCCTCTGCCTCCCAAGTGCTGGGATTAAAGGCGTGCGCCACCACTGCCCAGCTTATTAACTAATTCTTACATCTTAAATTAGTCCATAATTTTTATCTGTGTTAGCCATATTGCTTCCTCTGTATCTAGGTGACGACTGCAGATTGAGTCTTTGCTCTTCCTAGAATTCCCCTGTTCTCATCATCCCACCTCTACTTTCTGCCTGGCTACAGGTCAATCAGTGTTTTATTAAAATAATACAAGTTTTATTAAAATAATACAAGTTTTATTAAAATAATACAATGGTCAGGGTACAAGACCATTGCCCCACAGCACCCCCAGAAATAGATCATATAATGCTTTATTAACTTTGAATTTTCTAAATGCTAATGAGAAAGGAACGACAGCTGAAAAGGGACATTGGATAATAGAAAAAAACTACAGAATTAAATCAGCCAATATACTTTAAAGATGTACTGACCTCGAAATGGAAACCATGGCATGTGTTATGTTGAGAAAGGTGTTTTGCTTTTGTTTTCATAGGAGAAGAAAAGCTATGGATATCATCAAAATTGATAAAGATTAAATTTGAACAAGAGACTTCTTTTAATTAGAAAAGATAATTCTAAAAGATAATTCATTAAGAACTATGGCCGTTTAATCTGAACTGACCTATAAAACTAACAATGTTGGGGGCTGGAGAGATGGCTCAGTGGTTAAGAGCAGTGACTGCTCTTCCAGAGGTCCTGAGTTCAATTCCCAGCAACCGCATGGTGGCTTACAACCATCTGTATTGAGATCTTGTGCCCTCTTCTGGCCTGCAGGCATATATGCAGACAGAACACTGTATACACAATAAATAAATAAATATTAAAAAAAAATAAAATCAATCTAAAAAAAAAAAAACTAACATTGTTTTTCATTTGATCAGATTTAACTTGCCAAAAGAAAATCTCCCCAAAATTAGGGCTGGGGAAGGGTTTTGTTTCTGTCTTTGTAGGAGAATAAAGGTATCCAGCTAAGGAATCTGAAGATCACTGGACAAAATGAGACCTCTGAAGAAAAAGGACAAATCATCCAGAAAAAGTGTCCCAAGAAAAGGAGTAACTGGTCCATTGTTTCTGTTGTCTTCTACAGACATGCAATGCAAGTGATCCTTTATGTGGTCCCATTCTAATTAAAAATTAAAGCTGGCTTTGGAGTTGGAGTGTGGCTCTCTCCTTCTCTAATCCCAAACATGTTCATTAAAGTAAAATCCAAAATCTCTGCCTCAGTCAGAAGAGCCACTTGATATGGGACAGAAGAAAACAAATATTTATGGACTCCTTTATTGCCACTAATCTCGTAAATCTTTGGTTTTATATTGATTCTTTAACAGTTTTTCTTAAGGTATGAGATTTATCATATATATATATATATATATATATATATATATATATATATACACACACACACTTTTGTCATGATATTAGTGATCATATAGAGTACTAACTAATTCTAGATAAAAGTTTCATCTGCCTTCCTGCACATGATTTCAGGTTTGAGTCTCTATCGGTTTTATGCAGTGAACCATGAGCACGCCCAATGGCGACCTTTGAAGTCTCCATATGGAGCCCTACAATGATAACCCCTCCAGGACTAAGATAGCATCACTAAATGGCAAAACACCACCTAAAGATTCACTTTTGGACTACAAACTGCTCAGAACAATTTTGAGGTGGCTAGCTGAGATGATTTACTCTAACAGACCACTCCAGCCAGGACTTGAGACAAGCCCTGTACTTTCCCATTATGCAGAGACTGGACAACAAATGATACAGCTACCTCTCCAGGACTTGACAATTGACCCCAAATTTTCTTTTCAGGATCCCCAAAGACACTGTCACCTCCAACAGCAGGAAGTAAATTTAAAAATATGATACCCACATTCCCAAAAGGTGGGGTGGATGGTTTTTGGTTGTTTAATGGGTTATGGATTTGTCATTGTTTAAGGGGATTGGTTACAAGTTGTTATTGGTAATGGTCAGGAAAAAAGCTAAACAAAGAAAATTAGAGTCAAGGTTCTTGAGAAAAGAAAAGGGGGATAAAGATATGATAAGATAAAAAGGTAGATTAATGAATCTACTTTTAAAAAAGCAACTGCTAGTTTTAAATATGTTACACTAGATTGGACTTTTGTATGTTATATATAAATTTTGTATATTGATACAAATTTGAGACTAAATTTGTTAAAACAGACTGTACATACATTTCTAATCTTGTTCAAGGCATTGTACCTATACAACTCATTTAACAGTATAATGTAAATTTCTAGTCCTTGAAAGTTATTATTACTAACTGTTTAGGATAATAAGGAAATGCAGGTTAGTAATTAGTCACCTATTACAATTGAACTTGTAGTCACATTAGGTATGCTTTCAAGGTCAAACAGAGATGTTTTAAACAGACAGGTCATCATCAAACACTTCAGAGATCTACAGAAAATGGCATTTAAGATGTTTTAATAACATAGGTTCTTTTTTCTTTAGGACAATATGACATGTCTGCTCCTGGCAGCACCAATCTACTTCAGAGAAGATGATGAGCACCAAAGAAATTTCATATGGTGTTTGCTTTCTTTGTGGCAAAAGTAAGCCATAGGGCAATAAAATGTCCTTTTCTCAACTTCAGACAGCATGCTGTCCTAATGGGACAAGCAGGACACAGAAGAGAATGACTGCCAAACCTTGCCCAGACAAGGTAGGACAGTCCTTCAAAAACCCTGTTTCATAGAAAAGTCTGTCAGATATTTTAGGTCCGTAGGCTGAAGATGGCTGCCTCAACATTGCAGAGAAACTCTGGGTGACTGACCAGGTAGCCTGCTGTTTCTGTCATTTCTTACAGTTTTCAGAAGTCACTTGCTTGCACTTCCTGCTTACTCAGTTAATATTATTTCCTTCATGGGTATCTGAAGGAGTTGAAGACTAGAGAGTTATAGTTTTCCTTGTTTACCAGATGCAGAAATCAAGTTAAGATAGAAAGTAAATTAGGTACAAGACTTTGGACTCACCAAGACAGGATAGATATGGAGTATTTTCTCTGAATTTGTCAAATGCAAATGAACTAGAGATTGTTGATATATTTATTGCCTGTGTATAATGTATATAGTTATTTTACTTATTGTATATTGTTTTTCTTATATTAGTTACTCTTTTTAAATTTTAGACACAAAGGGGAAATATGGTGATATTTTATTCATGTTTTAATAAGTAAAGTTTGCCTGAAGACCAGAAGGTAAAACTAAGCCACTGGAGGCCAGGCAGTGATGTCACACACCTTCAATCCCAGCATTTGGGAGACAGAGGCAGATAGATCTCTGTAAATTCAAGGCCACCCTGGGCTACACAAGATCAATGCAGAAACAGATCCAGGTGGTTGCAGCTCACACCTTTAACCCCAGCACTAAAGGGCAATATAAGACAGGAGGAGACAAAGGCTCAGGCTGCAGTTGCCCAGCCTTGGTAGAGGTAAGGCTTCTCTAGTAGCTTGGCTCTTTTGCTTTTCTGATCTTCAGCTTGAACCCCAATATCTGTCTCTGGGTTTTTATTATTCATGCTACAGAAATCTTTAAAGATACATAGAGAAAAAGAAATGAGCTGTGATGAAGCCTGCAGTAGATTTATGGAAGGAAGAAGGAAACTCAGAAATCTATCGCATACCACAGCAAATCTGTTGCCCATCGCCCTCTGCAAGAAGATGCTAGATTTGTGTCTTAGTTAGGGCTTCTGTTGCTCTCAAGGAACACTTTGACCAGAGCAACTTGGGGAGGGAGGGTTTATTTGGCTTACACTTCCATCCTGTAGTACATCATTGAAGGAGGTCAGGATAGAACTCAGACAGGGCGGGAACCTGGAGGCAGGAGCTGAAGCAGAGGCAATGGAGGGTGCTGCTTGTTTCTCATGGCTTGCTCAATCTTCTTTCTTATAGAACCCAGGACCAGCAGCCCATGAATGGCTCCACTCACAATGGACTGGACCTTCCCCCATCAATTACTAATTAAGAAAATGCCTCATAGCTGGATTTTATAGAGGCATTTTTCTCAATTGAGGTTCCCTCCTCCTAGACACACGATGGACAGGCACCCTATCAACTGAGCTACGTCCTCAGCCCTCAGGGATTTGTTTGTTTGTTTAGTTTTGTCTGAGACACTGTGCAGTCCTGGTGTCTTGAAACTCACTCTGTATAATCGGGCTAGTCTTGAACACAAAGATCTGCCTGCCTCTGTCTTCTGAGTGCAAGCATGAGCCATCATACCCTTCATGTTACATCTAAAAAGTATCTTTAAAGCAGAAGCCTACACGGAACACGGTTATGCCCTCATCAACTGGAGACATGGCACCAGTTTACAGAAACCAACTTCTATATTCCCTCAGCAGCAATGGTCCACTACTTTCTAGCTCATTATTCCCAGGGACTTTATGAGCCACGGCCGCCAGGAGTCATGAGCACAAGAACAAAGTCTGCAGACAGACCCAGAGTAACCTTCCCGAGGAGATCTCATTTGTTTGCAGCCCTGGGGACGGAGCCCAGGGAAACTCTCTCCTCTAACTCACCCATCCCATTTCCTCCCTTTGGCACACTCTCTGTTGTCCTTAGCTCTCATTCTCTGCCAATAGACACATGCGCATTACGAAATCTATCCATCTCTTGGGATTTCCTCATACTAATAGCATCTTTTTCCATAATATTTTGTTTTATTTTTACAAGGCTTCTATTATTTTTAACAAGACGATTCATTACGGACAAAGGATCCAGGCAAGCCCACACCCACCAAGTCAGCACATCCGCATTTCCCCTTCTCCGTGTCTGACATGAGAACACAACGGGAATACTCACTTTCTCTGTTAAAGTTGGGGCACTGTGAGCAAGTATACCCTTCTCTTCACGCTGAAAAGCACAGAAAAAGGCATTACTATTTCAAGACTAAGCTGCCAGGACAGGCACTGTGTGCTAACTAACCCAGGGCGAATGCACCCAAATGGGATCAGAGGGCTGCAGCGCCTACGGGAAGAAAACCTGTCGCCTGGGGAGGAGCTAAAAACTTTTGAAAAGAAACACAAATCTATTTAAAAGCCAGCATGATTGTGCCTCTGTGTCGTGGTTAATGCAAATCTGAGCTCTGCATCAATGAGGCTTTAAAATGAAAATAAATACCCAAAGCAGTAAATATCACTGACATGCAGCTTTTCAACAAGTCTTTGGTTTTGCTTTGTTTACTTTCTTTCTCTTTTTTTTTAAGACAAGTGCATTTCCTTAGGTGTCCACGTCAGTGGCATGCATGATATCCATAATGCTGCTTAACTGCCATTCCTGTCGGCCCAGGGAGACCTGCGACCACTTCCTGCCTGCTCTGCTCTGCCTTTGGCAGCCATAAACCTGTCTCTGTGGACCTAGTCCAACGTTCCATATAAATGGAATCATACACTCGATAACCAAACTGTGTTGCTTCTTCTTTTTCGTTTGATTGTTTGTTTTTTGAGGCAGGGTTTCTCTATGTAGCCTTAGCTGTCCTGGAACTCAGTCTGTAGACCGTGCAGGCCTTGAACTCACAGAGATCCTGTCTCCCGAGTACTGTGATTAGAGGCGTGCAGGGCCACAGGCGAGTGCACGGAGCGCTTTGGTCACTGGTAAAAGTGCTGCTGCCATGACTACTTAGGTAGACTGTTTGTCTGAGCACCTGTTTGCAGGTCTGTAAGGAGCTGAGTCAAAGTCCATGTGTATTCTGCTGTGGCTGTTTGTGTGTTTCTTTAATCTCATTAAATAATAAACAAATGACATGAAATGAGGAGGGGGGGCACATGTTGTGGTACTTAGGGGAATGGATGGAGAAGCTGAGGGTTCCTGAAGGGAAGGGGAGAAAAGAGTTGGGGATTCCCGAGGGCAGGTGGAGAGGGAGCTGGGGTGCATATGACCAAGATGTTTACATGGATGAAATTGTCAAATAATAAACTATTTTTACTTTTAAAAAATTTACTTTCTGAGCCAGGTGCCTTTAATTCTGGCACTTGGGAGATAGAGGAAAGTATATCTCTGAGTCTGAGGACAGCCTGGTCTACAGAGTTGATGGAGGAAGGTCATTGGCTAATTAAAAAAGAAACTGCTTGGCCCTCATAGGTTAGAACATAGGTGGGTGGAGTAAACAGAACAGAATACTGGGAGGAAGAGGAAGTGAGCTCAGACGCCATGCTCCCCTCTCCCGGGCAGACGCGATGAAGCGAGCCGCCAGGTCAGACATGCTGAATCTTTCCCGGTAAGACTGGTGCTACACAGATTACTAAAAATGGGTTAGGCAAAATATGAGAATTAGCCCGTAAGAGGCTAGAGCTAGTGGGCCAAGCAGTGTTTAAATGAATACAGTTTGTGTGTTGTTATTTTGGGGCATAAGCTAGCCAGGCAGCCATGATCTGGGCTGTGGGAAGAGGCCCACAGCTCCCACTACACAGAGTGAGTTCCAGGACAGCCAGGGCGACACAGGAAATCCTATCTTAAAAAAGAAAGAAAGAAAGAAAGAAAGAAAGAAAGAAAGAAAGAAAGAAAGAAAGAAAGAAAGAAAGAATCCTTTCTGAAATTTGGAATAGAGTTCAAGGTGTCAAACAAACAAACGAAACCAAACAAGCCCCCATCTTTCGGACCTATTAGACATAGTCAAATAAATATTTGCCTCATTACCTTAAAAAATTAAATGAAGTTTAATTATCTTCTTCTAATTTAATATGCTAATTTCCAATGAGACTAAGATAAATACCATAATTAAATAAAAAGGTTTAAATACAAAGCCGGGCGGTGGTGGCGCACGCCTTTAATCCCAGCACTTGGGAGGCAGAGGCAGGCGGATCTCTGTGAGTTCGAGACCAGCCTGGTCTACAAGAGCTAGTTCCAGGACAGGCTCCAAAACCACAGAGAAACCCTGTCTCGAAAAACCAAAACAAAAAAACAAAAAAAAAAAAAAAAAAAAAAAGGTTTAAATACATGTTCATTGCTTCCTAAAGAGATGCACTGCTACTATTCTATGGGACATCTGTATTCAGCAACTAAGTGTCGTTTCCATCCCCAGCTGACACACCTCGCTCGACTCACCCAGGAGTAGTAGACGGCCTGTGTCTTGCTGTTGCTCACCAGCTCCCTGTTGCTCGCGGGGTTGAAGGTGAGGTAGTTCTGAAACATAAGGCATAACGATGTGTTACATGAAAACAAACCTGTTTCTCGACGCTTCAGCTGTTACAATTAAATATTAATTTTAATTAAAACAAATAACAGTAGGGATAGACATAAAAATGCAAAAGACTTGGAACCTGGGAAACAAGAAGAAGAGCATTTAAGTACTGGCTTTAAGGAAGGAGTGTAAGATGCGCTCGCTTTACAAGGTTCATTTATTACAAGGCATCATCCGTAACAAGCACAGAAAAGCTGCACCCACCATCTAGCTGTTCATCTATTCTCCCCCACTCCACTGGACACTGAACCCGGGGCGCTACAGCTGCTGCACTCCACCCTTGGACAAGAGCCTCTGCCCCATCTCTAATCATCTTTATTCTGTGCTTTTTCAGACAAAGGCTGATGAGCGCACACTTCAGAGACCGACAGGCCCACGAGAGATCTTGGAATGAATACGAGGCTTCGGGAGGGAGTTCCGATTGCTGCCAAGACAGTATGGCGTGAGTTGTTGGCACCCTTCCCAAAAATCGACGCCACAGAAACTGTAGTGAGGCAAACGCTAAATGCAGAAACCAAACAATGGCCACAGTTATGGGACAGAAACCCCGGGCTGGAAGATTTGAGCCTGTGCAGGGAGCAGGAGCTGCCAGCTGGGATGCTGGAGGCAGAGAGGCCTTGCACACCTTGAGGCAGAGCAAGGTGCTTCTGCCCCACCCCGCCACTCCCCCACCTCCAGGCCTATCCCTTGCCAATTGTCTGCCCTACCTACAGTGTAAATATGAACGGCCAATGCCTGTGTTGGACTCACAGGGCAGCACACAGGCCTGGGGTGATGCAGACTGACGGAAGGCTTGGACCAGACCTCTCCTCGGCTGAAAACCGGTCTTTAGCCAGGGTACTTTCTATTTAAAGTGTCTTTTCTGCCAAGGAAGTTATCTCCTGAGCTGTAAATAATTGCTATGCTTCTTTTAGTTTCTTTTTTCTTTTTCTTTTCCCCTGAGATAGGGGCTCACTATGTAGACTAGGCTGGCCTGGAACTAACTCTGTAGACCTGGATGACCTGGAATTCACAGAGATCCACCTGCCTCTGCCTCCCATGTGCTGGGATTAAAGGTTACAAGATTGGTCATCATTTAGGGGAAATAGCCTTCAAAAATAAATAATAAAATAAAGACTGAGAAGGGAAGGCTTGTTTCATAGAAGCATCTGCTCTTACTGGTCACGAGGAGGAAAAGCCCTAAATGCCCACTAACAGGATAAACAAGCAATTGACACACCCAAGGCATACCAGTCAAAAATGAGAAAGAAAAAAGAAAAATAGCTGTGACCAGTGTCACAAAGTAAGCTGAGTGAAAGAAACAGGGCTGGTGAGATGGCTCAGCAGGTAAAAATGCCTGTGTTTGCTGCGCAAGCCTGACAGCCCGAGTTCAATCCTTGAAGCCTACGTAGAGGTGGATTGAGTGTATTGAATCCACTCAATCAGTTGCCTTCTGATTTCTACACATGCGACTTTCCCCAAACACATGTGCACACAGTAATAATTATTATGAAATTAAACATTAAGAAGCCAAAACTTTCCGGGGTGGAAGGCAGTCTGGAAGAAAGAAAGAAAGAAAGAAAGAAAGAAAGGAAGGAAGGAAGGAAGGAAGGAAGGAAGGAAGGAAGGAAGGAAGGAAGGAAGGAAGGTGTATGAAGGTGAGATTCAAAATAGAGGAAAGAAGCAGCAAGATCTCTTCTAGAAGGTTTTTAAAAATGTATATTATGCATTATGTGTGTGACTACAGGCCCTTACAATGAGGTCCGAAGACTACATTCAGGAGTTGGATCGATCCCTCTGTTGTAAGTTCCAGGGGTTCAATTCAGGCCCTCGGGTTTGCTTTTACCTACCCAACCATTTTATTAGCTCCCTTCTAGATATTTTATGTGAAAAAGAGTGTGGTGGTTTGAAATAAAAGGACCCCTAAAGGGAGTGGCACTGTTAGGAGGTGTGGCCTTGTTGGAGGAAGTGTGTCACCGTGAGGGCAGGCTTTGAGATCTCTTTTGCTCAAGTTTCCCTCAGCATGACTGACAGTCAACTTCCTGTTGTCTTCTGGTCAAGATGTAGCCAGCACCATGTGTGTCTGCACACCACCATGCTCCCAGTCATGATGATAATGGACTGCACCTCTGAAACTGTAGGCCGCAATCTCAGTTAAATGTTTTCTTTGCAAGAGTTTCCATGATCATGGTGTCTCTTCACACCAATAAAACAAACAAACAAAAATCCCTAAGACAAGGACCAAGGGGAAAAGTTAGAAGGAGATACGGGGCCCACAGGAGCTGGTTGGAGACTAGTGATGTAATCTGCCCTGTGCTGGTTCCCGGTTAAGGAGAGACAGAGTGGAGGCCCCAGGGGAAGATAGCCAGAGGAGACCAAGAGGTCTAGTGAGCCAGCCTTTCATGGGGCAGTTAAAGGGACAAAGAACACAAGTGGGAGTGGGGACAGGCCAGTGTTTGACCCTCATGGTCCCCATCCTCTCAGTGACATATGAGGAACGCCGTCAGCCGCCAGCCGTGGGAATGGCTGTGGGGAAGGTAGAAATGGCAGCAACCCCTGACCAGCCTGAGATCTCTCTTGTGGAATGTATCAAATTCTGTAGCCAACAGGCCCCACACTGGTGGCTGGAGAGAACTTTAAATCTGGCGAGTAAAGCCGAAGAACCACCCATCATTTGATTTCACTGCAATCAATTTAAATTTAAATAGTGCATTTGGCAAAGTTGCAGGACACAAAACTAAGAGGCAGAATCCAGCTGTGTTTTTACACAGCAGCCGTGAACAACCTGAAAAGGGAAATTAGGGAAGCGATTCCACTTTCAAAAGCACCAGAAAGAGAGAGAGGGTATATATATATATATATATATATATATATATATATATATATATATATATATATATGCAGGAACAAATTTAACTCAGGAGGCGAAAAGATTTGTATGCTCGAAACTGCAAAGCACTGCCCAAAAAAGAACTGAAGACGGCATAAACAAACAGTGGGACACCTGGTGTGCTGTGCATTGGAAAACAATATAATTAAGATGACAATACTTCACAAAGTGATCTACAGACTCAGCGGGGAAAGTCCTAAAGGCATTTTGCACAGAAACAAACTGAAAAACCTGAAGCCAACTGTGGCAGCACACACCTGCTATCCACACTGGGGAGGCCAAGTCCCGAGGCCACTTTGTGTTCAAGGCTACCTGGGGACATAGGCAGGACCTGTCTCAAAGATGCCAAGCCTGAGACTGGTGTCCTAGTCTGCTCTCCGTTGCTGTGATACAACAGTGACCAAAAGCAACTGGGAGAGGGGAGGGTTTGACTGAGGGAAGTGGGGGTGGGGGAGGGCTGGGGGTGAAGGGGGTCGGGTGGGAGGAGGACACAGGCAGGACCCAGAGGCTCCAGGGTATTGCTGGTCACTGGCTTGTTCTTTGTGGCTTGCATAGCTGCTTTCGGTACAGCCCAGGCACACCTGTCCACGGATGGCACTGCTCACAGTGGGCTGAGCCCGCCCACATTAGTTGGCAATGAAGAAAATGCCTCACCTTCCCACAGGCCAATTTGATGGAGGCACTGCCCAGGTATGCATAGGCTGGCGTCAATTAACAAAAACTAAACGTTGCACCTAGGGAGAGGTCTGCAGTTAAAGGTGCTTGCCACACAGCCCGAGGACAGAAGCTGGGATCTCCAGAACCTAGGTAAATGTGGAGTGAGCGTGGTGGCCTGCTTGTGTGATCCCAGCCTCAGAAGGCAGAGATGGGGGAATTCCCAGATAGCTGGCTAGCAGGACTAATCTTATCAGTTGGCTCTGGGTTTGATTGAGGGACCTTGGCCCAGTGAGTAAGGTAGAGGAGCAATGAAGGATAATCCCAGACATAAATCCTAATGGCCTCCACATATGCATACACACATGCACACTTCACACACACACACATGCACATGCATACACACACCCCATGCCTAAATAGCCACATGTGGCTGGCTGTTGGATCAGTGCAAATTTTAAAAATAGAAACATTTATTTTCCTGAGTGATTGACAGGCTAGTAGAAATGGGGCAGCTGGACATGTGACTGTATGAGGACCTGAGCCTTGCTGAGTTAGTTCCTCAACACTCTGGGTTTCAGATGCGTGACCCAGGTAGCACAGACCCAGTCCCCTCTAAACCAGGAAGAATGAGAACATGAGAAGCAGAGAGCCCTGACGTGGGGCACAGAGGCCTGACGTCAGAGCTTAGGGCATCCGAGACAGGCCTTCTTAGGCGAGCTGACAACAATGTATCCATCCATTTATCCCAACAACTGGCTGAAAGGTCCGAAACGGCAGAGCATCTGCCCCTGAATAAGCCATGCTGCTGGCAGGTGGCTTTAGAAAGAGTATTTAATAAGTGATGGTGGTAGTCCATAGGCAGCAGTAACTCTTCACTGGCATGTTTGCGTAGATTATGGGAGATAACGTAAGAACTGAGCAGAATCTAGGACGAGGCAAGTGTGTCAAACATATTAGCTGTTATTAGGAAGGATAAAATGAGGTCTAGGCTAGGAAAGTGTCATTCAAAGCCCTCCTGCTCCATGAGGAAACCCCACTAACAAAGAGCCCCCACCGAGCAGCCTTGGTGTAAGCACAGGTCAGCATCCACAGGGTCAAACTCAACGCACCTGGAAACCATACTCTTTGGGAAGCTCAAGGGTGCACGCGGGCGTCTCCACTGCCAAGGTCCACTTCCAGATGCACACTTTCTGCAAGGAAAGCACAGCAAGGGACTTCTGAGACCGCTGAGGGTGCAAGGAGAAGCCTACGGCTATGGAAACCCTACCTGAGGCCTGGGTAACTGAGCAAAGGAACAATGGAGTCCTAAGCATTCTCCACTCCGCACTGTGAAGCCTGCTTAGCCTAGAAACACACACACACACACACACACACACACCCCAGGTGGCCTGTGTGGAGGTGGCTGCAAAGACATCTGGCAGTGTTGGCCAGCTCAGAGACGTCCACCCAAAGGCCACGTTACCTGGATTTCGGCATCAGAGATGGTAGCCAAAAGCTTGGCATCACGGGTGATGGCTATCGACCTTATGCCATTACCTTCTGGACAGCTGTCAAATATGGTGTGTACTGGGATTCTGAAAAACAGGACAGAGGGGTGGCCCTTGCCGAGGGATGCCTGGCTTCCCAGCGAGGCTGCGACAGGGCTGAAGTCAGCCCAAAGCTTCCACAAACATAACGAAGTATGATCTCTCTATGCAAAGGAATGTTCATGTCTAATTAACATTTTGTCCAAATAATTTATTTTTATTTACATATATTTTTAAGATTTATTTTATTTATTAGGTATATGGTGTTCTATCTACATGTTTGCCTGCAGGCCAGAAGAAGGCATCAGATCCCATCATAGATGGTTGTGAGCCACCATGTGGTTGCTGAGAATTGAACTCAGGTCCTCTGGAAGAGCAATAAATGCTCTTAAACCTCTGAACTGAGCCATCTCTCCAGTCCTTGTATTGTTTTGTTTTGTTTTTGGAGACAGAGCTTTTCTGTGTATTCCTGGAATTCCTCTGTATACCTGAGGTGCCACCACCACCCGGCAATTTATTCTTTTTTAAATATTTATTTTAGAGAAACCCTGTCTCGAAAAACCAAAAAAAAATAATAAATATTTATTTTATTTTTAAAATTATGTGTATGTGTGCACAGATATATGTACGTAAATGGCCTGTGGAGGCCAGAAGAAGGCATTGAATCCCATGAAGCTGTAGTTACAAGCAGGTGACCTGCCAGACGTGGATGCTAAGAACTGAACTCTGCACAAGTAGCCAGCCTCTTAAAGGCTAGGTCATCTTGCTTTTTAGACAGGGGCTTGCTCTGTAGCCCAGGCTGGCCTCAAAATTAGGATCCTCTTGAGTGCTGGGATTACAGCTATGAGCTAGCAGGCACAGCTGAATTAATTCATTTTTATTCATTACTAATGTATGAGCAAAGCATCATCATTATGCATTCTTCCGCAAGGAGAAAAGACGCACTGACACATGCCACAACACAGACACACCCTGAGAACGTGACCAGGCACCAAAAGCTCACATACATGCGCCCACAGAGAGGAAACAGACTGGCAACTGTTGGGGGGGGGGCGTGTCGACACTGTGACCGAATGCCAACCCTCACTGTGTGCTTTCAGGTGCCCAGTTGTACACTGCTTGAGCTTTCCCTCAACAGCAAGAACAGGCCTAATTGGAGCAATGGGGTAAGTGTGCTCTGTACTCTCTTCAGGAGCATTCCGGTCCTCAGTCGCTTGTTCCCGGTGCTGATTCGATGCAGGGCCCTTTTGCCAGACAGGAAGGATGCTGTAAGGTTTGAATCTGCAGTGTCCACAGAGCCCTGGCTGTCAGCTGATAGACTTTGGGGCACTGATTGAATCCTGAAGGCTTTATGCTCATCAATGGATTAATCTCTGGAGCGACTCATAGCATGAGGGCTGATGGTAGAAACTGGAATGTCGTACTGGGGAGACGGTGTGTCAGTGAATATAAGAGTAATAGACGATAGCTCCCCAAAGTCAATCTTTGGCCACTAACATATGAACCCCCCAACACACACACATGGTGAGGGAGACTAGAAAGTGGCCTTGTTTCAGGAAGTAGTCACTGGGGTCGTGTCCCAGCCCCTTCCTGTGTGCTTCCTGGCTAGCATAGCATGTGTTCCAGTGCTCTCTGACTTCCGGGGCACCATGCTCTGCCTCCCAACAGACTGTTGGGGGGTGAGGATGCTAACCACCAAACCAGATGACCTCAGTTTGATCCCAGGGACTTGCACGGCAGAAGGAGAGAATCAACTCCCACAAGCTGTCCTCTGACCTCCACACTTGAGACATGGCACACCTGTGCCTCCCCAGTAAATGGATTGATAAAAATGTTTTAAAATGCAATTGCTGGTAGAGACAGGATTAAAACATTCTCCTTTAATTATTTTTTGTTTTTATGTGTATGGCTGTTTCGCTTACAAGCATATCTGTGTACGACATGTGAGCCTGTCACCCACAGAGGCCAGAACAGGGCGTTGGATTCCCTGGAACTGTAGCTACAGACAGCTGTGGGCCACCATGAGCGTGCCAGGAATCAACCTGAGGCCTCTGGAACAGCAGGGCTTGTACCCACTGAGCCATCTCTCCAGACCACAATTAAAATATTTTTTAAATGAGGTTTGAGCTGAATAAGTAACCAAAACATGTGTGGGGGGGGGACAATCCAAGTGAGAACAGGCAAACACAAGCTGCTCTGTCGTGTGGGCATGCGTGCTCCTTCAGCCTTGTAAACCCCGGAAGAGATTCCCAACTACACAACACGGTCCTGGTTTGGAGAGGGGTGTAAGTGAGGAGACATTTTCCTGTTTTCACTTCCACACTCCTACGCTGTGTCCCTGCCAAGACGTCACAACAGCGCAGTTCCTTCCCAGCCTTGACACACACAGAACTCAGTGAGGTGACGTGAAAATGCGATAGGAACCCATGAATGCCAGACTCAACGGGGGCAAGGATGTGGGATTGGGAGGCTGCTGACTTAACCTGGGGGGAGGGGATCGAGAGGCAGCAAGACTGTGGGCTGTGTGGCGCCCCACATTTTCCTTCTCCAGAGGCCCTGTTACAGCCACTGTGAACAGTCCCCTGTGTCACAGCAGTGTCAGCTGGCTGGGACAACGTCCATGCTCCACTGAAGGACACTGGTTCTCTGTCATTCGAGAAGCTTCAGCTAACTGAAATGCAGCCCTAAGCGTTCACATGGCAGGGAAAGGCAGCGCGGAGGTCACCGTGGGAGAACGGGGCAGATCTCACATGGCAGGGAAAGGCAGCGCGGAGGTCACCGTGGGAGAACGGGGCAGCTCTCACATGGCAGGGAAAGGCAGCGCGGAGGTCACCGTGGGAGAACGGGGCAGCTCTCACATGGCAGGGAAAGGCAGCGCGGAGGTCACCGTGGGAGAACGGGGCAGATCTCACATGGCAGGGAAAGGCAGCGCGGAGGTCACCGTGGGAGAACGGGGCAGATCTCACATGGCAGGGAAAGGCAGCGCGGAGGTCACCGTGGGAGAACGGGGCAGATCTCACATGGCAGGGAAAGGCAGCGCGGAGGTCACCGTGGGAGAACGGGTCTTACCCCTTGCAAGCAACAGAACATCCAACTTGACCCTGAGGGAAAACTGACCCAAGCAAGAGGCTATCTATAAATGGAGGCTGCTCATTCATTTCCTGGCCACCCAGATCCAAATAATCACACAGAAACTATATTAATTTCAACACTGTTTGGCCAATGGTTCATGCATATTTCTAGCTAGTCTTACATCTTAAATTAACCCATTTCTATTATTCTGTGTATTGTGATGAGGCTGTGGCTTACCAGGTAAAGTTCCAGTGTCTGTCTTTCTCCTTTGGCAGCTACATGGCATCTCTGTATCTCTCTGACTCTGCCTTCTCTCTCTATACATCTCCTCCAGCCTGGTTATATTCTGCCCTGCCATATAGGCCAAAGCAGCTTTATTCATTAGCCAATAAAAGCAACACATATACAGAAGGACAGCCCACATCATCTCCCCTTTTCTGTCTAAATAAAAAGGAAGGTTTTAACTTTAACATAGAAAAATTACATATACAAAACAGTTATCAAGCAAGAGTTACAGTTACAATATTTAGTCCATTTACATTAGGCAAATTAAGAAAACTACTCTATCATCTGTCCTATCCTTGTGAATCTAAAGTTTCATATCTAATTTATCTTTTATCATAACTAAGAAAAGCTATAACTATCTATTCTTCCACTTTTCAAAGACTCCAGAAAGATATATTACCTAAGTAAATAAGAAGTACATTGTAAGCAACTTCCAAAACTCTAGAATTGACAGAGACATCACACGACCTGGACAGTCACACAAAGTTTTTTTGTAACGTTGGGGCATCCAATCTTCAGCCTACAGGCCCATAATATCTGGCAGATATTTCAGTGAAGCAGGCAATTTGAATACCTGTTCTGTCTATATTGACAGTTTGTCAGACACTTTCTTCTGTGTCCTGCAGAATGTCTGGCAGCTTCTTCTATGAAACAGGAACCCTGAAGGACTATTCCATCTTTTGAAAAGTTCAGCAGTCATTTTTATGTGGGTCCTGCATGTCAAGTTCATATAGCATACCATCAAGCTGTTCAGGCAAGAGCAATTTCTTGCCCAAATGGCTAGCAAACTCCATAGGGAGCCTCTTTGATGCCCATCATTCTTTTGAAGTAGATTGGTCCTGCCAGAAGCAGACATGTCTCACTGTCAAGAAAAGTCTAAGTTCTGAAAATATTTTAAATGCCATATTCAGCAGGTCTTTGAAATGTTAAAGATTATCTATTTAGTTGAAATATATCTTTGTATACCTAGAAAACATAACTAATATAATTAAAAATTTGATTATGATATTATCTGATTAATCCGTATTTCTTAACTATACATTATGTTTTTAAATGAGCTGCACAAACACAATACCTTAAACAAGAGCAAAAATATATATACACAGTATAACAAAATCAACCTTAAATTTGTATCAATAGACCAAGATCCATACCAATGCAAAGTATCCATCTCTATATCACATTCCTCTTTAAAGGAAAACAAACATTTATAAACAATCATTTTGGGAATTTGGGCATTGTTTTCTCCAAGCTGCTTCCTGCTATTTGTTGGACCAAGTATTTGGGGGGGGGTGTTCACAGTGACCTTTCAGGGGTCTTGGTCCATCAAACCACATTAGCCTGGAAGGATTCCACAAGTTCCCATCCTCTGTGGAAACAAAAGTAGAACTTCTTTTCCAAAGTAACATATCCTTAGACTCAAATTTTGAAGTCAAGATACCTTTAAAACATATATGTTGGTTTAGCTTGGCAGCCCCCAGAATCAAATATTCCTCTGCAGTCAAAAGAATTAAAAAAAAAAGCACAATAATATATATAATCCAGACTCTCTGTGTATATTTTATCTTTATGTGGTTTATTTTTTTTACTCCTTTAATCTATGACTGTCTATACTCTTTTATATTACTTTTATTGTCTCATTAAAGACTTTGTTTCATTTTTAAAACTATTTTTTTTTTTTTTGGTTTTTCGAGACAGGGTTTCTCTGTGGTTTTGGAGCCTATACTGGAACTAGCTCTTGTAGACCAGACTGGTCTCAAACTCACAGAGATCCGCCTGCCTCTGCCTCCCAAGTGCTGGAATTAAAGGAGTGCGCCACCACCGCCTGGGAAAAACTATTTCTTTTTATAGCTATCTATACTCTTTTTCTTCTCTCTCCCAAGCCTATGTACATTTTTTATACACTGTGACTTGTTTAGAGGTTTATTTTCATCTGAATCTGTCTTTATTGCATATCTGTAATCATTTTCTGACTAGAAGTGCCTTTTTTTTCTGCTAAGCAGATGTGGCTGGGACCAAGGCTGCTTTGGTTGTTGGTTATGTTCAGTCCAACATGATGGAGGTATGTTCACCACCTCTGCAAGCCATGTTCTCCACTCCAGCTCCAGGGATGCAGCAGGTCAATGTCACCATTAAGCAACTAGTAGCATGCTGCTCACAAACCCCATTTAAGGACCTCCTGAAAGAGCCAGAGTTTGTGCTGACAGCATGAACCAGGAAGCCGTCTCTTAAAGAAGTCATGCAGTTTTTGCTTACTAATGCTGAGTCAGGCAGCCTTCTCTTAAAGGAATCACACCTCTGCCCACTGCTAGCAAACAGAGCCCACCTGAGAAAATGCTGCTACCATAAGCCATGCTTAACACTGTTCTTTTGTGTCTAGAATTCCTTCCCAAGCTCTCTCAGTAGTTGGCCCATGTTGGCACCATCTGTAAATGGAGGTTGCTCATTTGTTTCCCAGCCACCAAGACCCCAATAATCACACAGAAGATATATTAATTCCAACACTGTTTGGCCAATGGGTCATTCATATTTCTAGCTATTTAACCCATTTTTATTATTCTGTGTATCACAACGAAGCTGTGGCTTATTGGGTAAGGTTCTAGCATTTTTCTCCTTTGGCAACTACATGGCATCTCTCTGACTCTGCCTATTCTCTCTGTGTGTGACCCCAGGCTCAGTCCCTACTACTGCAGCTATGACCATAGCAAAAGGTTAGCTGGGTATGGCAGTAAACATCGGTGAGCCCAGCAGTTGGAAGCTGGGACAGGACGATTCTGAACATCAGGCTAGTCTGGGCTGCACAGTGAATTCCATGCCGCCCTAGACTGACTACCTAAGAGGCCACTGTCTCAAAACAGACCCTGCTTGCTTTATAAATGGAGCATATTATTTGCAGTCACCTTTGTGTGGCTTTGATTAATGTACGGCTACACAAATTTGGCTATTAACCTTAAAAAAATTAAGATGCATGTGGAAATATAATATATTCAGTTTTATGGTTAAGATTTTTTGTGGTCTAAGTAAGAAACAAATTTCTTACCAATACTGGAGTAATTCCTATAACTCTAATAAAAGTATCTATAAATATGGTAAACCTTAAGTTTTCATAAGTATTTCTAACACTGTTTATAAAGCTAAAATGATTTCTATTTAAGGTTGGAAGCCTAAATTAGCAACACATTTCAATTAAAATCACAAATCTAATCTGCTAGAGACCCTGATCCATCAAGTTCTCTTAAACTTTATACAGCCCGGAAATTCTGAGCAAGGTTTTTGGGTCATATGCACATTAATACTACAGAGCTAAGTGATCAGTCTTCCCTGTGTTTAATCTGACACCTCTCCAGGGCTGAGAGCACTCTCCCACGGTGACCTCCGCGCTGCCTTTCCCTGCCATGTGAACGTTTAGGGCTGCATTTCAGTTAGCTGAAGCTTCTCGAATGACAGAGAACCAGTGTCCTTCAGTGGAGAATGGACTTTGTCCTGGCCAGCTGACACTGCTGTGACACAGGAAGGAAAATGTGGGGCGCCACACAGCCCACAGGGACCTCAGGCATGCAAGTGGGGACAGCTCTCTATCTGAAGAAAGAGCCTTCGTGGTTCTGATGTGGGGTACGCATGTGTTCTCTGTAAGCCAGGGTCACAGCAGTTCCCAGAGGAGAGCTACACAATCAGGTTTATTCTTGGGAAATGACAGTACAAAATATTGTGCAGAAAAACCACACGATGAAGGCCTCTGCGTGTGTTTAAATCTAGCAGATGTTCTAGAAGGAAGTGCGGCAGACTGATTATCACTGGAAAAAGCACCGTGGCTGGTGATGACGGCCAATGTAGACTTCAATTTTCAGCTCAAATAATTCATTTAGTTTTTCATTAAAATTGTGACAAATGTCTTCAGTGATGAGTCACGCCTCACTCCTGTTACACTGTGGCCAATGGAATTTGAAAGGAAGCACAAGGCTGGCGAGACAGCTCAGCAGCTAAACACACTGGCTGCTTTTCTCTTGTAGAAGAGCTGGGCTTGGCTCCCGGCTCCCAGCACCCGCACAGCAGCTCGCAAACATCTGTATCTCCATTTCCAGGGGATCAGAACCCCTCTTATGACTTCTCATGCACATACATAAAATTAATATTTAATTATTTATTTGTGTGTTTGTCTATGGGTATTTTACCAGTGTATATGTCTGTGCACTATGTGTGTGCAGTGTCCCCAGAGGCCAGAAAAGGGCGCAGGACTCCCTTGGAATGGAATTATAGGGGGTTGTGAGCTGTCATGTGGATGAGGATTGAGCCTGGGTCCTCCAGAAGAACACTCCATGCTCTTAACCACTGAGCCATTGCTCAAGGCTCTACATAAATTTTCTAACCAAAGAGACTGGAGTGTTATAACAGGGAGGAGCTTTAACGGTGCTGTGCCCACGAGAGAAGCACAAAGCCCACATGCTGCGTGACTCCATCCCCGGAAGTCTGAAATACACACATCTGCGGAGGGAGGTATATCACAAGAGCTGCAAGAGACAGGGTGGGAGCTGCTCAGGACACAGTTGCTACCTGCAGTGATGCCAATATCCATCCCGAAGCAGCTCGCTGTGGTGTAACTAATATCACTGGATTATATATTTAAGAATGGCTGCTGGGTATGGCGGTGTACACTCAGGACCCCAGTATGCAGAAGGAGTGTGAATTCAAGGACAGACTGGATTCTATAGTAAAACCCTGTCTCAGAACAACCCAAAAATAAATAATAAAAATAAAATAGGGCTGGTGAGATGGCTCGGCGGGAATAGGCACCTGCTGGCAAGCTTGATAGTCTGAGTTCAGCCCCCTCAGAACCCACATAGAAGGGGAGAACCATCTCCCACTCGTATCTATGAGCCCCACACGTGCTGTGGCCTGGACGGATGGACGGACGGACACACACACACACACACACACAAATAGATAAATAAATAAATAAATAAATAAATGTAAAAAATAAACAAAATGGTTAACATGGTGACTTCTAAGTTGTCTATATTTTAATACAATAAAAAAATAAAACCATGCAGGGTCTGTAATACAGCACTTGGGAGGCAGAGCAGGCAGACCTCTGTGAGTTCCAGGCCAGCCTGGTCTACAGAGTGACACCTTCAAAATAAAATTTACAAATAAACCATTTCAACAGATGATTAGTCCCGGAATGAACCTGAGGAGTCAGCTAGGAACAGTCTAGCATGTGGGGGCAGACAAAGAAGCTGTCTGCGAGGTAGATACCACAGGACTTCAGTCATTTTAGCAGGAGATGCCTGGGGATAGTGTAGCCTCCCCACTGGGAGGAAGAGGTGTGGACAGGGTTGTGGTGACAACTGTCTCTTGTCCCGAGAACAACATGGCAGCCTCTCGACACTGCCCACGTTTATGGGATGCCCAGAATGAGAATCTGAGAAGAAGCTGAAGGAAGCAACCTCAGGAAGTGCAGTGCTGGCTATCACTACAAGTCACTTCAGGGGACCTAAGGGGGGGGTCGCTGTTCAGCTGACAGACAGCAGCCCTGTGTACCCCACTCTAGGACTTATACAGAAGCCCTGCTTAACTGTCTTATTCATCTTGACTCAATTGTTACCAACGCCCCCAAACAAGCCAGGGCCTTACGTCCTGCTGGGCCCTAGAGCCCTTCTCGGCTTCCAGGACTGAAGCAAGGTCCACTTGCTCAGCAACCTAAGGGTGGGCAGAGCAGGCAAACAGGGTCGACAAATTCTAGGAAACCCTAGAAGAGCAGTGTCATTTGGAAACAGAGTCTTCAGGGCGTGTGAGATGACCCAGTAAGGGTACTTGCCAGCAAGTCTCGGTGCTCGAGTTTGATCCCCTGGACCCACAGAAGAGAACACACTGCAAGTTCTCCTCCTCCAGCCTTCACATGTAGGCCATGGCTTGTATACACACGCACACACACACACACACACACACACACAGAGACAGACAGAGAGACAGAGACAGAGAAAAAGAGACACACACACAGAGTAATTTTTTTTTTTTGTTTTTTGTTTTTCGAGACAGGGTTTCTCTGTGGCTTTGGAGCCTGTCCCGGAACTAGCTCTTGTAGACCAGGCTGGCCTCGAACTCCCAGAGATCCGCCTGCCTCTGCCTCCCGAGTGCTGGGATTAAAGGCGTGCGCCACCACCGCCCGGCCAGAGTAATTTTTAAAAGAAAGAAGTTGAGCCTTTGTAGATACAGTTGGCTTGGAAGGCTCTAAGGCCCATGTCCTACAGAAGAGGAGACACAGAGACAGAGAAAAGCCATGAGAAGATGGAGGGCAGAGACCAAGTGCCAAAGAACACCAGACTGCCAGCATCCAGCAGAAGCAAGAGGAGCAGCCTGCGATAGAGTCTTCCACAGAGCCCCAAAGGAACAGACCTACTGGTACCTCTATTCAATACATCTTGATCCGTGAGAAAGTAAACTACTATTTAAACACACATTAAACATAAAACTATATACACAGAGAGACAGAAAACAGTGCACTGTAAAAAGAGGGGACTCATTGCAGGTAAAGGCTACAGAGGACCCTGTATCAAAAGAAAAAAGAACTTCAATGAAAATCTTTTGTATCTGACATAGAGGTAAAGTTCCTGATTGGGACAGATTTGACACCAGGTCATGTTCCACCCTGACGTGAGCTGGGTAACTGTGACCCTCCTTCAGTCCAGTCTATTCTGGGCCACCAACAAACCAAGTTTCTTGGCAATACCATTATTTAGCCCCTTCTCAGTCACAGTGGCCAATCCCTTACAGAAATCTGAGTGAGAAAGATTCGCCCACACAGAGCCTACCCTGTGAAGGAGTCCCATATAATGATGAGGCAGTTTGGCCCTTTGTCTGCTGTGGCGATCCATCGCCTGTCTTCACTGACACAGAGGCAGGAGATGATGTTAGGGTGGCCCTAAGGAGAAGAAGACAGTTTTAGAAACAATAAGGATAGGGCCTAGTGTGGCCCTCAAGGAGGGCTGGGTCCACATAGCCCTGAGCACTTTCCAAGAGCTCACCTGCCTGAAAAGTCACTTCCACGGGCCCTCCCTGATTGGTCAGTCAGTGGTGGTGGTGGGGGGGGGGTTTCCCATGCTTTCTCTTCCTCTGCGAAGCTGAAGGAGTGGTACTCACCAAAGGATTAGGTCCTCCTAGGGATGGAGTTAAGTGGCCAACTCAACCAGGACCTCTGAACTCCCTGCTGGCCTCGTCCCCCACAAACACTACTAACCTCGGATCACTGAACACTGACTCTGCAAGTCACTGGTCTCTGATCCAGTCTCAACATCCCGGTCATCTCCCCACAAAACAAAGGAATCTTCCAGAAACATACTCAAAGCATTCTTCCCCCACCCCTCAAAAAACCGGGTTTCTTTGTGTAGCCCTGGCTGTCCTAGAACTCACTCTGTAGTCCAGGCTGGCCTTGAACTCACAGAGACCCCCTGTCTCTGCCTCCCGGGTACTGGGATTACAGGTGTGCGCCACCACTGCCCAGCTTGATGACAGCATTCCTGTAGGACCTGGTCCCTGGTTTTCCTCCCCTGCCGTCTAATCTGTACCAGTCATCCTGACAGTCTTCTCTGGCCCTCACATACAAGGCCTTAGCCCTGGAAGCTGCTTCCATCTGGAAGGTTCTTCCCCAGACTGTCCTGTTGGTTTATTTTCAGGTCTCAGCAGAAACAGGACTTTCTCGGGCCCCGCTAGTCAACCTAAGGTTTCTCACATCCGGGCTTAGTGCACCTCCCCATCTCCTCTGAATGCTGACTCTGTGCCCCTCTGTGTATGTGCCCTGCTTCAATGCCTGTTTATCTCACAGACTGGGAAATCCATGAAGATGGGGCTAGGTCAGTTTTGTTCATGGCCACAGGCAATCTGAAACTCAGTAGTGGTTAGGGTACAACTATGTTGTGAACAGGATGGTCAAGATCAGCCCTCGTTGTGCACTGGCATGGCTAGGCTCTTGTGGGTTAGGCTACACCCATCTGAGTGCTAGCCCATCCCAGCCACCTTCCCTGTGATTCCTGTACGTGGTGACACATCCACCTTCAATGGGACTTGTTCACTCACTGTTTTTGTCAGAAAGGAAAGGCCTCAGGCTGCATCCCCCGGGGTGCTTGGGAAATCTTTCGTGAATCTTAGCATTGACCACAGAAGGTCCATAGCATCACACATTCATGAAAGGACAACGTATAACTAATAACCAGGTTAACATCAGAATAGGAGATGCTCAGAAACAGGACACTAGGGTAGGGAATAATGACAACGAAAGGCTCAGACCATAAGGGATGCAGGAAGCAAGCAGGGTAAGGAAGGCAGGTGTACAGCACACCCAGGGAAGGGGTGAAATAAGAGCCACTGCAGAAGCAAGGGAAGAACAGGAGGCCTCCTGAGTACTTCCAAATCCTGAGACCTAGAACCACTGCACACTAACGCAGTCTGCAGTCTGGGCGGTCACCGGCACACTCTGAGCCTGCTTCCTCTTCTGTCACGAGGGCATACTAACACCTACTTTCCAGCAGGGTCCCAGAGTCTCAGTTGCTGGGGGCCTGCGTCCCATGAGCAACCCTCCTCCATAGCTCATCACACCTCTGGGGATACGGTCTATGCTGTCATGTTTTTTGTTTGGTCATTTGTTTTGTTTTGCTTTATTTTTGCAGAAATGTACAAAATCCAGATGTTTCCAATTCTTGAAATGTTAGAATTGGTATCAACTATTGTTTGCCACTGGGCACTGATTAGATTCACAGACAGTTGGCAGCAGCACTTGCTTCTTTCCTTTTCTTTTGTGTGTGTGCGTGTGTGTGCATGTGCAGAGGGGTGTGGGTGTGCACGCACACACCTGCCACAATGCACGTGTGGAGGTCAGAGGGCAACCTATGAGAGCTGTTTCTCTCCTTCCACCATGTGGGTTTTGGGGACCAAACTCAGGTCATCAGGCTTGGAGCTTGCAAGCCACCTACCTGTCATAGCATGTGCCTCTAAAGCAGCGGTTCTCAACTTGTGGGTGGTGACCCTTTGGCAAACCTTTATCACCAAAAATATTTACACTACGATTCATAACAGGAGCAAAATTACAGTATAAAGTAGCAATAAAAATAATTTTATGGCCTGGCGGTGGTGGCACATGCCTTTAATTCCAGCACTTGGGAGGCAAGAAGCAGGCAGATCTCAGTGAGTTTGAGGCCAGCCTGGTCTAGAAAGCAAGTTCCAGGACAGCCAGGACTGTTACACAAGAGATACTCTGTCTCAGAAAACAAAATAAAAACTTTTATAGTTGGGAGGTCACAGAAACACGAGGATGTTAAAGAGTAGCAGCATTAGGAAGGTTGAGAGCCACTGCTCTAAAGGGAGAATTTTCTGGAAAAAGGAGAGGCCAGCAGGAATGACATTGAGGCACTGAAGTCAGCCTGGGACCCAGGGGAAAATTCTATATGCAAGTTATAGGTAGGTGGCTTCTTCTAGCCTGGCCTGGTGGTACATGCCTGTTGTCCCTACTACTTCAGAGGCTGAACCAGAAAGTTTGAGAGCCCAGGAACAGTCTGAGCTTCATATCTGAGTCCCTATCTCAAAAAACAAAAACAAACAGACAAGTCAAAGACATATTTTTGTTCACGGGGAGCCAAGGTCTGCATACCTGAAGGTGGTACTGGGTGTTCCTGAAGACATTGTAGATGACAGCAGTGTGCGCACAGACATAGAGAATGACTCTCTGGTTCTCCCGGAGGTAGTAGACAGGAAGGAAACTGTTCCATCCAAAGGACCAGGTCATGGTCTGGAGGACAAAGACAAAGACATGGAGCCCAGTGCTGTGGCTCCTGCATGCCCCACCCTGCCTGCCTTTGGAGGAGAATGACTTTGACAATCGAAGAAAAAAACCTTTTTATTTGTTTTATTTGTTTGAAACACGTGACCCAGGTTGACCTTAAACTCACTACATAGCTAAAGGGTGGCCTTTTACTCCCCATCATCCTGACTATTATACCTTTTCTAAAAATTAAAAACAAATAAATAAATAAATAAATAAATTTTTTTAAATGGAGGAAGGAGCAGCAGGGAGGGAGGGTCTTTAACATCATAAAAACACTCTTTCTGGGCTGGAGAGATGACTCAGTGGTTAAGAACACTGGCTGTTTTTCCAGAGGATCCAGGTTCAATTCTCAGCACTCACATGAGAGCTCACAACTGTCTGCAGGGGATCCGACACAGACATACAGACAAACAGACACACAGACACACGTGCAGGCAAGACACCAATGCACATAAAATAAAAGTAATTCTTAAAAAATAAATTAAAACAAACAAACAAACAAAACACGCTTTTTTGTTCTCTACTCCCCAGGTCTGAAGCCCCACTTGGTACCAACACAAAATGATTTACTTAATGTGGTGAATTCCATTACTTCCTGGAAACCTAGGACTGAGAACGTGTAATAAACCCACCCAGCAGATTTATAAGAAAGGGAAGCATTCAGCCTGAATAGCTGATTCTTCTGCCTTGTTTTGTGTTTTTGTTGTTGCTGCTGCTTTCCTTACTTCAGTGGTAGAGTACTTGCCAAGTATGGGCAAGACCCGAGTCCAATACCAGCACCACGTACAGATACTAGATAAATAAATCTAGTCTTCTGGGAGCAATGGCAAAATAAGAATTTTATGAAATGAGAAACCAAGACATTCTGGGAAGGGCAAAACAACCACAACGTCGAAAATGACCAGTGCTGCCGGGGTTCTGGAGGAGGGGGCAGAGTGCACGGGAGGTGTGCAAGTGGACAGAAGTGCTGCCGGGGTTCTGGAGGAGGGGGCAGAGTGCACGGGAGGTGTGCAAGTGGACAGAAATGGCAGACATGTAGAGTTTGACACCCCTGTCAAAGCCCGCAGAAGGCACAGCATACCCGGCTGCTGATACCATCTGCCAATAGTAACGCTAACAGTGGCATACCGGTGCTGGCGAACGTGCCACGCTGACACAAGCTGGCAATGAAAGGGGAATCTGGAGGCGGGGCACGAAGGGATGTTCAGAAACTCTACGTACTGTCCACCCAAATTTTCCCTGAGCCTGGAAAGTGCTGGTGGTCGCATGACAAATGGCTGAAGATCCGTGCGTTATGCTGGAAAAACAAAACTTGGCAAGTTGAATGGAGGAAGCGCGTATTTCTGCCCAAGACAGACACCGCAGGTGACGTGTGCAGTGACGTCTCTCTCCTGCGGTGTTCACTCCCCAAACTTCTTGTTTCCAATCTGTCTGCTCCCTGGAACTTGCGTTTCTGTTTAGATCTCAGAGTGTGTGGGTAGGAGTGGTAGGACTGTGGAATTATAATTGTCTCAAGCTGCACCTTCTAGGAACACAGTTACTTAATATTTGCCTTGGTTCTAATGCCAATTTATGCAAATGAAACTGCTCTTTTGGAGACTTGGTAATCCTAAAAGGATCATCATGTTCATCCTGAAATTTCATTTTGTCAATTCCAGATTAGTCATGAGAAAGGAAAGATTCCAGCCGGGGGTGGTAGTGCATGTCTCTAATGTCAGCACTTCAGAGGTGGAGGGAAGAGGATTAGCCTTGGCTACATAGTGAATTTGAAACCAGCCTGAGATAGACAAGTAAACAAAACAAGGGGCCATAAAGAGATCTCGTTGGGGCTGAGTGGAGGTGGCGTACACCTTTAGTCCCATCGCTGAGGGGCAGAGGCAGGTGGATCTCTGAGTTCAAGGCAAGCCTGGTCTACAGGGTAAGTTCCAGGACAGGACCCAAAGCTACACAAAGAAACCGTGTCTTGAAAAATAAAACAACAACAGAAAAAGAATGGTCCCTATAGGCTCATACATTTCTGAGCTTAGTCCCCAGTTGGCAGACTGTTTAGGAAGGACTAGGAGGCTAGGGCCAGGGCTACCAGGACTCCTCACTGGAGGAGGTGTGTCACTGAGGGTGGGCTTTGAGGTCCAGGTCCAGCCTTTCCTTTTCTCTCTCTGCTACCTGCAGATGGACCAGGATGTAAGCTCTTAGCTCCAGCACCATGCCAGTCCCCGTGCCTACCTGCCTGCCCACCACACTCCCTACCATGATGGCCATGGACTAACCCTCTGAAACTGTAAGCAAGCCCCTAAGAAAACGCTTTATTTTCTAAGAGATGCCGTGGTCGTGGTATCTCTTCACAGCGTTACCTCAGCTGTGAAGACACCTCAGCAAAGGGGTGTGGAGGCAGGAGGATCCCAGAGGCTGGCTGGTCAACCAGTCTAAATGGAATGATGAGCTTCAGGCTAAGTGAGAGGCACTGTCTCAAAACAACTTCAAGGGGACATGGGCAAGACGGCTCAGTGAGTGGAGGTGCTCACTCCCAGGCCTGAGGACGTCTGTTCAGTCCCTAGACTCACGTGGTGGGAAGGGGAAACCGGCTTCTGCAAGGTGCCCTCTGGCTTTCACGTGTACCCTGGAGCTGCGCGCCTCCTCTCACAAGTAAACGCACTATAAATTCTTAAAGAAGAAGAAGTAGGGCAGAGAATAGTGGACTCACTGAAGACCGGCAGGTAGGTGTACATGCCTATAATCCTAGAACTCAGGGCTGAGGCTAAGAAAGTTATAGATTCAAGGCTAGCCTGGGCTACATAGCAAAACCTTGTCTCAAAGCAAAACAGAAAAACCAAAATCTACTGTGAGCTGTGTACAAAGGCTGTGTCAGGACTAAATTATTTACATAGAATCAATTATCCAGGGCATGAATCCTCAGGAAAGGGGACAGAATAAAAAAAAAAAAAAAGCAAAAAGCAAGAATGAATCCTAGCAAGCAATTTCCAGAAAGCAGCAGATGGGGAAAGAGTTGTGGGAGGGGCTTCTTCTTCCTCCTTCGCTGGGCAAATGACAATATTTTTGTGCCTCACAGATGGCGCCTCCCTGGGATACATGTCAGCAGCAGCGAGGACAGAGATTTGCCACTTTCTGATGAAGGTCTGGGGAGCTCTCAAAGTTCTCCACCTAGCAGAGGCAGAAGAGGGCAGAAGGTGTAGAAACGAAGGAGGAAGGTTGGCAGTGTCTGAGAAGGAAGAGGGTCAAGAGAGGAAGATGAGACAGCAGAGGAGGAAGGAGAGGAACAGAGGGTGGGAAAGGGAAAGAGAGAGGGAAAGACGATAGGATCTCCCTCATGAAATAGCCAACGCAACATCCAACTATGCCGGGAATTTCCGGCCTGCTGAGCAGCGCTATTGAACCCAGATGTCATCAAGTTCCAGATCTAAGCCATGGGTGCCCCCCACCTCCCAGCTCTTGACACAACTTCAAAAGACATAGTTTGTCTGAAAAGCATTAATTTAAAAAGTTGTTTGTTTCTCTGGGTTGGAGAGATGCCAACTGAGAGTCCTATGTTTAGTCCTCAGGACTCCTGTAAATACCAAAACCGGCTAGGCACGGCAGAAGGGCGTGCTGGGGAGGGAGGGACAGGTGGGTCTTGGGAGGTTGGAGGTGGATGTCACTGGCCAGGCAGCTACTTTGCAATTCAAATTCTTTAAAAAAAAAAAAAAAAAAGCCCAGCAGTGGTGGGTCCATCTCTAAATTTGAGGCCAGCTTGGTCTACATAGTAAGTTCCAGAACAGGCGAGGATACAGAGAAACCCTGTCACGAAGAAACAAACAAAACAAAAGTACTAATAATAATGGTGAAGAGAGGCTGAAGAAGACACCCAAGGTTCTCACATGTGCGTGGACGCACGCGCACACACACAGCACAAACACACTGGAACTTCCCCGACACGCACAGACGCTCTGTCTCACAGCACCGTCCAAGCCCACATGGCAGACTGTGACACTCACCAGAGGGTACACCTTGGAGGCCTCCTCCTTCTGGAACAAGGTGTCCTCTGTGGAGGTGGACACCAGTGACTCCTCGGGACCCCCTGATTTGAGCTGGGATAATTTCCGTCTTTCTTCCTCCATAAGGAAGGCCAGTTCTCCGGATTCTGCTTCCTGTTTTGATCCTTGGACTGAAACATCTGCCTGCTGGCCAGTTTCCTCCTTAACTTCCTTCGATGACCTCCTGAGAGAATCGATCTGTCCGTCCTCAGACTCAGTGATTTCATCTTTTATACCGCTGTCTCGGAAGATCTCGCTCACTACAGGACTCTGGGAGTGTGAGGACGACTTGCTACTTCCCGAGGTTATATTCTTTAAATAGAAACAAAAGATTCTGACCCTGCACCTAGTACCCAGTGCTACTACATTCTCCCATTCCCAATCAGCCAGCCTCATGATAACAGGTAGTTCAAAAGAAGTCTGGGATATGTTTTTTAACTTATTATGTATACCGTGCTCTGCGTGCATGTATGCCAGCACTGATAGAAGAGGGCGCCAGATCTCAGCAGGGATCACTGTGAGCCACCATGTGGTTGCTGAGAACTGAACTCAGGGCCTCTGGTTAACCTCTGAGCCATCTCTCCAGCCCCAGGCCTGGGACATTTTGTGCTAAAGAAATTAATCATGACTGTGTTCAGGTTAATTCTTGGTCTCCCAGCAGGCCCACACAGCAAAGACCATATAGTGGGCCCTGGTAATTAGCGCTGAGAATCCCACCCTTGGACCAGCACTGAGTTCTTTGTTGGGGGCATACCACTATTATGCCACAGGCACTTGGTCCCAAAACAAGTGTGTCTCACCTTCAGCTAATCCATTGGCCCTTTCCAAATCAGGTACACATGTCATGGAAGCTTGCATTGACCACCCTCCTTGGCATCTCACAATTATTGTACATAGCATGTAGCTTTGTTTTCTTTTTAGAGTGCATATGTGTTTATGTGATGTGGTGTGTGCTGAAGGGGTCCAGAAGAGGACATCAGATTCCCTGGAGCTGGCTTACAGGACACGTCATCAAGGGTGCTGGGAACCCAACTCAAGCCTTCAGTAAAAACAGCAAGGGCTCTTAACCTCCACATCACCTCTCCAGCCCCAGGATTGTCTCTTACTTTGGTTTTGTACCCCATAGCCTGACATACACTAAGCACACAACAGATGCTCCGGATGGATGGGGAGATGACTTTGTCTGGACTCACCAGGGAAGATGCTGACGTGGATGACTCAGAGCTGATGATGATATCATCTAAGCTGAATCGTTTTGGGGGCTTCTTTGCCCCCTCTTCCTCAGCGCTTCCAATTTGTTTCTCGGTTTCTTTTATGACAGTACCTCCCTCTTCTTCTTCCTCCCCACTCCTCTCTTTCCCCTCCTCTTTTCCTTCCTGCCCTTCCCCCTTATACTCCTCCTCTCCCCTCTCCTTGTCCTCCTCTTCACCTCCATTTTCCTTACTTTCCTCTTTTTCAACTCCCATTCCCTCACCTTTTTCTTCTTCACCTCTCTCCTTTTCCTCCCATCTCTTTTCCTCTTCCTCACCCATTTCCTCTTCCTCACCCATTTCCTCTTCCTCACCCATTTCCTCTTCCTCACCCATTTCCTCTTCCTCCTCTCTCTTTTCTTCTTCCTCCTCTCTCATTCCTTCTTCCTCCTCTCTCATTTCCTCTTCCTCACCTCCCACTTCCTCTTCCTCTCCCACTTCCTCTTCCTCACCCATTTCCTCTTCCTCACCTCCCACTTCCTCTTCCTCACCTCCCACTTCCTCTTCCTCGTCTCCCACTTCCTCTTCCTCGCCTCCCACTTCCTCTTCCTCGCCTCCCACTTCCTCTTCCTCGCCTCCCACTTCCTCTTCCTCGCCTCCCACTTCCTCTTCCTCGCCTCCCACTTCCTCTTCCTCGCCTCCCACTTCCTCTTCCTCGCCTCCCACTTCCTCTTCCTCGCCTCCCACTTCCTCTTCCTCTCTCATTTCCTCTTCTTTCCCTCTCTCTTCCTCCCCTCCCACTCCCTCTTCCTCCCTTTTCTCTTCCTTTCCTCTTGCTTCCTCTCCTTCTATCTGCTCCTCTTCCTCCACCCATTTCTCCTCCTTCTCCTGAGACTCCTCCCATGATAATGTGTCTCCAGTCAGGCTCTGCTGCGGATTTTCTTCTTCATGATTTGGATTATATTCCTCCTCTTCGTTTTCTGTTTCTACACTTTCTTCCGCATCTGACATCCTTCTGTAGTTTCCTCTAGAACAATTGTAACACAGACTCAGCAAGCTGGCCCTCTGCCTCCCGCCCGGCTTCCTGATAAGTTAACACATTGAAATGCACACAGCAGCAGCTCTGGTCCTTCCTGTGGGAGCTTTTTACTCCCATAATGCCGTCTTCTCGAGAAAGCCAGCTCGAATCTTAAAAAATCTTTGAAATATCAACTCCCAGGCCTCCCGTCTTTCTAGGAATGATCTTAGCATCTTCTAACTCACTTCAGATAATTCATATTCCCATAGGCAGCAAAATGCATAAGGCAAACATTAGCAAAAACCCCCGTGATAGGAATAAGAGAGTGGCATGGGCTGGTGACTGAAGTGTGAGCTTCACAGTCAAAGGTTCTCTCCACACCCACGTCCACCACCCTTGTTCTATGACAGGAAGCAAGTCATTTTTCCTTCCAAGGTCAAATTTGCTCACAGGCAAAAACAAAAACGATAATACTAAATTCCAGTATGATTTGAAGACTGGGACCACACAGGTCAAATGCTCAGAACAGATACAGCCAAGACCAAAAAAAAAAAAAAAAAAAAAAAAAAAAGTAGGGGCAGGTATTAGGGGGATAAAAGCAACTCTGCTTTTGCAAATACGTAAAAGCTTGAAAGTCTTCTGGGGGTAGTTGAGACGCCAAGTCTTAAAACCTGAGGTAGACAGACCCCCAAGACTCACATGGTGGAAGGAGAAAACCAACTCCCAAAGGTTGTCATGTGATCTCACCACATACAGCATGTGTGTGTGCCCAACCCCAATAAATATAATCAAAAAACTAATTCTGGCTGGAGGGATGGCTCAGTGGTTAAAAGCTCTGGCTGCTTTTCCAGAAGACCCAGGTTTGATTCCCAACCCCTACACAGGCTCACAACCACATGTAACTCAAGAGCTAGTTCTAGGACAGGCACCAAAAACTACAGAGAAACCTGTCTCGAAAATCCAAAAAGAACAAAGGAAAAGAGAAAAAGCGCTGCTATGAGATCCAGTGTCAACTATACCAGTGCGCTAGCCCCTAGCCCGGACAACTTCTATGCCCAGGCAGTGCTGGGGGAGGGTCAGGGACAGCGTGTGTCTATCCTTGAACTAGGTCCAGGCACCACCAGTTCCTCTTTCTGGGGTGCCGTAAGTCCCACAATCCTGCCCTACCTGAGCGGGACCCCCACCCGGGCTCTACCCTCCACTTTGCACTTACAGGGGCGTGCCCACTTCGTTCCTCAAAATCCCAAGCGGCCCAGCGTCTTCTGTCCACAAACCCTAGTGACGGTTGCCAACCAAGCTCTGTCTCTATGGCAACAGCTACGCACCCCAGGCCGGAAAGGGAGGGAATAGGATAGTGGTCACAGGCCCAGCTGGACTAGCCTGCCCCCTGCCGGCTTCCGGATGAGCGGTTCACCCTCTTGCTTTTCCTGAGAGAGCCTTTGGAAGAGCTTCATTCAACACTGGCAGTTCTTTCCCAAAGTTGGACAAAATGAAACGAAGTCATGTTTCAAGTTATTTTCTCCAAATTGGGGCATTTTGGCTGGTAGAAGAAACGGGGACATGCTCCAGAAACTCAGAAAAACAAATAACAACCCTGAAGGCTCAGGAAGTCCTTCCCTAGGTCATCAAAGAAGGTTTTTTTTTGTTTTTTGTTTTGTTTTGTTTTAAAAAAAAAAAAGGCAGAGACTGGCAGACCGCTGTGAGTTGGGAGGCCAGCCTGGTCTACAAGGGCTAATTTCCAGGACAGGTTCCAAAGCTGCAGAGAAACCCGGTCTCGAAAAACTGAGAAAAAAAAAAAAAAAAAAAAAAAACCTGGAGCATCCTCCTGGCAAGGTGTGGCATAACATACCTGCTAACCCAAAACTAGGGGGATGAAGACAGTTCAGTCAGCATGGGGTACGTAAGACTTTCCTGGGGGAAAGGAGACTCTCGAGTGGAGCTGCGTGCCAGCTGTACATCCATCCACAGTACGGTGGGGCTATCACTGTGTAGAGGGACACCCCTGTAAGTAAACCCAGCCGCCTTGCAGACGGTGTGTGTATGTCCACTTCTCACCAGGGCAGGGCATGCAGAGGGATTTAGCTAACTGGGATTCGAGTTATGTGGAAAGTATGATCTTCCTGTTATCCCAAAGTTTCTGCAAACCCACCTTGGTTAAATCCATTAGGGTCATTCATGTCACAGCCACTCACAGAAGAGCCCAAAGGTGGCTGTCCTGAGCTGTCCAAGGAGAGGCCCGCAGGAAACACTAGGCTACTGCCACTTTAGGAAACATGAATGACTCCCACAAGCGCACCGCCATGCCCCAGCACTGGCTGGTGATCATGCGCAGATCTCAAGAGGGATGAACTGAATGGTGCAAGCTGTGTTTATTATAGTGCAGGGCTTAGAAAGGCTGGGAAATACTTGGAATCATAGCCTACAATTTAAACAGCAAACACTGGTAAACACAGCACGTCTGGCTACAAGCGAGGAATACATAAGGCTGGCTGGCTCAAGTAGTTTGGGGAGGCTCAGGTTGAGCATGAGGACTCAGGATGGGAAACAAACGCCAATACTGACTCCCTCCATCCTGAGCCATCCAACCCAAGGACTCGAACTTCATCTCAGAACGTGCCAGACCTCAAAACGGCAATGGGGGGAAATGAGTGGGGTACATGGGAAAACAAAGAAAAAGTCACTAGGACTCACCCACACCAATGTTGCCCCTTAAAAGATGGAAAATAAACATGTTCACCTTGGCAACCTCAAGCACACCCTAACTTCTCAAGCTGCAGATCCCATGGCAAGGCCAGGGCTCAATTATAAAAGTCAGGCTGGGCAGTGGTGGTGCAGGCCTTTAATCCCAGCACTAGGGAGGCAGAGGCAGGCTCTACATAGCGAGTTCAGAGAAAGCCTGTCTTGGAAAAAAAAAAAAAGTCCAATCAGGAGCCATCTGCAGGGTCTTTTATTTCAGAAGTAAAGGGAGTTTGCTGCTCTCCAGCAGGTCACTGAAGAGGAAGCCATCACCATCACCATCCCAGGTAACCTGTGAGGCCTCCTAACCTTTGCTAACCTCTTCCTGGAACTCTGGATATACAGAGCCAACTTCAGAGGATGCATGCATAGAACTCTAGTGCCTTCTCTACCCAGGGTAGGACCGCTCCAAGCAGAGATGCTGGCCAGCTGTCAACATCAGGGGCTGGAAGATGTGTGGCCCCACAAGAGAACGCTTGCCCAAAGTATGAGCTCTAGGTTTCGGCTTCCAGCACAAGAATCAACTTGACTGCAGCCCAGGACCAGTTTGCTTTGTCCAACTTTCTTTCTAACTCCTTCTGAGCTTGGTTTGAGGAGCATAAGAAATCCAGGTGGAATGTACAATGGTCACAATTACCACTATAAAACTAGGTTTATTTGAAAAGAGAAAACCTATACAAGGAGCCAGAGTTGGTGGCATACAGTCAGGAGACTGAGGTGGGGAGACCCCAAGTTTAAGGACAGTACTCATAAAGAGACCCTGACTCCAAACCCCACCCCCACAAGAGGAAATGCCTAGGCAGGGCACACTGCACTTAGAAGTTGGAGGCTGAAGGACTAGAAGTTCAAGACCATCTTGAGCGAATCTGAGGATGGGCTGGGCTACATGAGACCCTGCTTCAAAGTGGGGGGGCACTTAAGTCCCTGTGGCTGTTAGAGGTGAGGTCCCCGGTAGGTGGAAGACCCCACATCCATAAGTATGTGGGCAATACAAATTGCACTCAGTAGGTTATTTATTAAAATAAATAAATAAATAAAGCTGGGAGTGGACATGAGGGAGATCTGGGCGGGACTGAGGTGTAATTAAATAGGAGGGGAAGAGGATATATGTAGGTATTCTCAAAAACTTAAGTAAAAATTATGTATGTATAACAAATATCCCTCAGGGTCGAATCAGGCATGGTAGTGCATACCTCTAACCCCAATACTCAGGATGCAGAGGCAGGGGGATCTCTGTCAGCTCAAGGCCAGAATGGTCTACACAGTGAGTTCCAGGGGAGCCCGAGCTACATAGTGAGACTGTCTCAAATAAAAAAATCAATTCGGATCATTACCTGCCAGAATCATTCCAACTCACTGGGTCGATGTACAGAATCCCCAGACAGGGCTATAGCCTATTTCGCACAAGACTTAGCTAGGTACAAATCATGTTTTTAATGCCTCAATCCAGAGAGATTACACCGAAGGCCAAAGCGGGTCCTCCACCATGATGCTCCGGCTTTCCCCGCTCTCTTCCAGATCCTTACACTTCAGAGATCGAGGAGAATGAGGAAATCCCTACCAGACCCAGAGCAGGGCCCGGCTGCAGCAGCGCTCTTGCAGGTCCCTAGGGACAGTCATCTCTGGAGAGGGATAATGTTGCAGCTGGGAAAGAAAACACAGACACGGGTCACGCTTGATGGCTCCATCCAGCAAGACCAACAGCTGAAGCAAGCCTCCTGGGCTGTTCATCAACACTTTTTCTCTTTTTAAAAAAACTTTGTCTTTATTTTTTAATGACTTATTTAGTTTATGCGCACTGGCGTGTTTGCCTGCACCTATGTCTGTATGAGCGTGTTAGATCTCCTGGAACTGGAGTTACAGGTAGCTCTGAGCTGCCATGTGGGTACTGGGAATTGAACCCAGGTTCTCTGAAAGAGCAGCCAGTGCTCTTAATTGCTGAGCCATTTTTCCAGCCCAAAACTGTATTTTTCAATTTATTCACTGTGTACGTAAGAGAGTCTGACAGTGTGTACAGCAGTCAGGTTTCTCCTTGGGTGTCAAACTCAGGTCACTGGGCTCGGCAGAAAGTACCTTTACCTGCTGAGCCTTCCCACCGGCCCCTTTTCTTCCTCTTAAAGATGATGCTCAGGTAATAAGAGAACCAGACTCTGAGGCAACCTGAGGACTCACTGCCCCTTGCCTGCAGCCTCATCTAAGGCTCCACCAGTACCGTGGCGTGGAGGAATGAAGCAGACCATTACCCCAGCAGTCCTTTTCCTGCCCAGCGTGTTGGCGTCAGTCTGAGCTGGTGTCTCTCCCCTCTGCGGATCACCGTCACATTCAGGGGCTTCTGAAAGGCAAATAAGGTCACTCTGGCCTCAGCATCCGTAACACTCAAAATGGACTCATGCTTAAAAGCCACTTCCTGACCTATAAGAAATTACAGAGCATGGGCTCCTAGCTGGATTCCTAGCTGGACGGGTTCCTGAAGGTGGCATTAAGGGGCTGAGTGCAACTTCAAAGCACAGTGGTAGGGAATAGAGTGATGATCTGAGTAAAAATGTCCCCCAGGTTCGTGTGTTTAACCCCTGGGCCCTATTTGGGACCATATTAGGACACAGCCCCAGGTGCTACAAACTGACCCCGAAACCTGCTCTAACTAGTACCAGTGAAATTTCTAAGACAAACTCTCCCCAACTCCGGAGGTACAGCAGCTCCTGCTGTTCCCCAGGAAAAGAAGGCAACTAATTTCCACTGCGAGGCACTCCAAGGCTGGCCTGAGTGGCTGGCCACCTGGCCACCTCCCTGCTCCACCCCCTGCCCTTCTCTCCATTCTCCTGGTTCTGAGCTCCAACAACATCCTCTGGTTGCTCTGCTCTTCCTGCCCTCTCGGCCTCTGCACTGGCCCGAAGGCTCCTCTGGTGGCCACCCTACCTGATCAACTTCTATACACACTAAGGCTCCATCCTTTGGAACACTCTCCTTCAACCCCAAACTAAATCAGGGACCCCACTGCTTTCCTCCAGCCCTCCTGTGCTGCTTTTCTAACACTTGTCAGGGTGAGAAACTGCATGCCTAGGATTAGTGATTAATGTCTGCCCCCATGATGTGCTCTCCATCAATGCCAAGATCAGGACCGTCTCCTTTTGTTCCCTGTTGGACCCCAGCCCCCAGTCCGGAAGGGGGCACACACAGGGGAAATATTGAGGGAGGGAGAGACACAGGGCTTTGATTTTTACTTTAAACATTTTTGCACAATGTGATTTTGTTTGCAAAGATAAATAGGCATTATATTTATTACTTAGACACAATTTGCATGTAATAAAGAATATGGCTCAGTGGGTTTCCTATACTCAGAGTTATAAGCAGGCACCATTATCTAACTGTAGAATGTTTGCATCATCCAAAAGACCGTCAGCAGTCAGTCCCCATCCTCGTTCCTCCCGCCCCAGTAACCGCCCATCTCCCCTCTATCTCTCTGCGTCGTGCATCTGCTTTTTAGACAGTTTCACTGAGTGGAATTAGATGGCCTTGTGCTACGTCTTTGATTTTGAATCATGTTTTCAGTATCCATGTTGTAACAAAGAATTCACTACATTCCTATAGCTGAACTAGTTTATTATAAATAGTTATACTTAAAAAACAAACAAACAAAAAAACAAACCAGTGTGCCAGTTTTGGTGGTGGTACACACCTTTAATACCACCAGCACTCAGGAGGCAGAGGGAGGAGGATTTCTGTGAGTTCAAGGGCCTGATCTGCATGGCAAGTTTGAGGACAACAAGGGATATATAGTGAGATCCTGTCTAGAACAAGTTTTTTGTTTTTTTTTTTAAAGCTACAGTATGGTTAACTTCTGTAACATTCTGGAAAATATAAACTTTCAACAGAGCACTGATCAGTGATCGAGTGAAGGGAAGAACTAGTTACCAAGGAAACTGAGTCACTCTGGGGTCCACAGCTCCGCATGTTTACTGTGTTGGTAGTTATGTAATTACATAGAGCTATCGAAACTCCTTGGCCTGAATGCTGGAGAAGCTGGTCTTGCTATAGGAAACTACGCTCTAGAGACAGCAACAGCACTCTGCTAGGAGACGCACAGGCCTCCTGGAAGGTCCCAAGCTAGTAAATGGCCAGGAACTTGTTTGTATAAACATCCTCTTGCAGAATCTAACAGGACATGTTTACAAACACATCTGTAACCAGGCATGGTGGCACACACCTTTGATCCTGGTACTTCCAAGGCAGAGGCTGGAGAATCTCTGAGTTCGAGGCCAGATCGATTACAGAGTGAGTTCTAGGAAAACCACAGCTACACAAAGAAAGCCTGTCTCAAAAAACCAACACAAAACAAAAAAAAGAGCTAGGAGAAAAAGCTGAGAGCTGGAGGTGAGGGAGAGTGAGCCTGTCTACTCTGTCACAGACCTCTCAGATGGTGACAGGATGGACAAGTGGGCAAGGGCCGAGCAGAGAAGACCTTCTGGGCAGGTTAATAAAACGCTCCAACGTCTTCTCACGTGTCTCCCTTCAGCAAGTTCAATTCCCTTCTCCCCAACTGTGGGTCGGACCTAGTAACGCACTCCCGAGAGGTAAGGAGACATGACTCTGTGTGTTTTGCATGATTGGGTTAAAAAAATTAAAAAGTCTTGTGGCCTCCTCTCAGCTCTCTTCACCTAAGGTAAGAAGCCACATGGTCAGTATCTGAAGCCTCAGGCCAACCATGGGATGAAGGTGGATTCACAGCCTCATTGAAGCCTTTGGGTAGCTATGGTCTCTGCTGACATCCTGGCTAACCCTCACAAAAGCCTCTAGGCCAGAACCAACAGGGCTAGGTGGGGATGGCTAATCTATCCATCTAGAGCAGTGGTTCACATCATCATCAGAAAACACATGTTTATGTTACAATTCATAACAGTAGCAAAATTACAGTTATGAAGTACAACAAAAATAATTTTATGATTGGGGTCACCACAACATGAGGAACTGTATTAAAGGGTCGCAGCGTTAGGAAGGCTGAGAACCACTGCTCTAGACAGTGTCTGTGGTATTAGCCTACAAAATGGTTTTGCACTCACTCTATAGCACGGTGTTAAAGGAAAGCTGACAGGGGACAAATGGATTCTTTTAAGCAATTCCAAAAAGGCTCAGAACAAATAGAACACCACCCACATACAAAGATATCTGGTATTAACAAAGGTGCCAGTGTAAAGCATTAATCACAGCATATGCTACTGGGACAACTACTTTCCACTTGGGAAAAAGTGGGCTGGCAATGTGTGTCACACTAATTACAAAATAAATTCCAGAAGTATATGTGCCAGAGAAATAAGAACGTACACCAGTCAGGAGGGTCAAGATCATCCCAGGCTACACAGTGAGCTCCAGGCCAGCCTGGGGTAGGCTGAGACTGTCTCAGTGGACTCTCAGAGCCAATAACCCTTCTTTAGGGGTGCCACCTCAGAAAGCACGCACATGAAGCCGGGCGGTGGTGGTGCATGCCTTTAATCCCAGCACTCAGGAGGCAGAGGCAGGCGGATCTCTGTGAGTTCAAGGCCAGCCTGGTCTACAGAGTGAGTTCCAGGACAGGCTCCAAAGCTACAGAAAAACCCTGTCTCAAGGAAAAAAAAAAAAAAAAAAAGAGGAGGAGGAAGAGGAGGAGGAGGAGGAGGAGGAGGAGGAGGAGAAGGAGAAGGAGAAGGAGAAGGAGAAGAAGAAGAAGAAGAAGAAGAAGAAGAAGAAGAAGAAGAAGAAGAAGAAGAAGAAGAAGAAGAAAGAAGAAGAAAGAAGAAGAAAAGAAAGCATGCACAGGTACACATGGTCAGGCTAGGGGGAAGCTGGAAACATCCTAGGGTCTTGAGAAGTCAATGACAGACAAGGAGGCTCCATTAGCAGCTGCAGGGGAACAAAGCCTGCGCCAAAGCGGAGAGACCTTCCAGAAGAGTCACTGCAAGCAGGCACTGGACACAGACGAGGGATTTAGACAAGGTGACTGGGAAAGAACTCAGCTGGTTAAAGACAAGTGTGGAAAAGGGGAGGAGCAACACAGACTACTCTTGAGGGACAACACTGTCAGCAGTGAGGAACCCATTAACATTTTCTGGACCAGTGTTATGCCCAGCGCTATGAGTTGAATGTTTGTCTCCCTCCAGAAATGCATATGCTGGGAGCCTAACCCCCAGTGTTACGGAGCGGGAAACTGGGCTTCAGCAGGCAGTCATCTAGGGGGTGGAGCCCCGGTGATGGAATTCATGGTCCATCCACAGCAGACCCTCAATCTGCAGTATGCTCCTCTTGGACTTCCCTCCCCTCCCCCTAACTAGGCAACATGACCCCACAGTTTGCGAAGCACCCAGATGCCAGGCCACCCCTAACTCACCCCCTCGCTATGCTGCACCACGCTGCCAACGTTCTGTAGCGACTGGAAGTTCTGGGTGTTCACAGAGCCAAACTCCACAATTTCATCATCCACTTGCAGGCCCTAGAGACAGGAGAAGATTAAAAATCAACCAAGAGGGGGGCTGGAGAGATGGCTCAGAGGTTAAGAGCATTGTCTGCTCTTCCAAAGGTCCTGAGTTCAATTCCCAGCAACCACATGGTGGCTCACAACCATCTGTAATGAGGTCTGGTGCCCTCTTCTGGTCTGCAGGCATACACACAGACAGAATATTGTATACATAATAAATAAATATTTAAAAAAAAAAAAAAAAATCAACCAAGAGGCCGAATGCGTTTCTGGTCATTTTTACTGCTCAACACACAACTCTGTGACAAGGTCAAGAGCTCACTTACTACAGGGGAAGAAAAGCAAGCTCAAAGCAAAGAGGTCAAAGGTTTAGACTCCTCATACAGGAAGGGGAGTGGGACCACCTCATCCTGGAGGTTTCTTCTAACGCAGATATAGCAAATGGTGTCCAAGGTGCCCAGGAGGCCTTGAGGACAACAGGAAAAGCTCAAGCTGCCTTCTGGAGTTTCTGAGCCAGGTTCCAGGGCAAGAAGAGACAGGCTAACGTAGGCATATTTTTTAGACAAGACAAACATTTGCGCTAGAAGTCCCTAAACAGCAGGCACAAGGACGAGGCCAGTCAGACCCAGCACGGCCCTTTGATTTCAGATCCCAAGATTATCGACATCCACTTGCCCATCCCTTTCACAGACACCTGCCAGACTGGCTGCAGCTAGGCACGCAATGCTGCAGAAGCAGCTGGGACTGAAACAAAGCTGGTTGCAGCCTGCAGTCTGGGGACTTGATTTGATTTTGCTTTTAAACTGTCTACAGCAGTAGGGACACAACCTAGGCAAGAGCTCTATCCTCAGTCTTCGTTCACTTTTAATTTCAAAACAGGATTTTGCTAAGTTGCCCAAACCTGTGACGATCCATCCTCGGCTGCCTGAGTGGTTAGGATTATAAACATATGTCACCATACCCAGCAGTCTTGTGACTTTTTAAAGTTTTTTGTTGTTGTTGTTATTTAACGTGTATGGGTGTTTCGCCTACTTGTATGTCTGTACACTAGTTATGTGCCAGGTGCCCCTGGAGGCCGGAAGAGGGCACTGATCTCCTAGAAATAGAGTACAGATGAGTGTGAACTTCCGTGTGAGTGCTGATGATTGAAGCTGGGTCCTCTGGAAGAGCAGCCAGTGATTTTAATCACTGAGTCACCCCTCCAGCCCGAGTCTTGAGGGTTTAATGATCATAAGATGACTTGTAGGACTTGGATTCAGAATCCAGTTCTGCTTCCCAGGAGCTGTGTGTCCTGGCTCAGGTTGCTTCAAGTTTGTGTGGCTTTTCTTCACAGGTCAAATATGGAGAACAGTAGTACTACCCCAGAGGTTGGCTACAGTATTCGATTTAAACACACGCCCACATACAAACTTCTACATGGACTTTCATGGCGGCATTATTCGAGACAGCCCCAAAGTAGAAGTGATCCAAGCACACATTAGCTGACAAACGGACAAACAAGTCACATCTATCACACAATGGGATATTATTTGGCCATAAAATGTTATGAAGCCTAGATATATGACTGAGCCCTGAATAAACCCTGAACACAGGACTGAGTAAAAGAAAGCAAACACAAAAGTCCACCTGCCATAGGACTGCCTTCCCATGAAGTGTACAGAACAGGCAGATCTGTCCAGACAAGAAGACTGGCAGTTGCCAAGTTCCGAGTGACTTGTCTGGGACCACAGGGCTTCATTTTAGGACCTATGAAAATAGTAGGAGCCGGGCGGTGGTGGCGCACGCCTTTAATCCCAGCACTCAGGAAGCAGAAGCAGGCAGATCTCTGTGAGTTCGAGGCCAGCCTGGTCTACAAGAGCTAGTTCCAGCAAAAAACAAAAACAAAAAAAAAAACAAAACAAAAGAAAATAGTCAGAACTGGCTGCAGTGTTGGACACACAGCTCTAAGCTTACTCTGTTCCTTTAGTCAGCACAACCACTCAGGAATGCTGCAGAGATGTCTCCTCAGAATCTATCGAGGAAGAATTCATTTCAAGCTCTTCTCGTTCTTTTTTTTCTTCAGTGTCCAGTGGACTGCCTTCTACACTGTGTCCCAGCTACCCCACAAGAGGTCTCCCTGAGTACAGTGCACTGACCCTATCTACACCAAGCTCTGGCCAGCAAGTGTTAAAGGGATAGAGGAATTCAGAGCCACGGAGACTGGGCTGGGCTTCTGGCAAGTCTAACTCATAGCACTCCTAGAGGTGGGGTTGGGGAGCAGGCAGGATTACCGCAATACTGGCTGGGGAGCCGGGACTGATACTGTTCACTTTGGCGAAGGCCTGGGGTAGGGTGGGGTTGTTGGAGTCCAGCCTGCGGCTCATGGCCTCTTCTTGGGCTTCAGCCATGTCCCGGGCCTGCTTCTCCTTGTCCCGAGCATGTAGCTGGTGCAGGGCCTCCTCCACCTGCTTCATCACAGCCTTGTGATCATTCTGTAGACCTGGGAAGAGAACAGCATGTCAGAGGAAAGGGACGATAGCTCAGGACACAGGACAGATGACACAAGACACCTGAATTTGCTCACTGTACTGCTGTATCTTGCCAACATTTTGAGACTGAGAAACACCCAAGAAAAGTCTCTGGAAGTGTCTTTAAGGGCATTTCCAGAGAAGTTTAACTGCAGAAGGAAGACAGTCCTGAATGCAGGCAGCATCATTCCATGAGACTGAGGACCAGTACTCAACGTTCTGCTCCTGAGGCAGGCACACTGTACTTGGTACCTGAGACTCTCCACCAGGATGGACACACCCGCAACTATCAGCCAGAACAAGCTCTTCCTTCTGAAGTTTCTTTTACCAGGGATTTTGTCACAGCAACCAACAAAGTAACAACATAGCAGAATGTTTAATGAGTGTTCATTAGATGCCAGAGTCCAGACACAGGGCAGAGCTAGCCTCACCTAGCGAGCTGTCTAGTGAAGAACACAACAGTGATGATCGAGTAAGTTAGGGCATCAAGAGGGCCCCTCAAAAGCAGCATAGCCTGCTGAGACCTGAAATGTGAGGACAAACTGGGTACATCCAGTTGTAACCATGCCATAAATAGGGACAATGGCAGAAGTCAGACAGAAGTGAGGTGGCGGCGGGGCAGGATGCAACGTCTGCAATCCCAACTCCTGGAGACAGAGGCAGGAAGATCAGGAGGCTAGAGTAGGGTGCATGACACCCTATCTCAAGGAAACAAATCAAAACAGTGGGGCTGAACAGCTGCTAAGAGGGGTGGGAGTGGAGCTCCACTGTCAGAGTGTCTGTGAGCACCCATGAACCCCTGGGGCGGGGGCGGAGCTCCACTGTCAGAGTGTCTGTGAGCACCCATGAACCCCTGGGGCGGGGGCGGAGCTCCACTGTCAGAGTGTCTGTGAGCACACATGAGACCCTGGGGCGGGGGCGGAGCTCCACTGTCAGAGTGTCTGTGAGCACCCATGAACCCCTGGGGCGGGGGCGGAGCTCCACTGTCAGAGTGTCTGTGAGCACCCATGAGACCCTGGGGTGGGGGTGGAGCTCCACTGTCAGAGTGTCTGTGAGTACACATGAACCCCCGGGGCAGGGATGGAGCTCCATTGGCAGAGTGTGAGCACCCATGAACCCCTGGGGCAGGGGTGGAGCTCCACTGTCAGAGTGTCTGTGAGCACCCATGAACCCCTGGGGCGGGGGTGGAGCTCCACTGGCAGAGTGTCTGTGAGCACCCATGAACTTCTGGGGCGGGGGTGGAGCTCCACTGGCAGGGTGTCTGTGAGCACCCATGAGACCCTGGAGTTCGAGCCCCGGCACAGCATTTCCTGGGCATGGTGGTACAAGCCTGCAATCCCAGCACTCAGGAACTCAGGAGGTGGAAACAGAAGGACCAAAATTTCAAGGCCATGCTCAGCTAAATATTGAGGTTAAGGCTAGCCTGAGGTACATAAGAGCTTGTCTCAAACAAGTAAAGCAACTTTCTTTTTATTTATGTACTTTATGTATATGGGTACATTTGCACACCAGAAGAAAGCATTGGATCCCCTGCAACTACAGTTATAGATGGTTGCAAACTACCATATGGGTGTTGGGAATAGAACTCAGGACCTCTAGAAGAGCAGCCGGTACTCTTAACTACTGAGCTATCCCTTCAGTCTCTTCTCTGAAATCTTGTACAGGAAAAAAAAAAAAAAAAAGACATAAGACCCTAATAATTCAGTGTGGGGCAGGCAACTACTACCGGGCTCCTGCCAACTGACATGGCTCAAGAGACAAATCCAGTGCTGCCAAAGCTTTGATTTTCTAGAAAGGTCAAAAACTGAGGGCTTTGACAGGAGAACAGCCTCTAATTTTTGAGTGTTAAACACTAGTTCATTACGTTTAACCAGGGGCTGGAGAGATGGACCAGCAGTTAGAAGGACGGCTGCTCTTTCAAAGGACCCAGGTCCAATGCTAGCACCACATAGATGCTCACAACCTTCTGTAACTCTTGTCCCAGGGCATCTACTGCGCTCTTCTGGCCTTTGCAGGCACTGGGAACACATGCTGTAGGTAGCAGGCAAAACAAGCATACATATAAATAAACACTGAAACTAAATGAAGAACCACCATGCCGTCCATCAGATCCTGCCTGGAAGCCAGTCCTGCATGCACTGACATCTCACATCACTTGTAGTCTCAAAGACAGCCTGGTCCTGTCATTCCGTTTGCCAGCCCACACCTGGCATCCACGAATCACAGACTCTCCATCTCTGCAGGAGCTTTGACCGTGAGCTGTTTGTTTACCTAACCTGGTTTGTCACTGTAGAGCAAAGATGAGGCCCTCAGGCATTACAGGACTTGGTGACTCAGCCCACAGAAGCAAATGTGAGGGGAAAAAAAAAAAAATAGACTCCAGATGAGGAAGGTTTAAAGCAGAGTCAATGTCATGGATGGTCACCATGACTAGAAAAGCCACATTGAGCAGTAAAGGCCACAGGGAGCCCCAGAACCTCCAGAATTGCCTGCATAATCTATATCCACCACGCAGTTGTAGGGAGAGGAGGAATGACTTGGTCGCTAACACATTACAGCTCCACTTCAGAATTCAAAAGGCTTTCATCTCCTGGGTAAGTGTTTCTGCAGCAATTATTTCAAAACCACGTTAAGCTGTCATAAATGTACCACGCTCACAGTCGCTGGTGACTAGAGGAAACTGGGGACAGAGCATATGAGACCTGTCTGCATTATTTTCCCAATCTCCATGTAAGCCTAGGACTAGTCCTTAAGAAAAGTCCCTGTTTAAGAGTACAATAACACGTGAGAATAGTTTATCAAAAGAATACTAATAAAAGGGAATTGTTCAACCATGTTCTTAACACATGATGAAGTCATTAGATGATATAAAATTAACACAGAGAGTAGAACAGTGTAAAAAGTCCAGAAATAGGCTAAGCCTAACTGAAAACCTACGCTGGGATTGGGGTGTAGTTCAATGGTACAGTAAGTACTCAGCATGAGGTCCTATATTCCACCCCCAGCAGAGGCACGAGCGCGCGCGCACACACACACACACACACACACACACTGATGCATTTCAAGTTAATGGGAAAAGAATGGTGTTAAAACATGAAGTTAATTATTTGAAAAAAAATCCACATTCCTCAAACTTCCCCAAGGTCCTGCTGATAATGTGGAAGAGAGTGGGCCACATCACTAGGGCTTAGAGGTCAGAGTAAAGCCCAGAATTTGCCTCACACCTGGCTGTCTTAGGGTGGTTTTCCTGTTCTCGGCATTTCTTGTTGTTTTAATGTAAACTGAGCCTTCTTGAAACCAGATTATTCAGGGTAAAGAGGATGCTCTGAGGTGCTCAATCATCACACTGTGGCTTTAAGAAACCTTGCATCAGCCGGGCGGTGGTGGCACACGCCTTTAATCCCAGCACTCGGGAGGCAGGCGGATCTCTGTGAGTTCGAGGCCAGCCTGGTCTACAGAGCTAGTTCCAGGACAGGAACCAAAGCTACAGAGAAACCCTGTCTTGAAAAACCAAAAAAAAAAAAAAAAAAAAAAGAAAGAAAGAAAAGAAACCTTGCATCATACTCTGCATCCTATTTTTATGAAGAAGGCCTCATTACCAAAACACTCTGCAGATGAAGCCAGAGCTGGGGTGCATTCAATGGAAATGATTAAGTGCGAATGGCGGGTGATTAATCTCCTGGTGTAACTGGGATGGAGGACTGGTTATCTACCAGTGCCAAGAAAAAGATGCTCACATCGTCATCCCAAAGCCGGGGCACACGTGACCTCACGAAACAAAACAGAGTGTGCAGGTCAGGTATAATCAAGGATCTTGAGAGGAGGGTTGAGCCAGGAGGGCCTGATATCATCCCAAGGTCTCAACAAGTTAAAGAGGGAGACAGGAGGACCACAGAAAAAGATGAGATAACAGACCAAAGGCTAGAAAGATGTGATCACTACTTCTAAAGACAGAGGACGGCCAAGAGCCAGGAGACACAGGTGGCCTCAAGAAAGATAAAAAATACACCCTGCCCCCAGTCTAGGGGGAGCCCGCCCTGCTGACACCTTGATATTGTCAGTGAGGCCATCTGGATGTCTCACCTCCAGAGCAGTCAGAGATAACATGTGTCTGTAGCCTGTCAGGGCAGAAACACAAGCTTAATACCCTCTCCAGGCGCCACGCTCTGCTAGCTTCTTCATTAATACCAACGAGCACATAAGAGACTCACTTAGGACAGTGAGGGCCTGCAGTGGACTAGGTCTGCCCAGCTTTCCTGGCAGGCAGGGGGACTGTGAGAGAAAAATGTTAATTGACACAAAGAGTTGAGGGTAGGGTGCCAAGACCCTTCCTTCCGTCACCTGCCTCCTGAAGCAGAGGCAGAGACTGATGTCTGCTGACCCTTGTACTGCATGCATACTTTGAGGGTCCCCACTGAGCACCAGTCCAGGTCTTTTCTGTTTGAATGGTGGGAGTCAGGTCACTACCCTAAGAAGCTGAATCTAATCTCCTTCATGGATTTGATGGGGCTGGTAAGCAGTACTGGTATGGGCTTCCACTGTTAATTCAATAAACTTCCCATAATGAAGGAAGTTCTGTTCCTTGCTTTTTGCTTTCTTGTACAGCCCAGACTGGCCTCAACTCCTGATCATTACAGCTGGGCACCACCTCGCCCAGCTTGAACCAAGGTTTTGATTTTTGTATTTTGGGTTTGTTTGTTTATTTGTTTTAGACAGGGTCTCTCTACAAACTGCTGTCATGGAACTAGCTCTGTAGGCCAGACTGGCCTTGACGTCACAGAGATCTGCCTGTTTCTGCCTCCTGAGTGCTGGGGATTAAAGATGTGCACCACCACACCAGGCTTTGAAGCAAAGTACTTAAAATAGAAAACTAAAACCATTTACATGGGACTCTTCAGTTCTCAGTCACACAAGGGTGACAAGATATTTTGTCACAGCAGAAAAACTTCGTAATGCTCAACACTAGTCATTCCCCTGGGTCTTCAGCACCCCCAGCACAGGCTGAGCCAGAGCCCCAGCGAGGGTCACTCACAGATGATGTTGTGCCTTGCTGTTCGGACCTGGTACAAGTCCACATCCGCCCGGGGATAGCCTTCACAGTCCACCAGCGGCTCGTTCATCCCAATTCCTTTTTGCTAGAGCAAAGACATGTGGTTAAACAGGTAAGAACATTGTGAGGCAATTACCTAGTCCCTTGTCCTTCTAACTCATGACAAAAGTGACAGTAAGGGCCACATAGTGATCTCTTTAGCACACACCAGGCTCTTTAGCTGTGTCCTTGCAGCTACCCTCTGCAGTGGGTACCAATGAAAACAGGGAGGCAATAAAGATGAGCCAGTGAATAAAGATGCCTGCCATCAAGATGAGCAGTGAGTTCAGTTCCTGGGCCCACATAAAGGCAGAAGAGGAACACAAATCCCACAAAGTTGTCCTCTGACCTCCACACACACTGTTACCAGCGCCCCTCACACTGTACACACATTAATAAAATAAAGTCTCTAAAATCATAATGCAAGCGATGCATGAGAACAGTGCACACAAAGTGAAGATCCCAGGGCTGGACTGCAGCTCAGAGCACAGCACCTGACTGGTATATGCAAGACTTTAGATGTGATTCTCTGCAGTATAAAAAATTAATAAACAGGGCTGGGGCTATAAGATGTAGCTCAGTTGCTATAGTGCTTGCCTAGCATGCATAAAAACCCTGGTCACCACCCCCAGCATTGCATAAGCCACTGTGGTGGTGAATGACAGGGAGGCAGGAAGATCAGAAGTCTGAGGTCATCCTCGGTTATACAGTACATTCAGTATCAGCCTGGGATACATTAGATCTTTTCTCCAAAACCAATTAATTAAAGTTACAACAAAACACTCAAAGAGCCTTCAGAGGTTCCCTCCCAGTCCCATCCCTGGCCTGACCCCTCCCACTCCTCCCTCCCAGCAGCTGACACCTGGCTGAAGCCTTGAAGCTGGAGAGAGTAAACTCTAAAGAGATCTAGCTGGGGCCAGGTTTGGGCTCTTAAATAAATAAATAAATAAATAAATAAATAAATAAATAAGAAGAGGCCTACCAAGATTCTTTTCATCACTGGATGGTACTGGTCGCCACCAGAGAAAAAAACTAAGTGGCTGGGAATTATGGAAAGGGGAGAGCTTTTGCATTTGATATCCATTAGAGGTTCTGAATCTGAACATTGGGAATATATTCCCTATTCAAAACAATCCATCCGTTTTACAGCTTTCTAGTCAGCTGCACTGTGTTGATTCAGGCTGTTCTCAGTTTTCTAGCCTCAGCCTCCTGCGCCGCTGGAACAGAGGCTCTGCTATTTTGTCTAGTGTTTATCTGAAGTGCACTCTCAAACTATAGCTCAAGTTGACCTCATACTCACGGTAATCCTCCTGCTTCAGCCTCTCAAGTACTGGGATTACAGGCCTGAGTCACCACACCTGAAGTTTGCTCTGGAGTTCCCACATAAATCAGGGCACAGAGCTTTGCACTGAGGTGGGCAGGAGCTGCCCAGCTGCCTAGACTTGGATCTCAATCCCAGTTCTGCCCTCCACAAGCTGGGCATCTTTGTCTAAGACACATTCCAAAGCTCAATTCCTCAGCCGCACAACGGGAACACAACACTCCCCTGCTGAAAAACTAACACACAGATTTGAATGAATGCCTAGCAGAGAGCCAGGCCATGCAATATGGTGGACTGAATAGCGGCTCCCAAATATGTCCACATCCTGCTCCCCAGAACCACTGTGACTTTGTGAGGAAGGATGGGATCAAGCCAAGGATCTCAAGGTAAGCGGAGACAGGAGGATTGTGCCAGTTCTCTTCAGTTCTCGAGCACTCAAGGACAATACTCCCATTTGGGGCTAGTTGTTACAACAAGTCTAGGTTCCAGGCTAATCTGAGATTAAAACAATTGTAATACAACAGAATTCATATACACATAGCGGAACCACTGAAAATATACAAGCCCATGGTTTGCAATATGTTCAAGAGTTAATCACCCACCACCACAATCAGTTTTAGTACATTTGCATCAATACCCTCCTAAAATAGAAAAATACCAAACAACCTTGGACAGCCCACTCCTACAATCCCAGCATTCAGGAGGCTGAGGCGAGGCAGGAGGATATGGAATTCAAAACCAACTTGATGCTGGGCGGTGGTGGTGCACGCCTTTAATCCCAGCACTTGGGAAGCAGAGGCAGGTGGATCTCTGTGAGTTCGAGGCCAGCCTGGTCTACAAGAGCAAGGAGCAAGTTCCAGGACAGGCTCCAAAGCTACGGAGAAACCTTGTCTCTAAAAACTAAAAAAAAAAAAAAAAAAAAAAAAAAAACAACAACAACAACAAAAAAAACAACCTGACTACAAACCAAGACCTTATCTCAAAAAAAAAAGAAAAAAGAAAGAAAGAAAAGAAAAAAAAAAAGAAAAGGGGGGTTTTCTTAAAGACACGGGAGGGGCATGTAGAGACAGTATGACCAACCTCCCTTAGACCCATGAGCAGACACTTGCATCCTCCCCCTCCCAAACCTCTGCAACCATTAAACGACTGCTCTGGAGATGTTTCTAAACTCTAGAAAAATGTCTGAGACTTATAATCAACAGAGAGGTTTATTTGGGCTCATAGTTTTCAAGTTTTGGTACAGAACTGGACAGTCACATTGTATTATGTATGTAGTATGTATGTATGTATATATATATATGTGTGTGTGTGTATGTTATTTTTGGACACTCATTGTTTTTAGCTTTATGCACAGGCAGAACATCCACATGGAGGAAACCACGTCCATCATCCTGGAAGCAAAAAAAAGAAAGGACTGTGGCTCCACTACCTCTGCATGCTTCCAATGACCTACAGTAACTACCCCAGCAAGGACACGCGTCCAATGACCTACAGTAACTACCCCAGCAAGGACACGCGTCCAATGACCTACAGTAACTACCCCAGCAAGGACACGCGTCCAATGACCTACAGTAACTACCCCAGCAAGGACACGCGTCCAATGACCTACAGTAACTACCCCAGCAAGGACACGCGTCCAATGACCTACAGTAACTACCCCAGCAAGGACACGCGTCCAATGACCTACAGTAACTACCCCAGCAAGGACACACGTCCAATGACCTACAGTAACTACCCCAGCAAGGACACGCGTCCAATGACCTACAGTAACTACCCCAGCAAGGACACGCGTCCAATGACCTACAGTAACTACCCCAGCAAGGACACGCGTCCAATGACCTACAGTAACTACCCCAGCAAGGACACGCGTCCAATGACCTACAGTAACTACCCCAGCAAGGACACGCGTCCAATGACCTACAGTAACTACCCCAGCAAGGACACGCGTCCAATGACCTACAGTAACTACCCCAGCAAGGACACGCGTCCAATGACCTACAGTAACTACCCCAGCAAGGACACGCGTCCAATGACCTACAGTAACTACCCCAGCAAGGACACGCGTCCAATGACCTACAGTAACTACCCCAGCAAGGACACGCGTCCAATGACCTACAGTAACTACCCCAGCAAGGACACGCGTCCAATGACCTACAGTAACTACCCCAGCAAGGACACGCGTCCAATGACCTACAATAACTACCCCAGCAAGGACACGCGTCCAATGACCTACAGTACCTACCCCAGCAAGGGCGTATCTCCAATGACCTATAGTAACTACCCCAATAAGGACACACCTCCAATGACCTATGGGAACTACCCCAGCAAGGACACACCTCCAATGACCTATGGGAACTACCCCAGCAAGGACACACCTCCAATGACCTACAGTAACTACCCCAGAAAGGGTGTACCTCCAAAGACCCACAGTAACTACCCCACCAAAGGCATGCCTCCAATGACCTACAGACTCCATTTCTTAAAGGTTCCACCATGCCTCAAGAGCATCACCCTGGACACCAAACTTTTAATATTTAGGCCTTCAGGGGAGACTTCAGAGATTCAGAACAGGAAATTTCATATACATAGAACCACAGTGACACACTCTTATAAGCCCAACATGTGGCAAGCCAAAACAGGAAAATTACAAATTTGAGGCCAGTTTGAACTTCAGAGTGAGTTCAAGCCTAGTCTGGATTCTTACCCAGATGTGTTTCAAATAAACAAGCTAGGTGTAGTGGTGCTAACCTATAATCCCAGCACTCAGGAGGCTTAAGCAGGAAGATTGCCAAGAGTTCAAGGTTAGCCTGGGCTATATAGTAAGTACAGGGAACTAGCCAGAAGCACACAGTAAGATGTGAGAGAGAGAAGACATACAATCCATGGTGTTTTGTAAGTTCTTTATCAAAATGTTTTGAGGCTTATTTATATTATAGCATGACTATTACTAATTATAGTATGATTAATTCACTATTCCTTTTATTATTCCAAATAATAGCCCACCATATGGGTAGACTATATTTATCTGTTACCTGAAGAATAACTGTGTCATTTTCCACTTCTTGGATATTTTAAACAATGTGTATGAATTTTGGGAGGAATATATATATTTGCAACTATCATAATTATCACATTGTAGGAATGGGTTTTGGGGGGTTATATAACTGTTTAATTTTTTTTGAGAAAGTGCTAAGCAATTTTGGACAGCAGTTACAGCATCTTACAGTTGTATGAAGTTCCCGATTTCTCCGTGTCCCCTAAGATACTACCTACATTTTCATTATACCCATCCCTAGCAAGTATAAAGTAGTATCTCGCTATGATTACATTTCCTTAATAGCTATACTTAGCATGTCTCGCTTTTAAGATTCATTTTGTGTATGAGTGTTTTGCCTCCATGTATGCATGCGGACCATGTGCGTGCAGTGACCACAATGGTCAGAAGAGGAGTCAGAGCTGGTCATAAGGCACCATAAGGGTGCTGGAAACTGACTCCAGGCCCTCTAAAGAGCAGCCAGAGCTCCTGACCACTGAGTCTTTTCCAGGGCCTGTTCTAAATGTGTTATGTGTTTATCAACCATACATATTGTATTTGAGGAATGTCCATTTATATCCTATGTCTTTTGATAACTTTGTTATTTACTTGTGTATTTATTGCTGCTTTTACTAGATCCCAGGCACTAGCTTCTTATCGGATGATCCGCAACCACTGTCTCCTTCTCTTTTCACATTCGTGACTAAGTACTATGAAATGAAAGGTTTTATGTATTTTTTATGAGTGACCTGTCTGCATGCATGCCTGCAGGCCAGACGAGGGCATCAGATCCCATTACAGATAGTTGTGAACCACCACGTGGTTGCTGGGAATTGAACTCAGGACCTCTGGAAGAGCAGCCAATGTGTTCTTAACCACTGAGTCATTTCTCCAGCCCCAAAATGAAAGGTTTTAATACTTGTATCATTTCCTTTCTCTTTACCTTACTCCCCCCCCCCCCCCCCCCGTCTCTCTGTCTCTCTCTCTCTGTCTCTCGGCAGGGTCTTACTACATAGCCCAGGCTTCCTACCAAGAGCCTGTCTCAAAACAACAACAACAACAAAAAAAAATCAGCAGATATTTATGCTAAAAGTCCTCAGCAATCAGACAATAAATTAAAGGCAATTAACACACACTATTGCTTTATATTTAAGAGAAAATAGCAAATAGCCTCAGATTCCACGTGCAATATAATTATAAATTTCCCTCTTATTATTTGGTTTTTATCACATGTGCATGTGTATGACTGCAGGTGCACTTGTGTGTGCACATATGCATGTGCAGGTCAGAGGACAAGCTCTGGGGACGCCCTCAGGAGTATCATCTACCTCCTTTGAGACAGGTGTCTCACTGGCCTAGAACTCATCAATCAGGCTAGACTGGCTGGACAGAAACCCCGGCGATCTTCCTGTCTCTGCCTCTCCAGTTGGGATTACGAACATGAACAACTATACCCATGGATTCTAGGGACTGAACTCAGGTCTTCAGGCTTTCGAGGGATGCACTTTACAAACAGAGCTATATCCCCAGTATCTCCCCTCCCCCACCCCACCGCTGTTAAGATGGGATCTTGCTATTTCACTACATAGCCCTGGAACTCTGTGTAGACCACACTGGCCTTGAACATGGGACAATCTCCCAGCCTTTGCCTCCTAAGTATTGAGATTGCAAGTATACATCACCACATCCGGCTAAATGGTAAACAGGAGACCAATACCAAAGAACAATAATACATGATATGTTTGATTCTACTTGACCAACCCCGAGGGCTGAAACCCACTTGTGACTTTAAGCAAATGACTTCTCCTTTCATATGTATAAATATTAATATATATGAATACACACACATTTTTAAAAAGTGATTTGTTTGTTAACATGTCTGTTTAAATGTATCCACGAGGGTATGGAATTAGAGGTGTCTGTGAGACATGTGGACTGTTATATAGTAGGGGCTAGATCTGAACTCCAGTCGTCATGATTGTGCAGCCAGTGCTCGTAACCACTGCACTCTCTCTCCAGCCCGATTTCGCCTCTTTGAGCTTCGGGGGCACACACCAACTGAGCAGAGTAGCTGTGACAGTTTCCTGATACAGCACACACAAAGTCAGTATGTTTCAGGCGTCGGGTCAGCACCTAGTAAGACAGTGCCTAGTGTGTGGCACTGCTGTGGACTATCAGCTAAGCTGTGTCACGTTGTTTCATGCTGTGGAACACCTGTTTAATGATGCAGAGATGTGCCGCTTTCTTTTATGTTCCATTTGTTTTCCCCTGTGAAGCTGTGTTACCTTGCCTGCCTAAAACACCTGATTGGTCTAATAAAGAGCTGAACAGCCAATAACAGGAGAGGGATAGGCAGGGCTTCAAGGCACAGAGAATAAACAAGAGGAGGGAGAAAAGGAGAAGTAGAGGAGGATGCCAGGGGCCAGCCACCTAGCCACCCAGCAAGTCTCAGAGGAAGAAGGAAAGAAAAATATATAAAGAAAGGTAAAAAGCCCAGAAGCAAAATGTAGTTAAAGAGAAACAAAATAATTTAAGTTAGAAAAGCTGGCTAGCAACAAGCCAGGCTAAGGCTGGGCATTCATAAGTAAGAATAAGACCCCATGTATTTATTTGGAAGCTGGGTGGCAGACCTCCAAAAAGACAAAGAAACAAATAAACCACATTTAACTAATATCCACAACATAGCACCTCCACGTGACACATCATCCTCTTAGTCCTGTCTACCCAGCCTATCTGGGTCTGATTTTGTCTCCCCTTCCTCTACAAAGTGACTTGTGATTTTTTTTTTTTTAAGATTTATTTATGTATTATTTATACAGTGTTCTGCCTGCATGTATACCTGCATGCCAGAAGAGGGCACCAGATCTCATTACAGATGGTTGTGAGCCATCATGTGGTTGCTGGGAATTGAACTCAGGACCTCTGGAAGAGCAGTCAATGCTCTTAACTAATCTCTGAGCCATCTCTCCAGACCGTGACTTGCGATTTTAAGAAAAAAGAAATGCACCGGGTGATGGTGGCGCACGCCTTTAATCCCAGCACTCAGGAGGCAGAGGCAGAGGCAGGCGGATCTCTGTGAGTTCGAGACCAGCCTGGTCTACAAGAGCTAGTTCCAGGACAGACTCCAAAACCACAGAGAAACCCTGTCTCGAAAAACCAAAAAAAATAAAAAAAAGAAAAGAAAAGAAAAAGAAAAAAGAAAAAAGAAATGTCTGCTTTGGAGGAAGACAAATCATAGAACCTGACCCACCACTGCCACTTCCTAACCTGGCAAGCATTTGCTCCACTCTGGGCCTCAGTTTCCCCCTTTTACAGTAAGGATAATGGGCTTTACCTGTCACTCAAAGCAGTCCTTTGTAGCGCTGCCAGGAGTTTTCCTGAAATGCTGAGTCTGTTCCCCACCCCAATTAGAAACTGCATATATATTTTATTATATTTAATTTTTGAGACAGAGTCCAATATAGCCCAGGCTGGCCTTGAGCTAACTATGTGGCCAAGGATAACCCTGAACTCCAGATCCTCCTGCCTCCACCTTCCAAGTGCTGGGATTATAGGTAAGGCTGCCTCTCCTGGCTATAGCCTAGCCTACCTTTTAAAAGGGCCTCAGTTAATTCTCACTGATGACATTTATTGCGGCCCAATGAAAAGCGGGTACGCCAAACCCGGGAATGTTACCCATGGACGGTGACAGCGGTGACTATCACACGCCTCAGCAAATATTCTATCTTTGTAAGCATGAAGTTTAACTAATGCTTCAGGCCTGCCATGATGGCTCCGACCTGTAACTCCTACACTTGGAAAGCTGAAGCAAGCTCAGGAGTTCGAGGCCAGCTTGGGCTGCATTTAAAAACAAAGCTAAATGCTTCCGAAAATGAAAATAAGTCCCACGTCAAGGGGTTGTTAAGGGGTAACGGATGGAAAGCGCTTAGTGCTTGGCAGGCACCCCTGGGCCTCGCGTCCGCAAGCCTCGCCGGCCTCTCCGCCCGAAGCCCTAGCCACACTCACGCTTTCCAGGACGTCGTAATTAGCTTTAATCTGCGCCTCGATCTCCTCCTTGCGGCGCATCAGCTCCTGGATGTCGCTGACGGCGGCCGCGCGGGCCTCGGAGGACTCTGCCTTACGCGGGGCTTCTTCACCAGACATTGCTGACCACAACCTGCGGCGCCGGACGCTCGGTTTCCCGGCTACAGACGCCGGCCGAGATGGCGACTACGGATCCCTCCAAGGCCCAAAATACCCAGGCAGCGCTGGCGCGCCGGGAAACGCATAGGGTGAAGCTTTGATCACCGGAAGCCCCAGCTTAGATAGCCATGTGGTTTTCCCATGACTCGGCAGGCACGTGTGGAGGCACGGACAGCCTAGCCTTTGCATACTGTCACTTCCCAGCTGATTTTCTTTCTTTTTTTTTTCCTTTTCCTTCCTTCCTTTTCCTTCCATCTTCCATCATCCCTCCCTGCCTCCCTCCCTCCTTCCTTCCTTCCTTCTTTTCTTTTTCTTTTTTTTGAGACCGGGTTTCACTGAGTAACAGTTCTGGCTGCACTGGAACTCACTTTGTAGACCAGGTTGGCCTCAAACTCACAGAGATCCGCCTGCCTCTGCCTCCCAAATGCTGGGATTAAAGGCGTGCGCCATTACCACCCGACCTTTTTCTTTTCTTTCTTTCATTTTTTTTTTTTTTCAAGACAAGGTTTCTCTGTGTAGCCCTGGATGTCCTGGAACTCACTCTGTAGACCAGGCTAGCCTCAAACTGGGCGATTCCCCTGCCTCTGCCACCATGTCCAGGACACCCAGCATCACTGTGACACTGTGCTATCAGCTGTACGAATGAGGGGGTCCTGTCCCGCTGTCCAACTCAGTTCTTCGCACGGGCAAAGCCCTTGAGCATTTAAAAAACTGCTCTTAGGCGTCTTGGGTTTTTCACACAGGGTTGCCTATATCAAACTCATGTAGATGAAGATGATCTTGGAAGTTTTTCCAAGTTTTTTAGAATATTCGACAATTCTTTGCATGCAAACAGTCATATGTCTTGATCCACCATCAGCACTCCTCCCATTCTGCTGGGCCCATTCACTTCACACCTTCAAATCCTCATTTTTTTTCCCTTTTTTTTTTTTTCCGAGACAGGGTTTCTCTGTAGCTTTGGTGCCCGTCCTGGAACTAGCTCTTGTAGACCAGGCTGGTCTCGAACTCCCAGAGATCCGCCTGTCTCTGCCTCCCGAGTGCTGGGATTAAAGGTGTGCGCCACCACCGCCCGGCAACTTTTTTCCCCTTTTTTAAACAACCTACGGAGTATAATGGCCTGTAGTTGTGGTTTTTCTTTGGGTCTCGCAAATAAAGATGTGGAGATTTATTACCAATTATGAATGTTTGCCCTTTGCTTACTTAGGCTTGTCCCACTGACACTTTTAACATAATCGTTTCTATTCATTTACCTTTTGCCTTGGGTTTTTTACCTTCCCTTCAGTACGTCCAACTTTCCTGCTTCTTCCAAGTCTGGCGGGCCCCTGCCATCTTCCTGTCATCTCTTTTTCTTTATTCTCCTGAGTCTAAATTTCTCCTCCTCCTCCTCACTCTCCCTGCCTGCACTTCCCCATCTATACTTCCTCCCTTGCTATTGGCCATTCAGTTTTTTTTAATATTTGTTTATTTATTTATTTATTATGTATGCAATATTCTGTCTGTGTATATGCCTGCAGGCCAGCAGAGGGCACCAGACCGCTTTACAGATGGTTGTGAGCCATCATATGGTTGCTGGGAATTGAACTCAGGACCTTTGGAAGAGCAGGCAATGCTCTTAACCTCTGAGCCATCTCTCCAGCCCCCATTCAGCTTTTTTTTATTAGACCTCATAGGTGCCTTAGGCAGACAAGGTAAAACAGCAGCATATCTTTACATAATTAAACAAATGCAACACGGGAGCTAGAGAAATGGCTCAGTGGTTTAGAGCACTGACTGCTCTTCCAGAGAACCCAGGTTCAAGTCCCAGCACCCACATGGCAGCTCACAACTGTCTGTAACCCCAAGGTCTGACACCCTCACACAGACATATATGCAGGCCAAACACCAATGTACATAAGATAAAAAGAAATTCTTAAAAAAACAAAAACAAACAAAAAACCAAATGCAACACATCTTTGCGTAGTTAAATATTCCACAACACTGGCCTTGCAGATCTGATTTTCTGAACTCTTCCCTCCACAGGCAGGGATTACAGACATATACCACCTGGTGTGGTTTATGCACTATTGGTAACCAAACCTGGGGGTTTGCGGATGCTAGAGGCACTGTACGAATTGAGTTGTATCCCCAGCCACTTTCGGGTTTCTTATCCCTCAGTGGTGAATATGAAGCCATGTCATAGTCTCTGTAAGTGTAGGTGAAAACAGAAATGGGGTGGAGAGATGGCTCAGAGGTTAAGAGCACTGGCTGCTCTTGCAGAGGAGCTGGGATTAGTTCCCAGCACCCACTTGGAAGCTCACTACTGTCTGTTACTCTAGTTCCAAGGGATCCAATGCCCTTATCTGGCTTCCACGATCATCAGGCACACAAAGGCACATATGTGTATGCAGGCAAAACCCTTGCACACTGTCTTAGGGCTACTATTGCTGTGACCATGAGCAGAGCAGCTTAGCAAGCAAAGGGTTTATCTGGCTTACACATCCATGCCACTCTTCATCAGTGAAGGAAGTCAGGACAGGAACTTAAGCAGGGCAGGAACCTGGAGGCAGAGGCCACGGAGAAGTGCTGCTTACTGGCTTGCTCCGTCTGCTTTCTTATAGAACCCAGGACCACCAGCCCAGGGGTGGCACCACACCCAATGGGTTGGTCCCACCCCAAACGATCACTAATTAAGAAAATGCTCTACAGATGGATCTTAAGGAGGCATTTTCTCAATTGAAGTTCAAGCCTCCTTTTAGATAGCCTTAGCTTGTCAAGTTGATATAAAACTAGCCAGTCCACACATACGTAATAAAAAATAAAAATTTTAAAGTAGTGATAAGGGAAGGGAGTTTAACTCAAAGGTAGAGCACATGCAGGTATGAAGTAGACCTTGATGAGAAAGAGAAGAACAGAGAGATCTCAATACTGTTCTACACGCCTCACCTGTGATGGTTCAACAACCCATTGACACCAAGTGTGTTGTTACGCTTATTCGACAGCTAGGAAAACCATTTCAGAGCCGGGCGGTGGTGGCGCACTCCTTTAATTCCCACTGCTTGGGAGGCAGAGATAGTCAGATCTCTGTGAGTTCGAGGCCAGCCTGGTCTAGGACAGCCAGGACTACACAGAGAAACCCTGTCTTGAAAAACCAAATCCCCGTTGCCGGGCGGTGGTGGCGCACGCCTTTAATCCCAGCACTTGGGAGGCAGAGGCAGGCGGATCTCTGTGAGTTCGAGACCAGCCTGGTCTACAAGAGCTAGTTCCAGGACAGGCTCCAAAACCACAGAGAAACCCTGTCTCGAAAAACCAAAAAAAAAAAAGAAAAAGAAAAAAAAGAAAAACCAAATCCCCCCCTCAAAAAAAAAAAAAAAGAAAGGAAGAAAGACAGACAATCCAATAACTGACTTGTCTGGCTGGCAAAATGTGGGAAACCAAAACTTCCACCCAGCTTAATCTAGTGCTCAAGCTCAACATCTGACATAGCTAGTATTTTTTTACTGAAGAGACGTTAGCCTACTAGCATCCGAACATGTTTGCCCTGAGTCTAATCATGGGGAAACAGACAACTCCAAATAGAGACACATCCTTCAAAACAACTGGCCTGAAGTCTTCCAAAAGGTCAGTGTTGTGAAACACGCACAAACACCCAAGTGGAGTCAGTTAGGCAAGTGCCTTAGATTAAGGGAGAAAACAAAGATACACCAACTGAGTCCAGCTTGTATCCTTTGATGGGATCTCGCTCCATTTCCCACCAAAATGCTATCAAAGCTATTCCTGGGAACACCTGGAGACGCAGGTGTAGCTTGCACGGCATCAATGTTAAATTTCTTATTCAGGTCTTGCATTGTGATTGTACAAGGCAATGTCCTCAAGTTATACTCCGTATTGTATACAACAAAGTAGATGGATGTCGTGCCGTGGCTCAGAAGCTGGGCATGGTGGTGCACACCTGTAATCTCAGCACTCAGGAGGCTGAGGCACGACAATCGCAAGTTTGAGGGCAGCTCTGACTATATAGTATGACCATGTGTCAATAAACAGACACGGATGTTGAACAAAAAGTGAGAGAGGGAGAGAGACACACTAACTAAATATAATACACAATTCTTGATTGGTTACAGGACACTTCCGGTGTAATGTAGCAGGTCCACGAGCTGATGAGATGACTCTGTGGGTAAAATTATTTTCTGCCAAACCTGACGACCGGAGTTCAATCCCCAGAACCCACATCAATCCCCAGAACTTCCATGGAACCCTGGAAGTCTCCATCTAATGCAAGTTGTCCTCTGACTACATGCACATACATACATACATGCATGCATGCATGCATACATGCATACATACATGCATACATACATACATGTAAACATGCATACAAGCAAAAAGTAGTTCTTTAATTTGGGGATTGGAGAGAGAGTTCAGCAGTTAAGAGCACTGGCTGCTTTTCCAGAGGACCCAGGTTTGTTCCCCAGCACCCACGTGGTGGCTCACAACCTTCTATAATTCCAGTTCCAGAGGATCTGACTCCCTCTCCTGTCCCCCTTCAAGGCTGTTGGAACCGTCTGGAGTCCTGGCCTCCAGCTGCTCTCCCCTGCTAGTGACCTTTACTTTCCTTCTGATTTGTGCTGCTGAAAGCTGTGTCCAGCTTTGCTTCCTGAGCACGTGTTGCCTTGGCTTTAATTGAGGATCAGGAGATGAGGTTTTCATCTGCTGGCCCACCTGACTGTGTTGGGTATATTGGCCTCCGTGGTGCTATTCCATAAAGGGCTTCTTACCAGTGACTAGAGGTGTGTGTCTCTGTCTGTTCTGTCTCAGTGTGTCTTTGTGTGTTTCAATCTCCAGCCCCTTGCCCAAGGCTCACGAATGGTCCTGTAGTGCAGGCGCTGCAATGCAGGAGTACCGTACCGTCAGGCGCTACACAAGGCCACCAAGCACACATGTGATATTTATATTACATATATACACACCAGCAAAATATTGATACATATAAAAGTCAATGAAATGTCAAGTAGCGGCTTTAAAACATGCTATTTGGTTGCAGGGTGGTAGTGGCGCTCACCTCTAATCCCAGCACTGGAGGTGGGGGCAGAGGCAGGCGGATCTCTGTGAGTTTGAAGCCAGCCTGATCTACAAAGCGAGTACCAAGACAGCTAGGACTGCTACACAGAGAAATCCTGTCTCGAAAAACTAACAAAAAACAAACAAAAAATGAGAATAATTTTGTGGAGGCCCCAAAATGTGAACCTATTTCCACCTTTGTCTGAAGGTCAGAGAGTTTCAGCCTGCTCAAAATTGTTAACAAGTGTGAGTATACACGCTGATCTAGGGTGTGGCTACTTGGTGTTTTGGACATTAAGATGGCCCATAGAGGTCTATCCTCTCTACCCCTACCAAAGGTCAGAGAATTCAAGCATACTTCTGCTCCTTCTTTTGTTTTTTGGGGTTTTTTTATATATTTAATTTATTTATTATGTATACAATATTCTGTCTGTGTGTATGCCTGCAGGCCGGAAGAGGGCACCAGACCGCTTTACAGATGGTTGTGAGCCACCATGTGGTTGCTGGGAATTGAACTCAGAACCTTTGGAAGAGCAGGCAATGCTCTTAACCACTGAGCCATCTCTCCAGCCCCCTGCTCCTTCTTTTGAATTAATAGATTTGACCTAGGGAGTAGCTGCCTTCAGGATACTTGGGCTAGGGTGCCTAAACAGCATTAATGACTTGATGTCTCAAGTATGGAGGAAAGTAACTGTTCTGGTTGTCCTTTGTGTCATGTTAAAGCAGACTTTTGACACCCCTTCCCGCTCCCATTGGATTGGGGTATAAAAGTGCATGGAAAACTAAACACGGGCAATTTCAGTACTCACTGGAACTCCCAGTGCTGTCCTATGTTTCTGTTTTATTATTTTCACTCCTGTCTTCGTTCTCTTTACTTAATTTTCTAATCCCCATGCCCCTACCCTGGTAAGTGGTATCCTTGTTGAAGCTGGCATCTGACACTATTTGGAGCCAGGCATGGTGGTGCATATATATATATATATATATATATATATATATATATATATACTTATACATATATTTGATGTAACTCCCACACTAAGATGATGATGTAATTACATAAGAGAATTTCCTTACTGAAAAGCAACAGATGCCCTAGTTTTGAAGGGATCGTGATTTCTGCAATCACCTTGCAAGTGATGTTGAGTTTTAAAAGGTCCAGGGCGGTGTGAAGAAGCAAATGTAACAATATGTAAGGCAGGTACGTGGATGTCTATGGAAACTGGCAAATCTTCTGAGCTTTGAAATGTACCCAAAGAACAAGGAGAGGAGCCCCCACCAGAGCCACCTAAAACCAAGGCTGGTGTCTAAAAGACTGTGTTATGCTGTTACATCGTGTGGCTGTGATCAAGAAACCTTTGAATGTCCTGTCCCTTTCTACTGCTTGGGTAGCTCTCAAATCCATCATCGGCTTCATCGCTACTCCTGTCTGCAGCACCGCATCTTCCCTGACTGCAGCCTGTCCGTCGACTTATTAATCCATACCCCACAGCAACCTGAATAACCTTTCTAAAGGGCACCATTACCATGTGTCAGTTAAAAGCTTTCAATGATTCTCTGCCTCTTCTCTTGCCTTTCCGGCCTTTCTGGTCTCTGTTTATTTCAGACACTCAGTCTCCCTCTTTCCTCAGGACGACTCTCACGCTACTAGGGTTCTAGCGGTACTGAGCATCTAGCAGTCTCTGCACTCAGGGGCTTAGTGCCTGATCATCCCTTTCTCAGAAGAGCATCTCAGGCCCGACTGATCAGCTCCTCCCCGAAGCTCTGTGCCTGGTCCTCTCCGCTCGGTGCAGTATGTAAATGTTGGCCCCAGATGTACGTGTTTGGTCTGGATTCTCAGAAACTTGTGGACAGAGCCTTGTTTACCGTTAGGTGTTTGAGCACGGTTTTCTGATAGCTGCAGTGGAGAGGGGGAAGGACCAACCGTTGTTCCTTCACCTAGCTGTGGGGTTCACAGCCTGCACGGCCACCAGACCCAGTTAAGACTTGTGTCTTAGGAAGCTGCCCAGATCCAGAGGAGCCTGAATTGCTATCTCCTCTATGTAACTTGTTTTTCTCACGGTCACTTCGGAACAAGAGAGGCCAGGAGATAAGGGAACTGGAGACAGACAAAGACCCACCCTATCCCGATCTGCGGGCCAGAATCGTCCGTCTGTGTTATTTCTTTCACCTCAGTCCTGGTCCAAGACTCCATTTTCTCTTTTCCTGACTTCCTTTCTTTCTTTTGTTTTTGTTTTTGTTTTGTTTTTCGAGACAGGGTTTCTCTGTAGCTTTGGAGCCTGTCCTGGAGCTAGCTCTTGTAGACCAGGCTGGCCTTGAACTCACAGACATCCCCTGCCACTTGGCTCCTGAGTGCTGGGGTTAAAGGCCCGCACTAACACCGACTGGCTTTCCTGACTTTCTTAACAATAAAGAAGTGAGATTTCAAGAGCCCAAAGGGTGGCAGATTTGTGCAAGTTGGTGCCCAAAGAGTTTTTAAGAAATTAGAAAGAAAAAAATCAATTTCTCTATGTCGTGACAGCTTGTCCAAAACACACACACGTATACACACATGCACACACATCCCAGAGAATCTGAAGGAAGAAGGGAGAAGAGATAAAGAGATAAGAGAGGCACATGTTTCTGGGCTGATTAAGCAGGTATATTCAGTTTGGGATAATTTGGGCCACATGCTGATATGTGCTTTTTCCATATCTAGCCAACTTCAGTAAAAAACACTATCCTATTTCCCAAGATTTAAAATGTACAGGCTGGATGGTGCCATTAATCCCAGCACTCGGGCAGCAGAGGCAGACAGATCTCTGTGAGTTTGAGGCCAGCCTGGTCTACACAGTGAGTTTCAGGACAGCCCAGGTTACACAGTGAAACCTGTCTCTGAATAAATAAAGTAAGTAAGAGCAAGCTTTAGTGGCATCGAGGATACTGGCAGTGTAGTGCAACCACCACCTCTCTCTAATCCAGAATATTTCTTCCCATTATCCCCGCAGGAAACACTACACTCACAGCATAAGCTCCTCTCCTTGTCATTTGTCCTAGGCTTTGGCAAACGGAGTTGGTGACGTCTATCCGAGATAGTCGTTTTGTTGTTGCTGTTGTTGTTGTTTGTTTTTTAATGGAGTGGGTTAGCTACTTGTCATGTTGATGCAACAAAACTCCTAACAGAAGCAGCGAAGCTGCAGTTCACACTGGGTCTGCAATCAAGAAGCAGGGGCAATGAATGTTGCTGCTCAGCTTGTTCTCTCAGCCCATGGAATGGCGCTGCCCACATTCAGGCTGGATCTTCCCATCTCAGCTAACCGACTCTGGGTAATCCCTCACAGACGTACCAGAGGCTAGCATCGTCTAGACAATTCCTCACAGACGTACCAGAGGCTAGCATCGTCCAGACAATCCCTCACAGGCGTCAGGCTTGTCTGCTCAGTGACTGTAGACCCTGTCTTATTGACATCAGTATTAACTATCAAGGCTTTTGCCAGCAATGCAACCTGTTTTACTTTAGATAAGAATTTATGCAGCCCAGAGTGGCCTTGAACTCAAGATGCTTCTGCCCCAAGCCTCCCAAATTCTGGAATTCTAGGCAACTACGGCTATTCCTGGATATGATATCAATATAACTTTCATCAACAGATCCCACAGGAATGTTCAGGTTCCTAACTTCTCTCCAGTCTCTGGAGCCAAGCTTGGTCCATGTCCCCACACTCTAGATCTGTTTTTGCCTTTGTTGACAGCTAACTCTTCACAGCCCCAAATGGCTCTGCCCTCTGTGTTCCTCTTGGTTCCTAAGGCATTTGAACTCAAGTGCAAGTTTACTGGCCTTCACACCCCTCTCCGTGTAAAGATCCCAAGGCAACAAGACCACCAGAAAGAGGAGAAAACAGTATGCAGGGGTGGGTACAAGCTGGAGTCTTCAGAGAGGAAGGAGCCTCAATGGAGAAAATGTCTCCATAAGATCCACCAGTAGAGCATTTTCTTAATTAGTGACTGACGTGGGTGGGTCCAGATGTGGTAGGTGGTGCCATCCCTGGGCTGGTGGTCCTGGGTTCTGTAAGAAGCAGGCTGAGCTGGCCATGGGGAGTAAGCCAGTAAGCGGCACCCTCCGTGACCTCTGCATCAGCTCCTGCCTCCAGGATCCTGCTCTGTTTGAGCTCCTGTCCTCACTGTCTTCGATGGTGCACAGTGCTGTGCAGTGTGAGCCAAAGAAACCCTTCCCTCCCCAAGTTGCTTTGCTCACGGTGTTTGGTCACAGTCACAGAAACCCTAACGATGACAGAGGTAAGGACAGATGAGCCCCATCTCTCCCCGTTAGTATAGACCTCTCAACTGCTGTGAGCCTTAGTTTCCCCATCTTTCAAACAGCTATAAGACCTATCTGGGGACAGGTATGTAGCTTAGTTGGTAGAGGTGCTCCCTTCATGGAGCCCCAAGTTCAATCTCCAGCACAGAATAAACTGGGTACGGTTGGCACAACCTGTAACCCCGACACCTGACAGAGGTGCCAGGCTATTCTCAGCTTTGTGGTGAGTCTGAGGCCAGCCTGGGCTACACACGGTCCTGTCTCAAAATAACACGAGGTTATGAGGCTGAATGTACAGCACCATGTCTAGTGCCACTCCTGTCCCTGTGGGTTAACGGGGACTCATAACGGCTCTTTAAATATTCAAAAATAAGAAGAAGGTTAAGGGAGGTTACGTGATGTATTAAAGTCAACTCAGCAAATCAGAGACCAACCGTGAATTACCCCATTGCCCTTGACAAATTGAAAGTCAGCATTCCAAATGCAACCATAGTTTTTTGGGGTTTTTTTTGGTTTGTTTTTTGTTTTTGTTTTGTTTTTTTTGTTTTTTTTTTTTTTTTTTGCAAGCCCAGGGACACTGGATGGCAAGGGCACAGGTTTAGCCAGGAGGGGATCAATGCTTGGTCTTGAGTAACTTCTCCCTCACCTTATGCAAGCAATGGAGCTACTGATGTCAAAGCAGTTTGGTCAGAGTGGAGAGGAAGCTCCTTTGATGGGTTCCCGGCTGCATCAGCTTCCCAACCAGCTTTTCCTACTCCTGCTCCCAGTCCTGCAGCTTCCCACCCCTGAAACCAAAGCGGAGGGACAGCTGCTGTGGGTGCTCAGGTTCTCTGCTGATTCCTAAGGAAGTTTGTGAATGGTTTTTTTCAGATATAACCACTTAAACTGCGTCTTAAAAACAAGTTTAAAAGCCATGAATACCCACAACTATCCAAATAGAGGGAGGTTAAATGATGCATTAAAGGTGACCCAGAGGGCTGGAGAGATGGCTCAGTGGTTAAGAGCATTGCCTGCTCTTCCAAAGGTCCTGAGTTCAATTCCCAGCAACCACATGGTGGCTCACAACCATCTGTAATGAGGTCTGGCGCCCTCGTCTGGCCTTCAGGCATACAAGCAGACAGAATATTGTATAATAAATAAATAAAATATAAAATATATATATATTTTTTTAAAAAAAGGTGACCCAGAAAATCAGAGGCCAGCAGTGAATTCCACCATGGCCCTTGACAAAATTGAAAGTCAGCATTTTCAAACAGAACCATAGGAGATTTTTGCAAGCCTGGGGATATTGAATGGCAAGGACAATAGGGGCCAGCAAGGTGGCTCAGTGGGTTGAGGCACTATTGACAAGCCTGATGGCCTAAATTCAATCCCCAGTGCCCACAGGGCGGAAGGAACGAAACTAGTCTGCAAACTGTCTTCTGACTTCCATGTGTGTACTGTGACAGACAGACAGACAGACAAATACACACACACATACACACACATACATATAATGTAAACAATAGAGATATTAAATGCTCAAATCTCGTTTCCTCTTTAATCATTTTATTCTTGGTATGACTCTCATTATGCCCTGTGTGTGTCCTTGAACATGTCCTATCCCAGCCCAAGTCCAGTGACCTCCCACTGGCAACTTGGAATGGGCCACAGGGAGTGCTCACAACACAGGAATCAGTGTTGCAAACCAAGGTCAGATCACTGTCTTCTTCCTTGTTTAAGCAAGAGTTAGCAAGTGATGTCGGTAGTTCAAACGCAGACTGTTGGTTTTTGTTTGGTTTTGTTTTTATTTTTGGATTCATGTGCTTTTTTGTTTTCTCTTTGAATCAGGATCTTGCTTTCAAGTTCAGGCTGGTCTTGAACTTGTGACACTTCTCGTTCAGGAGTTTGAGCGCTGAGACCATGGTGTGTGCCTCCAGTGCCTTGACATTTTGAAGATGGGAACTGCTTTTGTTTAGATGGCTAGAGTGACTGCTGAGTGCCGTGTGAATCTGAGTCCTGGCTCAGAGGTGTTATTTTTGTTTTGTTTTAAACTTTATAAAAATTACGAGGTGTGCATGCATGTGTGCCTTCGTGTGTGTGTGTGTGTGTGCATGCGTGTGTGTGTTGGTAGGCATTTTTCAGTACCTCAATTGTGGGTCTCTCTGTCGGTGCAACAAGCTAAATCAAGCTGAATTAAAAAGTAAAGGAGCAGGTTTAATCTGAGCAAAGCACTCCCTGGTGATTTTGGGGGAACGGAGGAAGAGAAATCGCATGGCAGGTGTAGGAACCGGAGCTTGAATACCTTGTAGGCATGATCTTGTTCCATGGGGGAGCTGCCCCTTGGTGGGACAGGGTTTGGAGAGGGAGGAGGGGGGCTGAGACGGAGCTTCCAAGTGAGTGTGTGTTTGTGTGTGTGTGTGTGCATCCAAACTCCATGACATGCATGTGGAAATTGGAAGACAATTTGCAGGTCTCAGGTTTGGCAAAAAGCACCTCCCCCTGCTGAGCCATGTTGCTCTTTGTCTGTTTGGAATGGGGTCTCACTAGGCATCCAGACTCCCCTGCATCCTTATCTTCCTTACGCCAGTTTCCTGAGTTGCTGGGGACCACAGGTACGTACTGCCACGTATGACCTGACTCAGTATTTTCTAATGGCCATGGACAGGTCTTCTGAGTATGTTCTGCTTTCCCAGACGGCACACCGGGCAGGCACAGTGTTCAGCAGTGGCGGGCACACCAAGCAAGGAGAGTGAGAAGGTTGTGCCGGTCTGGTGTGGGTGGGAAGGAGGCACTAGTAAGCTGGGCCTCCCATGGCAGAGACGAAGACACACAGCTTGAGGTGCAAGTTTGTTTTCAGGATCCACACTGGTGAAACGAAAAGGGGCAGGGCTGGATAGAGAAGTCAGTGGTAGAGATCCAAAAGGGCCTTGGGCATTTCTGCCCGGCTCTGGGAGCAGATTTACCTACCATACTCGGGTGACATGCCCAACTTTATTGTCTCAGTGCTAAATATCCACACGTGAGCTGCTCTGGGAAGAAAGAGGCCCAGAGCAGTCTAGATAGGTGAGGTCACCTGCTAGGGGGTGACAGCTGCCTCATCTCCACAGAGGGGCAGGAAAGCCTCCCCTGAGGAAGAGTGTGAGTGCTGTCTATCCCAAGATGTGCTGTCTGCAGCACTTACAATTCTAACAAGCTGGAAACCTGGCCTGGCAGTAAACACCTGCAGTCACGGCACTCCAGGGAGTAGGTGGGAGTACAAGGTCGTCTGTCACTACCCAAGTTCAAGGGTAGCCCGGGATCCACTCAAAAACAAAACAAAGCACGCTCACATTGGGACAGAAGGTTTACAGCCACAATCCCAGGCCCCTACTGAAATAGGAAGTTGGTGAGCTCTTGAGGCTAGCCTGTGGTACACAGTGACACCTTGGGTTAAAAAAAAGAAAAAACAAAAAGACAAGAGGCCTGGAAACTAAAGTCTGATCCCCAGAACCTACGGAAGGACAACCCCCAAAAGTTGTCCTCTGACCTCCATGCACACACTGTGGACCATACAAGCACACGTGCACACGCCCCTCCCTGCCACACATACAAGTCAGGGGCAAGCTGAGCAAAATGCTCACCAAACAAGTATGAGGACCAGAGTTCAGATCTCTAAAATACACAAAAAGTCGGATTCAGGGGCTGGACGTAGTGGCACACATCTTTAATCTCAGCACTTGGGAGACAGAGGCTGGTGGATCTCTGTGAGTTCGAGGCCAGCCTGGTCTACATGCTGAGTTCCAGGACAGGCGGAGCTAGGTAGAGAGACCGTATCTCAAATTAATAAAGCCAGTTCCAGTAGCACACATCTGCAATCCCAACTCTCCTGCCAGGAATTACAGGTGGGACAGGAGAAGGCCTGAAGTTCATGGTCAGCTGGCCTGGCATACACAGTGGCTAACAAGAGATCCTGTCTCGAACAAGGTGGAAGGGAGAGTGGATGCCAGAGCTGTCCCCAACCCCCATACACAGGCCACGGCGTGAGTGCACCCCTGCAAGTGTGCACACTCAATACAAAAATAAAAATATGTAAAAATACTAATGGCACTAAAGCTAATACCTGAATATTAATGAAAACTGATAAATTCCGTTGGTTTTATCATTATGTGCCAGCAAACATAAGCAATTTTGTTAATAAGATTTTATAGCTCAGTGCTTAAGAACACTCGTTGATCTTTCAGAGGACCGGAGTTCAGTTCCCAGCACCCATGCCACGTGACACAAACCTACCCTTAACTCCAGTTCCAGGAGACCTGAAAACCCTCATGTATGCACACACACCAATAAATACATAAATACATACATAAACAGAGAGAGAGGGAGGGAGGGAGGGAGGAAGGGAGGGTGGGAGGGAGGGAGGGAGGGAGGGAGGGAGGGAGGGAGGAAGGAAAGAAAGAAAGAAAGAAAGAAAGAAAGAAAGAAAGAAAGAAAGAAGAAAGGAAGGAAAGATCTGGGCAGTGGTGGTGCACGCCTTTAATCCCAGCACTAGGGAAGCAGAGGCAGGTGGATCTCTGTGAGTTCGAGACCAGCCTGGTCTACAAACCTAATTCCAGGACAGCCAGGGCTGTTACACAGAGAAACACTGTCTTGAAAACAAAACAAAACAAAATTTAAACAAATAAATAATAAAATAAACCTCAAGGCAAAAAGATATTTGTCCTTGCTAAATCAGACTCCCTTCCCCACCCTAAGAGGGCAAAGAAACACTTCGTGTTGCTGTTGTTCTCCTTGGGTTTGCCAGGGCTGTGTCGTGAATGCCAGAGACCCAGCTGGAACTTAAGCCAGTGGGAGACCTAGGCTCAGGGAGACGCACACATGGAGCAAGATCCGAAGATGCTGCAACTCTACGAGCCCCACTCCCAACTGTTTTCTAAGTGTGGATGGATCTTCCCTCTTGGACCATTTGATATGCACAGCAGACACAGGCTTCCTCAAGCCCAGGGCAAATCCTCATCCATCCTCAGTACAGTCACAGGATCCCCAGAGGCCAGTTCTATTCCTGTGACCCATCGGATAGAGCGGTAAAGGGGCCATTCACAAAGGAAAAATGAGAAACCATTACAGAAACACGCTGCAGGGATGTGAATGACATAGCCAGGAGATTCCTGGTGTCCCTAGTGCCATGCAGAGGAAAGCCTTCAAACCTGCTAGATTTCAGGGCTCCCTGCCTTAAAAATTAGGTACACTGAGACTTAGAAAGAAGCCAATGACGACTCAAGATGACAGTTCACAGTGCCTAGAGCCCCTGTAGTCCATGTCATCAAAGACTCCAGAGAGCCTCTGGACTCTCCAGGCATTCAGTGATGCCTGGAGATATAGCTGCCTGTCACCGCAAAGTTCAAGCTACAGCACTATGCCTCAAAAGATAAAAACAGTTCCACCCAAGTGGCCCTGCCCAGCCGTGCCAGCACTGATAACCGCGTGAGATGAGACTTGTAGAATATCATTTTAAGAAGTGTTACATTCGTCCATGCTGTGGGACATTTGTGTACTGATGCAAGGATGTGTTGTATTCTTTTATGTTGCATTTGTTTAACTGTGTGAAGCTGTGTTTCTCTACCTCTCTGAAAACGTGAGCTTGGTTTAATAAAGAGCTGAATGGCCAACAACGAGGCAGAAGAAAGGTTAGGCAGGGCTGGCAGGCAGAGAGAAGAAAGAGAAGGAGAAAAGGAGAAAAAAAAAAAAAAGATTGAGGAGCAAGAGCAGGAGGGGCCAGTCACACAGCCAGACATGGAATAAGAAGGAAAGACAAGATAGATACACAGAAATAGGTAGAAGCCCAGAGGCAAAAGGGAGACGGATAATTTAAGAAAAACTGGCAAGAAACAAGCCAAGCTAAGGCCAGCATTCATAAGTAATAATAAGCCTCCGTGCTTAAGAGCTGGGTAGCGGGTCCCCAAAGGAGCGAAAAGTAAGACACCCAACAGCAGATGAGTAGGCGGGTGCTCCTCGCCTTCTCCAGCTCCCACTGTGACCTTTGCCCTTGCCTGGGGAGGCTGTATGGGCAGCTGGAGAGAAAGACATTCTACATACAGGACTGCACCTCTGAAACCTCGCCGCTTCTATCTGCCACCACCTCCCTTCTGTTCCGTAAATTTGAAATTCAGGGGCTGGAGAAAGGGCCCAGTGATTAAGAGTGTGCCATATAGAGTTTGATTCCCAGCACCCATGCTGGAGAGCCCACAAAGGCCTGCAACTCCGGCTCCAAGGGATCTGACAACCTGGTCCAGTCTCCAAGGGTACCTGCACTCATGTGCGCACGCGCACACATACACATACCTTTAAAAAATTAGATTTTGCCGGGCGATGGTGGCGCACGCCTTTAATCCCAGCACTTGGGAGGCAGAGGCAGGCGGATCTCTGTGAGTTCGAGACCAGCCTGGTCTACAAGAGCTAGTTCCAGGACAGGCTCCAAAGCCACAGAGAAACCCTGTCTCGAAAAACCAAAAAAAAAAAAAAAATTAGATTTTAAATTCATAGCTGGGGATACAGTTCAGTGGCAGAGTGTTTGCAGGACACGTATGACGTCCTAAGCTCAATACCCACTATGACAAAATTAAGAGGACTTGGGCTGGAGAGAGGGCTCAATGATTAAGAGCACTGACTGCTCTTCCAGAGGACCCGGGTTCAGTTCTCAGCACCATCATGGCAGCTCACAACCTCCTGTAACTGCAGTCCCAGGTGCTCCAACACTGTCTTCTGAGGACACTGCACACATAAAGACGTACTCAGGCAAAATACCCATCCATGTAAAACAAACACATACAATTTATTTTATGGATTTAAAAGAAAGATGTAGATTCTATCAGTGGATTAATCCACTGGCAAAGCGGAGCCTTCATGATCCAAGTATTTCCCCTAAGACCTCAGCTCTGAACAATGCTTGCTTCAAAGAGCAAAGCCTTCGTTTGGTCTGTGAGCTCACTGGGGAGACATTTCCTATCCAAACGGCAATGACATCGCAGAAACCCTATGGAAATGGCACTAGGGCCATTCCCGCTTTTCAGGCATGAAATGGAGCTCAGAGAAGTTGAGTGACTGGCTTCAGGATGCTCAGCTTCTAGGAGAGGCAGATGAGAACTCAGAAAGCTGAGAGAAGAACATGAGCCTGAGGCCAGCCTGGGTTACACACCAGACCTTGTCTCAATACACAAACAAATTTAAATAAATTAGACAAAAAGAAAGTTCTTTTGGTTAAAATATAACATCTACTCTGGAGGCACAAACTTTCAGTGAGTGTTCCCATAGTGACCATATTTGTTGAATGGTTCCTTCCCAGGTCAGGGACATTCTGAAACCCAGGGTCTTCACTACGACCCTGGCAGCCCATAACCTGAGGTCACAGTCACTTGGGAAGCACACTTTCTCTCTAGACGTATCCGCTGGCATTTTATGAAAGAGGGACAAAGACCCTCAGACAGATTACTGTCATTGTTCTGATTCCTGTGACCATACAATCTGCTGGGTGGGTTTTGTTTTGCTTTGCTTTTAAATTTATTTTTATTATTTTAATTACATCGTGTGTGTGTGTGTGTGTGTGTGTGTGTGTGTGTGTGCAGGTGTTCACAGAGGCTAGCGGTGCTCCTGCTCTTAGATCTGGAGGTACAGGTGGTTGTGAACCAGGTGATAGGGGTCCTGGGAATCAAACCCAGGTCCTCTGGAAGAGAATTCTTACTTTTAACCTCTGAGCCATCTTTCCAGCCACTTAGATGGCTCGCTCCACCCCCGCCCCCACCCTCTACAAAAGGGTTTCTCTGTGTAGCCCTGACTGTCCTGAAACTCACTCTGTAAACCAGATTGGCCTCAAATTCAGAGCTTCCCCTGCCTCTGCCTTCTGAACGCTGGGATTAAAAGCACGTGCCACCGTCAGCTCCTTAAGTGGGTTGCAACTGATTCTCTTTGTTGTTTTAAATAAAATTCTTTTATTTACTCACTTATTTATTTTTTTACTAACTTACTTATTGGTTTTTTGAGATAGGGTTTCTCTGTGTAACAGCCCTGGCTGCCCTGGAACTCACTCTGTAGACCAGGCTGACCTTGAACTTACAGATATCTGCCTTCCTCTGCCTCCCAAGAGCTAGAATTAAAGGTGTGTGCCACCACTGCCCAGCTCTTTTCTTTCTTTTTTTAATATTTTATTTATTTATTATGTATACAATATTTTGTCTGTGTGTATGCCTGCAGGGTACCAGACCTCATTACAGATGGTTGAGAACCACCATGTGGTTGCTGGGAATTGAACTCAGGACCTTTGGAAAAACAGGCAATGCTCTTAACCTCTGAGCCATCTCTCCAGCCCAGCTCTTTTCTTTTTTAAAGGTAAGTGTTTTAGTTAGGGTTTCTATTGCTGGGAAGAGACACCACAACCATGGCAACTATTATAAAGAAAAACATTTAACTGGGTGGCTTACAGTTCAGAGGTTCAGTCCATTATCATCATGGTAGACATGGTGCTGGAGACGGAGCTGAGAGTTCTACATCTTTTTTTTTTGTTTTGTTTTTTGTTTTTTTTGTTTTTTTTTTTTGGTTTTTTCGAGACAGGGTTTCTCTGTGGTTTTGGAGTCTGTCCTGGAACTAGCTCTTGTAGACCAGGCTGGTCTCGAACTCACAGAGATCCGCCTGTCTCTGCCTCCCGAGTGCTGGGATTAAAGGCGTGCGCCACCACCGCCCGGCTGAGAGTTCTACACCTTGCAGACACCGGGAAGTGAACTGACTCACTGGGTGTGGCTTAAACATAGATGAGACCTCAAATCCCACCTCCACAGTGACATACTTCCTCTAACAAGACCATGCCTGCTCCAACAAGGCCACACCTCCTAATAGGGCAATCCCTATTCTTTCAAGCCACCACAGTAAGACCTTGCTGTAGGCCCAGATTGGCCTCAGCTTCACACAGATCTTCCTGCCTCAGCCTCCCAGGAGCTAGGATGGCAGATGTACACCACACGTAGACGAAATGCTTTTGTTCCAAACCTTTAGAGAACATGCCATAATTACTGCTTCATGGGAGATGAGGGGATAGAGTTCATGTGGCTGAGGATAGCCTTTACCTCCTGACCCTCCTACCTCTGCCTCTGGATCTTTGGGGTTACAGGCATGTAATATGCAATGCTGGGACTTAAATCAAGGGCTTCAGGCAACCTAAGCATGCCCTCTCTACCCACTGAGCCACATGCCCAATCCAAATTCTTCTCTTCATAAAATGAAGGGGAGAAAATGTGACTGACGGTTCTGCTGTCTACCATTCTGCTCTGGTACTTTGTCTCATACCCAAGACTCGGTTTTTCTGGACACCATTAAGCTGATTTCTGAAAAGGGAGCATACTGTGAACAGACCCTGATGCACTCATGAGATGCTGTGGGATAATGCTCTTGTACACTGTAAAGATTTGTCACTTGTATTGGTTTAATAAAACACTGATTGGCCAGTAGCCAGGCAGGAACTTTAGGCAGGGCGACCAGACTAGGAGAATTCTGGGAAGAGGAAAGGCAGAGAGACGCAGTCACCAGCCAGACACAGAGGAAGCAAGATGAGAATGCCTTACTGAGAAAAGGTACCAAGCCACATGACTAAACATAGACAAGAATTATGAGTTAATTTAAGTTGTAAGAGCTAGTTAATAATAGACCTGAGTTAATAAGCCAAAAAGTTTATAATTACACCTTTAATCCCAGCACTCGGGAGGCAGAGGCAGGTGGATCTCTGGGAGTTCGAGGCCATCCTGGTGTACAGAGCTAGTTCCAGGACAGGCTCCAAAGCTACAGAGAAACCCTGTCTCAAAAAACCAAAAAAAAAAAAAAAAAAAAAAAAAAAAGTTTATAATTAATATAATCCTCTGTGTGTTTCTTTTGGACTGAAAGGCTGCGGAACTGGGCAGGACAAAACTTTCTATCTACAGAGGAGATGTGTGAAGCACTTACCGAGCAGGTGTGGGACCCGAACTTGGATCCCCGGAAGCCACAGCACATCTCTAACCCAGCACTGGGGCAGCAAGACAGGAAACTCCACAGAAACTTGCGGACGAGCTACAGCCTAGGACAGGAGATCATTTCTCAAACAAGATGAACAGCAAGAACAGACACTGGGAGTTGTCTCTGCTCACATGCACATGCCACAGGGAGAGTGCCCTCACACACACACAGGGAGAGTGCCCCCCACACACAGGGAGAGTGCCCCCCACACACAGGGAGAGTGCCCCCACACACACACAGGGAGAGTAGACCCCCCCCTACACACACACAAGGAGAGTGGATCCTCCCACATACACCCAGAGTGGACACACACACACAGGGAGAGTGGACCTCACACACACACACACACACACAGAGTGGACCCCCACACACACATACACAGGGAGAGTGGCACCCTACACACACACACACAGGGAGAGTGCCCACACACACACAGGGAGAGTGCCCCCCCACACACACACAGGGAGAGTGCCCCCCCCACACACACACAGGGAGAGTGCCCCCACACACACACAGGGAGAGTGCCCCCACACACACAGGGAGAGTGCCCCCACACACACACAGGGAGAGTAGACCCCCCCTACACACACAAGGAGAGTGGATCCTCCCACATACACCCAGAGTGGACACACACACACAGGGAGAGTGGACCTCACACACACACACACACACACACACACACACACAGAGTGGACCCCCACACACACATACACAGGGAGAGTGGCACCCTACACACACACACACAGGGAGAGTGCCCACACACACACAGGGAGAGTGCCCCCCACACACACACACAGGGAGAGTGCCCCCACACACACAGGGAGAGTGCCCCCACACACACACAGGGAGAGTAGACCCCCCCCTACACACACACAAGGAGAGTGGATCCTCCCACATACACCCAGAGTGGACACACACACACAGGGAGAGTGGACCTCACACACACACAGGGAGAGTGCCCTCATACACACAGAGAGAGTGCCCCCACACACACAGGGAGAGTGGAACCCTGTGCTCATGGGCACACATACACACTAAGGGAGGGAGGGAGGAGGAAGGGAGGGAAAAGAAACATGATTTGGATTGAGAATGTAACTAATTGGTATAAATTTCTTTTTCTTTTAGTCCCCCTTGCTTTTTCAAGACAGGCTTTCTCTGTAATCTGGCTATTCTGGAACTCACTCTGAAGACTCAGAAATCCTCCTGCCTCTGCTTCCTGAATTTTAGGATTCTTTACATGGCACTGCCCGGTGCTGTGTTACATATATTATTCTGTGTCTTAAAAAAACAATTCAGGCTGGGCGGTGGTGGCACACACTTTTAATCCCAGCACTAGGGAGGCAAAGACAGGTGGATCTCTATGAATTTAAGGTCAGCCTGGTCTACAGAGTGAGTTCCAGGACAGCCAGGACTACACAGAGAAAACCTGTCTTGAAAAATCAAAACCAAACCAAAACAAAACAAAAACCCCAAACAAACTAAAACCAACTTATATTCTGAATCTCTTTCCCATGACTACATAGAAGCTCATTAATTCATGCTCTCTCTCTTTCTTTCTCCCTCCCTATCTTCCTCTCCCTTCCACTCTCTTTCTTACTGGTCTGGGGGGGGGGTGAAACCTATTCTCTACCACTGTGCTATCTCACCAGCTTCATACTGTATCAACCAAACTGAGCACGGCCACCACTTTCATCATTTTTGAGAAGATGGCAACTTTCCTGAAGCCTAGAATCCTGGATACCGGGCAAGGCCCCCTTGTATTGTAGGTCTGCTATGGGAGTTCTTTCTGTACTCTGGGGTGTGGTACAGGATGAATCATAGAACCGTGTCTCACTGGTTGGTTGGTAGGTTGGTTGAGGCAGAGTTCTCCTGTAGCTGAGGCTAGCCTTGAATTCTTACTTCTACCCCCAAGCACTGAGATAGCTGGTACAAACCATAGCACCACCTTTTGTTTTTTTTTTGTTTGTTTGTTTTGTTTTGGTTTGGTTTGGTTTGGTTTTTTGAGACAGGGTTTCTCTGTTTTACAGAACTAGCTCTTAGCCGGGCGATGGTGGCACATGCCTTTAATCCCAGCACAGAGGCAGGTGGATCTCTGTGAGTTCGAGACCAGCCTGGTCTACAGAGCTAGTTCCAGGACAGGCTCCAAAGCCACAGAGAAACCCTGTCTCGAAAAACCAAAAAAAAAAAAAAAAAAAAAGAACTAGCTCTTATAGACCAGGCTGGCTTTGAGCTCACAGAGATCCACCTGCCTTTGCCTCCCAAGTGCTGAAATTAAAGGCGTGCAGCACCACTGCTCTGTTTGAATAGGTTGTTAAAGGTGGTGCTGTGACCAGGCAGGGTGGTGCAAAGAAACCCTGACTCAAAATAAAAAATTGCTTCTGGAACCTACCCCTTAGCACAGGGGTAGAGCAGCGATGGTCACATCCAACCACCACTAATGTCCAGCAGAGCCCAACTAGAGCATGAGGAAGGGACGGGGGGCTCCCAAGGCTAAGTTCTGAGAGTGCCCTCCCTAGGCTCTGCCCAAAGAGGGATGAGCACCTTGTAGCATATCTAGACCATGACTGAGAACCAACACATTTCTGGAAGTAAAGGCGGAGGGGAGGAGAGATACAGGCACCAGCTGTGCCCGACACCTGCCACTCCAGCCTTCTGAACCCAAGGCTGCTTGTGACATGCTTGCTGAATTTGGGAAAGGCTGGCCTTATGCCTAGGATAGAAGCCAGGCCAGGTTCCAGCAACAGGGGGTTGAGCTGGTCACAGTAAACAAAGGACAAGATGTTCCTGTGATCCAGTCCAGCATAATAGTGGGTGACCTTCTCCCTCATGGAACCTTCTCTGGTAGAGAGTCACCGAGGAGGGGCAGGAGTAAGGGAGTGAGACCACCTATTCTGCCTCCACAACTGCCCCAAATGCAGAGATTGAACAATGGAGAAATGATCTCTGGAGGGGCAGATAAGATTCAACTTCAGAATCAAACAGGCTAGAGTTTGGTTCTCTGTTCCCACCAGCTCGGCCACCTCCAAGATGTGTTCAGTCCATTTCTGTGTGTACGTGTGTGATGGCCTTGTGTGATATGCTGGTGTGTACATGTACGTGGGTGGTCAGAGGACAATCGTAGGTGTTGTTTCTCAGGTACTGTTCACCCTATTCCTGACCTTTGAGCTGGAACCTCTCATTGGCCTGGAACTCATCGTGTTGACTAAGCTGGTTGCCCAAGGGGGCCCCGGGGATCCTCCATCTTCCAATGCAGAGATTTAAAAAGGCACCCAACCACATACTTGTGAGTTCATGGGCTCAGTACTTTGCCAACAGAGTGCCCTCCCTGGCCCGGTCTCCCCCTTTTTGGGTGAGCAGTACTTGAGTCAGGGTCTCACTGTGTAGCCTTGATTATCTTGGAATTCACTCTGCAGACTAGGCTGGCTTGGAGGCACACAGATCCGCCTGCCTCTGCCTCCCAGGTGCTGGGATAAAAGGCGTGCGCCACCATGCCTATCATTACAACACATTTTTGAAGCGTGGGCCCTGGACTTAGAGTAAACAGTCTCATGCTCCCACTTGTCCATTGCACAGTCAAAACCTGAGCCCTCAGCCAGGCTCTCCGGTGTCAACCAGAAAAAAGAGGTTTTAGGTCCTGGTGTGGAGACAGAGTGAAGGGGGGTGTCCTAGGGACCTCGGGTAAATACCAGCTATTGTCACTTCATCTTCCTAGAAAGACCCAGAGATGTGGATGAAAGGTCCTGGGCCTTCCTCCCCCACCCCCCCAGAACTATCAGTTCTGCCTTCCCAGCATGCTAAGCGGTGCTAAGAGCCGGGGGCAGGTATAAAGCCTTAACCTCCCTTCTAATAAATACTCAGATTATAGCAAGGCCAAGCCCCACCCGCCCTCCCCAGCTCTCAAAGAAGTGTAACTGATTACAGACAGCACAAATAGAACCATACCGTGCTCCAGGTCATTAACCCCTCCATATTAACCATCACCGTGTCCCCTGACCCCTTTTCTAAGACATGGGACACTGTATGTCCCAGGATTGGCTGGCCAGCACTCACTATGTAGACCAGGCTGGTCCTGAACTGTGGGCATCCTCATGCTTGGCCTGTGGGACTCGGATTATAGACATGTGTCACCATGCCTGACTATTGTTTCCATTTTACAGAGAAAGAAACTGCGACTCCCAGGCTTGATGACTTTCACAGCAGAGCCAGGATGCAACCCCCACTACACCCCTGCCTCCAGGAACCGTGGCGCACCCTGCCCTAAATCTAATCTACATGTTTGCTTTGCAAACTGGGTTTCAACACACCCCCAACAGCCCAGCTCACTCTCTCGAATCAGATAGCCCCTGCACTAAAACTGGCCTTACTCTCAGAGCTTTCAACCTGGATGCAAAGATCACAGTCCCACCCCACATAGAGAGAATGTGCCCTTGGCTTCTTGTCCTGGCTCTGCTCTGCTGGCCAGTGATCCATAGCAACATCACTCTCCCTCTGAGGCTGGCACCACCGTCCTGTCCCTGTGAAGTCAGAACTGACTCAGAGGTTCCCAAGTCTAGAAGCTCTGAGCTAGCTCAGCTCTCCACCTCCAGGAAGGCCAGGCCAGGGGCGGTCCCTGCCTTTGCCCTGCAATAAATACACCATCCAACCTCCCCAGGCTTCTTGCCCCAGCCTTCCTGACCACTATCAACCATGGTAAGTGTGTCTGGGTCATGTGGGTAGCCATGAGTGCCGACCCACGGTGACTCAAGAAGTCCCAGCCATCACCTCTCATTGTGCCTTTCCTCTCCCCTCTAGACGACCTATACCAACAAAGGACCAAAGGTAAGCCAGAAGAGAGATGCGGGGCCCTTGGCCGAGGAAGGGAAAGAAGAAGGTGTCAAAGTGGAGGAGGAGGATGCCCACGGGTGTGTGACATCAGCCTGAGTCCCCATCCCCTCCAGCTGACCGAGCTGGACTCAATGTCGGCTTCCTGAAGAACTCCCTCCATAAATGCCTGTCGGTCTCTTGAACCTGTTCAGATTTGTTTTGTTTTGTTTTTCGAGACACGGTTTCTCTGTGGCTTTGGAGCCTGTCCTGGAACTAGCTCTTGTAGACCAGGCTGTCCTCAAACTCACAGAGATCCGTTTGCCTCTGCCTCCCAAGTGCTGGGATTAAAGGTGGGTGCCACCACCGCCTGGCTTACCTGTTCAGATTTTTTCTGTGGTCTCCCTGACACCCATGCCGTTCCCATATGAGCTCATTTCCTTCTGAGAACCCTGGGCAGGCCTCCTGTGGGGGACCCCCAATTCTAAACTCTCAAGGAGCTCAAATCCTCTAGCATGAGATATCTTTGGAGGCTAGACAAAGATGCGGGGGGGGGTGACATTCTCCTAGGTTTGGGGACTGAGACTGGAGAAAGGAGGCAAAGACAAACTCCATCCTGGGATCTAACCTCCTTTTTCTTCCTTCCTGTAGCCCGAGCGAGGCCGGTTCCTCCATTTCCACTCTGTGACCTTCTGGGTTGGCAATGCCAAACAGGTAGAAAGGCTGGAGGGGGCAGGGGACAGGTCAGAGGCCTCCTTTAGGGGGCTGGCCCCAGCTGCAGCTAGGATTGGCTACTGTGAGGGGAGGATCCAGGCCAGGCTTGAACTGGCCCTTTGGATTCTCATTACACAATCAGATTCACAGACCCCAGCAGGGACCTTTCAGAGGGAGGGGAGGGTTGCTGCTCTTCCTAGGAGGGTCTCCAAATGAGGAACAAGAAGGCAGGCAGAAGACTGGGGCTCCCTTCTAGGGATCTCCGGGTTGGTCCCCACGCCCCTCTGAACCCCTTACCACTGTGCCACCCAGGCTGCCTCCTTCTACTGCAACAAGATGGGCTTTGAGCCGTTGGCCTACAGGGGCCTGGAGACGGGTTCCCGGGAGGTGGTCAGCCACGTCATCAAGCAAGGAAAAGTGAGTACGCACCCAGGTGTCCTGGCGTGGAGGGCTCCAGTGTGTCCTGCATGGGGTACCCTGTCGTTTCAGGACACACACCCAGCTGGTTCCAAGATGCATGGCAAAGCTGCTACTGACCCATGCCCTGGGCAGCGGGATCTCCCTGGCGTCATGGCTTCCTCAAACTAGTCTAGCACTGGACCCATAGAAGCCCTAGAAACCCAGGATGTCAGAGAAGAGACTTTAAATGGGCTCTGATCCATGAGATCCCTGGAGTTCTATAGGCTCTGACTGAGGACCCAGCACAAGGCTACCACAGGGGAAAACCCCCAGCTCTGAGGACCAGGAGGGACCGGAGGCAACAAGGGGCAGGAACACATGCTCCAGGGACCCTGTATGGTGGAGCCTTGTGTCTCACCAGGGGTGCCATTGAGTAGGCAGGGAAGGTGGAGGGCAAGCACCTTGCCCTCTCCTGGCCACCAATCCCATCCCCTTGTCCACTTTTTAGATCGTGTTTGTTCTCTGTTCCGCTCTCAACCCCTGGAACAAAGGTGAGGGGCATCACAGCGGGTGGCAGTGTGACTCTGACAGTTGATCAGGGCACGGGTTGGGGCAGGGTGAGACTGGAGCCCAGAAGGCCGGGGCGGGATGGGGGCTCGGAACGCCACTGCCTGTATTCTCCTGCTGGCCGCAGAGATGGGTGACCACCTGGTGAAGCACGGTGATGGGGTGAAGGACATCGCATTCGAGGTGGAGGACTGTGAGCACATCGTGCAGGTGAGAAGCCGCTGGATGGACAGAGCAAGCCTCTGCCACTAGGACCCCACCAGTCAGGCCGGACGCTAGTTCCAGCGACATACACCCCATCCTTGACTGCGTCTGCTCTCTGTGCAAATCTCGTGTCCAGTTCTCCAAAGTGGGGATAATCAAAGCCTTGCTGAAAGGTTGGAAAGAAAATGAATTAAAATGATCATGTCTGGACCATAACATTCTCAAGAGGCAGTCTAGAGCCAGCCATGGTGATGCCCACCCTGAGCCTCGGAGGGAAGATCCGGAGTCCAGAGTTATCCTCAGCTACACAGAGAGTTTGAGGATAGCCTAGGCTACACGAGGCCCTCCTTCAGAAGGTCTCCTTGTTCATTGGTTGGGCTCCGTAGTAGAGCGCTTGCCCTGATAAGCATCCCTAGCAAGGCACTGAACAGAAGAAAATGGGAACTGAGAGGGTTAGTGCGCGGCTGTGCAGTTTTGAGTGCGTGACATAACTTCTCTGTGCTTCTTTCCTCGGAATGGAGATGGCAATCCCATCTCATGTGATTGTCAAATTAACCCCAGAGCAGTGCCTGGCCTGTGATAGGAACACTTCTTGCAGTGAGTGAGCTCCCTCTGGGAAAATGTGTGAGCCTGGTGGGGCAGTGGGCACTGGGTCTGATATGCTAAGTGCCCAATGAAAGAGCAGTTTGTCTGTTTCTATATGACCACTCCTCTTCTAGGAGGGGAAACTGAGGACTGGAGAGATAGCAGGTTCAAAAGTAGTTGGTAAAGGCAGGGCCAACAGGCACTCTCACTTGCATTGTCTCCTATAAGCATAGCTTCGAACCTGGACCTGTTTCTCTACCTGCCAGATGGGCATGAAGCATGGTCCCAGAGAATCCAGCTGAAGGTAGCTAGCTAGGTGCCCTGCTGTGTCAGAACCATACAGAAGCTCACAGCAGGAGCCCTGCAAAATGTCTCTGGGAGGCTTCAGCCCTCACCCAATTTGGTCTCCCAATTTGGTCTCCCATATAGAAAGCTCGGGAACGGGGAGCCAAAATTGTGAGGGAGCCCTGGGTGGAGGAAGACAAGTTCGGGAAGGTGAAGTTCGCTGTGCTACAGACGGTGAGTGAACTCTGCTGGCCTACTCCCACGGAGACACCACGACACCACCACTCCCCAACTCGTCCATTACACCACCCTATCCACGAGCCTCAGAGTATAGCCTTTCCCAAGACTGACATCTGAAAAGCATGACCAGTGTTCAGAGGCTGCTGGGAGCTGCCAGGCATCCTCCCCAGTGGGAAGCAACAGCTTGGGGGGTATAAGCTTCAGCAGAGGTGGGGGGCATTAAAAAGGGGTGGGCAGTGGCATTTGAGCAAACCTCCCCCCCCCTTTTTTTTTTTTTTTTTTGCTTTTTCGAGACAGGGTTTCTCTGTGGTTTTGGAGCCTGTCCTGGAACTAGCTCTGTAGACCAGGCTGGTCTCAAACTCACAGAGATCCGCCTGCCTCTGCCTCCCGAGTGCTGGGATTAAAGGCGTGCGCCACCACCGCCCGGCTCAAACCTCCCCTTCTGTGGCACTGCTGAAATGACCAAGTACTGAAGCGGGAACTCACATGTGACCTGGGCACATACTGAGCCTCCTCGTGCCTCAGTCTCTCTACCTACAACCCCTCCCCTGTCAGGAAAGCACCCAGGAGGACAATGCCCAGAACAGGGGTCACTCTCTACAGGGATGGTGAGCCTGCGCGGCACTCCTGTTACCTGGAGACCGGGGCAGCCACCAGTCCCTCTTCCTGTAATCTCAGCCTCTGGGGGTCTGAGGCAGGAGGATCACAAATTCCAGGTGCTTAGGCTCAAATCCAGCCTGCGCAACTCAGTGAGACGCTGTCTCAAGATCTAAAAAGTAGAAAGAGAGCTGTGGAAATGAGATGGCATGGTGGGTGCTGGGCAGAAACATGAGGATGTGGGTTCAGATCTCCAGCACCCATAGAAAAACATGAGGACGTGGGTGATCTCCAGCACCTATATAAAAAGCCATGTGCAGTAGGGGCTGGGGCATAGCTTCGTGGTTGAGCGCTTGCCTGGCACATGTAAGGACCTAGGTTCAATCCCCACCCCTGGGGGTAGGGACAGAGCCAGCATACCTGTTAGGCCAGCATTAGGAGGTTAGGGGTAGACACAGGAAAATCCCCGGAACTAAGTGGAACTACCTAGACTCAATCTCAAACATAAATAAAGCCTGAATCCCCAGACCACAGTTTCTGGACCTACAGGCAGACTGAAGACATTACCAAACAAATGGCAAAGTAGCCATGCATTCCAGAAAGGACTGCCCACTGAGGCAGGGTCAGATTCCTGGTGGAACCCAGAGATCTGCTGGTGCCTTGAAAACACCGGACCTTGATAGAGCTGGCGGGTAGAGGCTTCTCCCTGACTCCAGCTGCTTCCCACCCCCAGTATGGAGATACCACACACACCCTGGTGGAGAAGATCAACTACACTGGCCGTTTCTTACCTGGATTCGAGGCCCCAGTGTACAAGGACACCCTCCTTCCAAAACTGTGAGTGCCCCTTGGTGTAGGAGTGGCAGAAAGAGACGCCCCCTTTCCACTCTGGTGGAATCTGAAGGTGGCACAGGCACCGAGCGGTGGTATAGCAGGTGAAGGCCTAGGCCCCGGCCAGACTTCCTGGCTCACATCCCAGCTCCACTTCCAGCAGATGAACCTCGTGCAGGAGGCTCCACTTTACACCTCTGCTTCTTCATCATAAGATGGGATGGGGAGAGCCGGGCGGTGGTGGTGCAGGCCCTTAATCCAGCACTCGAGAGGCAGAGGCAGGCGGATCTCCATGAGTTCGAGGCCAGTCTGGTCTATAGAGTGAGTTCCAGGACAGTCAATGGGGCTGTTAAGAGCTGTCGGGTTAACTGTGCCTAGTGCACAGCAGAGTCTGCTACATAAATGTGAGCTACTAGGGTTGGGGAAAGGTTCGCGGCAATGGAAAGGATTTGGGGGGCTAGTTTTCCCACCTCCTAACCCCTTCTCTCTTCTAGGCCCAGATGCAACCTCGAGGTCATCGACCATATTGTAGGCAACCAACCCGACCAGGAAATGGTATCTGCCTCAGAATGGTGAGTCCCCAGCCTCGAACCCACAGAGATCCGCCTGCCTCTGCCTCCCAGTGCTGGGATTAAAGGCGTGCGCCACCACTTCCTGGCTATTTATTTATTTTTTACGTGTGCTTGTGTGTGGGGACACACACATCCTGCAGCACGTGTTTAGAGGCCAAAGAACAGTAGGCAAGAGCTGACTCTGTTTCCCCCACCCGGGTCCCATGATGGAACCCATCAGGATTGGCGGCAAGTGCTTTTCCTGCTGAGCGCCCCCACTGGCCCCCATTGCCCCAGTTCTCTAAGTGAAGTAGAAAATAGGGTACAGGCAATGGAAGGCAACTGAGGTTGCCGATTCGTGCATTCGGTGTAAACTCTCACCTTCATCGAGGAGTGTCACTACCTACCTGAGTGTGTTTATGTATCATTATTTATTATTATTGCACAAGGTCACAGCAGGGCGTGCAGACCTGCACGTGAGGAAGATAAAGCCAAACCCACTTACTTATATGTATTTTTTGGTTCTTTGAGACAAGGTCTCTCTATATCCCTGGCCGTCCTAGAACTCACTCTGTAGACCAGGCTGGCCTCAAACTCAGGGATCCACCTGCCTCTGCCTCCTGAGTGCTGGGATTAAAGGCGTGAGCCACCCGACAACATTATCATATTTAACCGGGAACATTAACATGGCCAAGCTGAGGTAGCTACAAAAGCACTCTACCACAGTAGCGGGCTGTTTTGGACCACCAGCCCCTAAATCATGACTCAGAGATTTATTATTAACTATGAAAGCTTGGCTTTAGCTTAGGCTCTCTTCTTGCCTAGCTATAGGCCATTCAGCTCTTTATTAAACCAATCACGGTGACACATCTTCACACAGTGTAAAGGAATATTCCACAACACACCGCTAAGCTACAGCCCAGCCCTTTAAGGGTCCCGGCTCCGCAAAACCTCACAGCGGCAATTAAATGAGTTTGGTCAGCATATCCAAGCCGTAGGTTTGCATCAGCATCACCCTCCTCTAGATGAGAAGTAAGCTCGTGACCCTCGGTTGGGAGCATCAGCTACGAGACCCTTTCCTTTGTCCTGGAAGAATGGCCAAGGTGTCACCGAGCGCTCACATGCTCAGTGGGAGGACGAGACAACTATAAGTGGATCTGGTCAGGCACTCAGGGGCGTGTCCCTGGCCACTCTGCAGGTATCTGAAAAACCTCCAGTTCCACCGCTTCTGGTCCGTGGATGACACGCAGGTGCACACGGAATACAGCTCTCTGCGCTCCATCGTGGTGGCCAACTACGAGGAGTCCATCAAGATGCCCATTAACGAACCAGCGCCGGGCAAGAAGAAGTCACAGATCCAGGTGGGGAAAGAACAGGGAAGGAGGCTTGAGGGCTCTTACGGGGCGCAGATCTGAGTGACCGACAAACGGCAACGGTCTCCTCCCTTCTTCCTCTTCTTCAGGAATATGTGGACTACAATGGGGGTGCCGGGGTCCAACACATCGCTCTCAAGACGGACGACATCATCACAGCGGTTAGAACCCTGTTCCTGGCCCATGTGCCCTCTCTATCCGCTGCTGGGACGGTCTCTGCCAAGTAGAGTAGGAGAGGGTGGTGGCAGTCCCTCTGGGAGGATGACAGGGCTTTCCTTCCAGATCATGTAACTCACAGAGTTACCCCTGCCCACTGTGATGGAAGAGTTGGTTCTGCAGAAAAATCCAGTCCCAAGTATAAGAAAGCCTGGGATCCAGCCCCAGCTCTCCTGGTACTTTGCTGTGTGCCCAAGGGGATCCAGTGCCCTCTCTGGGCTTCAGTGTGCCTCAGTCTACAAACAAGGATATTAGGCTATAAGATCACTTATTTTCTTTTATCCAAAATTAAATATATTTTGCTATGGATGCAACATTCAAGGAGGCCAGAGCCTACCTAGTCCTAAAGGAAGGACTAGTTTAGTCCTGTCCCAAAGGACAGACAACAAGTCAATGTAAGAGCTGTGGGGAAAAGCTCGGAAGTGCGAGAGAACGGAAGATAAGGCAAGGTGCATCTAAATGGGGTGATCAAGGAGGGTGCTCTAGTTAAGGTCTCGGTTGCTGTGATAGAACAACATGACCAAAGCGACTTGGGGAGTAGAGGGTTTATCCGGCTTGCACTTTGACATCACTGTCCATGACCGAAGGAAACCAGGACAGGAGCTCAAGCAGGGCAGGAACCTGGAGGCAGGAGCCGATGCAGGGGTCGTGGAGGGTGCTGCTCACTGGCTTGCTCCTCCTAGCTTGCTCAGCCTGCTTTCTTATAGAACCCAGGGCCACCAGGCCAGGGGAAGGTGTCACCATGGATGGGGCCCTCCCACATCAGTCGCTAATTAAGAAAATGTCCTACAGGCTTGCTTGCAGCCCAATCTTGTGAAGGCATTTTCTCAACTGAGGCTCCCTCCTCTCTGATGAGGAGAGAGTGTGTCGAGTTGACATAAACCCAGCCAGGACAGAGGGCCACATGGAGGAGGCAGTTGAGAAGAGACACCCCACACAGAAAGGCCCACCAAGACAAAGATGAGAAAGCCAGGAACGCTGCAGAAGCAGCAAGAAGCGTGTGGCTAGGAACGAATGAGGGAGGGAGGCAGGAAGAGGTCAGAATGGGGGCAGGTGGTAAAAGCCACGGAGGAACTTGAATTCTGACTCTGACTGTGACTTCATTGTGGGGTAAGCAGAGAAGCGACACACTTGGTTCATCTCCACCGAAATCATCCAGCTGCTTGCTGAGACAGACATAGCTTACTGCCTCAGTTTCCCTAACGTAGAAAGGCAGGCATAGAGTACACTTCTGTGAGACCAATCACTTCTGTTCTGTGCAGCTCAGACATAGGGAGGAGGTCACAGGGTATCCTAACAGAGGAGCTTGGACAGGACCCTGCCATCTTCTGCCCTGCTAGCCCCTCCTGGCTACAATAGTTGAGGTTAGGCAAACGGGCTGACCTGGACCCTGCTCTGTGACAGATTCGCCACTTGAGGGAGCGAGGCATGGAGTTCTTGGCTGTCCCGTCTTCTTACTACAAGCTGCTGCGGGAGAATCTCAAGACAGCCAAGATCCAGGTGAAGGAGAGCATGGACCTGCTAGAGGTGAGGCCTGGCCCATGCCTAGTTAGAAGAACGTGAGCCCTGAGTCCACTGGGCCACACAGGCAGTGGAAACCCAGACCAGATCCCAGCTGGGGTAAGGGAAAGGGGGTGTCAGAGACAGGAACAAGCACAAGCAGCAGAGTGAAAACAGACCCACCTGAGGCTGCTTTGCGGAGTAGCTGGGGACAGCCTCTCCAAATTGACGGCTTGGCTTGAAATCTGTATGAGAAGGTTCCGGCCACATGAAGGGCTGGGCAAAGACAGAGCAACGTGTGTGAGGGTCCTGAAGCAGGTACAACCTCCATGTGTGTGAGGGACAGAAAGAAGGCCTCGTGTGAAGTGACTGGAGGCCAGGCAGGTTGGCAGGGACCAGGTTTTTGTTTGTTTGTTTGTTTTTCCAAGACAGGATTTCTCTGTGTAGCCCTGGCTATCCTGGAACTCACTCTGTAGACCAGGCAGGCCTCAAACTCACAGAGATCCGTCTGTTTCTGCCTCTGCCTCTGAGTGCTGGGGTTAAAGGTGTGCACCGCCACTGCCCGGCTTGTTTTTATTTTTATTATTTATTTTGGTTTTTCGAAACAGGGTTTCTCTGTAGCCTTGGAGCCTGTCCTGGAACTAGCTCTGTAGACAGGCTGGCCTCAAACTCACAGAGATCTGCCTGCCTCTGCCTCCCGAGTGCTGGGATTAAAGGTGTGTGCCACCACTGCCTGGCTTTGTCCTGGAACTTTGTACACGGCTTTTGTACCCCAGGCATGTGCCACTACCCCAGGCTGGAGAGATGGCTCAGCTAGCGGTTAGGAGCATTAACAGCTCTTCCTGAGGTCCTGAGTTCAATTCCCAGGACCCACATGGTAGTTCACAACCATATATAATTGGATCTGATGTCCTCTTCTGGCATGCGGGTGTACACATACATACAGATAGAGCACCATATAGACACATAAAATAAATAAATCTTTAAAAATTATTAAAAGGGCTGGAGAGATGGCTCAGCAGTTAAGAGCATTGGCTGCTTTTCCAGAGGACCCAGGTTCAATTCCCAGCACCTTCAGGGCAGTTCACAACTGTCTATAACTCCAGTTCCAGGGATCCGACAACCTCATACAGGTATACAGGCAGGCAAAACACCAATGTGCATAAAAACTCCTTTTTAAAAGTTATTCTTTTAAAAAAAAGAATCACACAGCTGGTCCACAACTTTAATCCCAGCACTCAGGAGCCAGAGGCAGGCGGATCTCTGAGTTTGAGACCAGCCTGGTCTACAGAGTGAGTTTCAGGACAGCCAGGGATACACAGAGAAACCTTGTGTCAAAAACAAAAAACAAAACAAAACAAAAAACCCAAACCCCAAAACCAAAGAAAAGGCAAAAAGAAGAACAAAAAGATTTATTTGTTTTTATGTGCGGGTATGTGTCCGCACGTGGGTGCTTGCACACGAAGATGGCTACAGAGGTCAGAGGCACCAGACTCCTGAAGTTGGAATCACAGTGGTTGTAAGAGACCTGATGTGGGTGTTGGGAACTGAACTTGGGTTCTCTGGAAGATTGGCAAATGTTCTTAACTTCTGGGCCATCTCTCCAGCCCCACAGTCCATGCCTATGGGGTACCTGATCCTTGTCATGGCTGAATAGCAAGCATCCCACTGCGTGGATAAATCACATCGTAATTTTTTTTTGTTGTTTTTGTTTTTTTTGTTTTTCGAGACAGGGTTTCTCTGTGGTTTAGGAGCCTGTCCTGGAACTAGCTCTTGTAGACCAGGCTGGCCTCGAACTCACAGAGATCCGCCACCACCCGGCTGTAATTATTCTTTCATCAGTTGGTGGCTGTGAGTTGGTTCTATTTTTTTCGGCTATCATGGCTAAGGCTTCTGTGGACTTTGGTGCACAAGGTTCTACACGGACAGTCCCTCTCTTGTGTATATGGGAGACTAACCATCCGGCACAGGCAAATATGTTTGAGAAATTCTCTCTGTGTTATTTATCGTGGGGGGGGGGCGGGGGGCATCCATGGCACAAGCGTGGGAGCCAGTTCTCTCCTTCCATCATGTGGGTTCCGGAGACTAACCTCAGATGGTCAGGCTTGGCAGCAAGTGTTTTTACCCGCTGAGCCATTTCTGAGGCGAAAGCCGTGTTTAACGTTCTGAGAAACTCCCAGGCACTTTTCCCAAAGTGGATGCAGCATTTTAAATTTTCATCAGCAACATAGACGAGAGTCCCAGTTTCCACCGAGTGACATCTGATAGGGGCTATGGAAGAATGGAGGTGGGGGGAGGCCAGACCTCAAGCAGTTTTAAGGATCCCACAAGGATCCTACAAGGGCGGGTGGGCCTTCCTCTAAACGGAGCCCACTGTCTCCCTCCCAGGAGCTGAAAATCCTGGTAGACTTCGACGAGAAAGGCTATCTCCTTCAGATCTTCACCAAGCCCATGCAGGACCGGCCCACACTCTTCCTGGAAGTCATTCAGCGCCACAACCATCAGGTAAGGCCGCACCCAAGAAAAGCACCCGCTCCTTGCTGCTAGGTCCCCACCTCATTCTTGCCTTCCATCGCCACAGGGCTTCGGAGCAGGCAATTTCAATTCCCTGTTCAAGGCTTTCGAAGAGGAGCAAGCCCTACGGGGCAACCTCACCGACCTGGAGACCAACGGAGTGAGGTCGGGAAAGTAGGTTCGGCTCACACCCAGACCAAGGCAGACGTCGGGTGCAGCAATCTTCTGCTGGCTGAGACAACCCCAGGGTTCCACCCACATCATGACCACGCCCCTCAATTGCAAGGGTCCCTCCTTGCCTGCTCCCTCCCTGCTGAGTAAAACGACCTTCCCAGATCCAAAACTTTGTCTTGTGTCTTGTGTCGCGCTCGGCGAGAAGTAGTGGCGTCACTTCGCCGCCAGGGGGAGACCAAGACTGCTGAGCTGCCTGGGTCCTCTGTGTATGGAGCTGCAGGTGCAGGGTGCAAGAACTTTAATAAGTGGGACCCTACTGGTGGGACGAACTTGTGGAACTAGGAACAAGGGGTATACCCTATAGAGGCAAAGAGAAAATACCGTTTCAAGGAGCGATAAGTGCCACTAAGACAGTAAGGCGGGTGGTGGGGTTGAGTCCAGTGACCATCTGATCCAGGGAAGGTCCTAGAAAGAGGAAACAGTAGACAAAGTCCCGACATCGCTTTAAAACCCTTTAAAGATGAGCCCTCCTTAATGTCGTCACTCGGACCACATGAAGGGGGTCAAGGGACTTCAGGGGTGGCATCCTTCCTGAGTCATCATAGGACACCGTTCCTGGTCTGTGATGGAGTCCAATCTGAACCCCTCAGCCCTTCCCTGCACCCTGAGATGGCGGTCACTGGTACCCCAACCCCCAGTGCAGCTGCATTCTGCATGTCTTTGTTCTCCAGACAGCTGGGGAAGGGGCTAACAGTCAAAAGCTACTGATGGTTTTCTTCAAAACCCTGGGGGTGCAGCTCAGTGACAGAGAAACAAACAAAAAAACCAGAGTGGGGTGGACTTTGGTTTCTTTCTTTTTGAACACAAACCAACTTAAAATTGGACTTACTTTATTTTGAGATGGGGGGGAGTGTCTGACTACGTAGCCCAGGCTGACCTGGAACTTGCTATGCAGACCAGGCTAGCCTGTAACTCAAGTTCAGCTTGCCTCTGCCTCCACCTCCCAAAGGGTTGGGAATCAAATGTGTTTGGCACCACACCATGACAAAACGAGGCACACTTTGATCTCTGTAGGAAAGACCTGAGATGGCATTGGTGTCACAGGGGAAATTGCCATAATTTCTGTTGTGGTTTTTGTTTTTTTCCATCATAGGAAAAATCAGGGCTTCTAAGATCATGAACTGAGAAGTGGAAAGATGTTAGTGTTGGGTACGGTGGTGCACACTTGCAATCCCAACACTCCAGAGACTGAGGCAGGAGGATCAGAAGTTTGGGGACAGTCTCCATGCTATACTGAGATTCATAAAAGCAAATCAAAAACAAAAGATGTAGGAGAAAGTGAGAGGATCAGGCTGCAGCCAATGCAAAAATCCTCCCTCCCTATTTTCATGGCTCATGCAAAAAAAAAAAGAAAGAAAGAAATCCTCTGACACAGAAGGCTTGAAACCCCAGAGCTCGTGGGCCACATCTGCACAGATTTTGTCTGTATGATTTCAAACAAATGAGTCGATATTTTTGTTGTTGTTTTGAGACGGTTGTGTAGCCTGGTTGCCCGGGAACTCTCTACGTAGACCAGGCTGCTCTGTAACTCAGAAATCCAGCTGCTTCAGCTTCTTGGATGCTAGAATTGAATGCACATGCCATCATGCCCTGCTCCAGATAGTGATTTAGAAAGCGGGGCCGTTTCACACACTCCTGGGGCTTCTTCTCACAGTAGACGCCCTTGTCTTTGGTCTTGACTTGGTACTAAGTCGTGGGTACCTAACCGTATACCTAACATCCTCAGTGGGCTCAGACGGCCATAGCCACATGCCATACCAGCTACTTGCTACCTAGACTACCTTGGGCATGCTACTCCGCAGAGCCTGTCGCCCCGTCTAGTGAATGAAGGAAACACTTATCTCCTAGCCTGCTGTGACTCTTACATCAAACATTTACACAGTGGCTGCCACAGGATCATGTACATGGTTTGGTTTTGGTTTTTCCGAGACAGGGTTGGTTTGGTTTTGGTTTTTCCGAGACAGGGTTTCTCTGTGTAGCTTTGGAGTCTGTCCTGGAACTCACTCTGTAGACCAGGCTGGCCTTGAACTCACAGAGATCCACCTGCCTCTGCCTCCAAAGTGCAGGGATTAAAGGCGTGCGCCACCACTGCCTGCTTTCATGTGCGTGGTTTGTTTTTGTTTTTCAGACAGGGTCTTAGTATGTAGCCTTGAACTCAAAGTCTTCCTGACTTTCCAGTATTGGGATTACAGGCAGGAATCACCTTGCTTGGTTCTACTCCCAGGTTTGTCTTGGGTTTTTTTTACTTTATTGTGTGTGACATGCATGTGTGGATGCACGCACACGCCACACGTGAGATCAGAGGACAACTCTCAGGAGCCAGCTATCTCCTTCCTTCCACTGTGAGGTCTGAGGACTAAACTCAGGTTATATCCCACTTAGGTGTTTTGACATCCCGAGCCATCTCCCCAGCCCTGCGTCACGTGCGGCAGGATTTTACACCGGCTGGTCTAGAACACTTGGCCATCCTTCTGCTTGCCTCCCAGTTGCTGGAATTACTGAGTGTTTGTGCCACTATACCCAGCCTTGCTCAGGGTTTGAGTCTTTCCTTCTCAGATCACCGTGGAGATTCACCCTATCACCCAGGATCCAGATCGGGCCCCAGCACACGTGTGGTCAGAGGACAATGGACACCAATCAGTTCCCTCCTCCTACCATGTGGGCAGCAAGTCCCTTTAACTGCTGAGCCATTGTGCCAGCCTCCCGAGCCCTCTTTATACTGTTTATCTTGAGGCAGGCTCTCACTAAATTGCCTAGGCTGGGCTTGAACTCACGCTATACCCAGGCCTTTAACTTGTGACCCTCCGCTGGAGAAAACAGGATAACAGGCCTATGGCACTGATTTCTGCTTAATTACAGATCATTAGCAACTCTTAAGAAAAAGAGCTAGGAAAAAGAATTCTCTTTAAAAAAAGAAAAAAAAAGACACAAAACCAAAAGACAAACAGCTGATCCAGTTCAGAACCCACTGACAGGCTCAGAATTTAGACTCAACCAGGGACCGTGAGCCTGAAAATCAAGGGGAGAACACGGCAGCTTGGCGTAGTCAGTGCGATTACAACCCCAGCGCTTGGGAGGCTGAGGCTAGAGGAGGGCTGTAAATTCTAGGCCAGCTTGGGCTACACAATCTCAATTGCAACCAAACCCATCACACCCTCAAGTTCCTAGGCCTGGCCGACCCACCCTCCTTGTAAACAGGATGCACTTTCAACAGGGAGAAAAGGGGGGGAGGGGAGAGCAAGAGAGACGGCGGATCTGTAAGAAAAGTCAGTATATTTATGGTTCGCTTTATAAAAGTTACTATAATACAATGGTACATAGTATTGAATTCACAAAAATATGAACAGGTATTTACAGCAAGACACGCCCACAACGGAAACACTTCTCTCCAAAAACAGTTACATACAGATGACAGAGAGTCTATACGCAGACAACCCGAAAACTTATTGGTTCTCTTCTTTGTAGGGGCGGGGGGGGGGGGAGACAAAAAAAAATCAGAATCCCCTGGCCCTTTAAAAGCAGAGATCTATTCAGTGATAACAAAAGCGTTCAAAAGAAAAATGAGCCCACACATCAGGATTATTGCAAACCATTCTTGGGGGGGGGGCAAGGGGCAGGGGTTTGGGCAAGGGGGCAACCTCAACACCTCACCCATCACCAAAGTCAGCCAAGGTTAGTGCACGCGGATCCCATGATGGGCTGAACCCGCAGCTCTCCCCTGGCTTCTGGGGGTCATCATCCTTACCCTTCTGTGGAGGATACAAGGAGGAGGTGAAAACCGCCCACAGTGGGGGAGGTGGCCGCACGTGGAACTCAAATTAGCCATCTCTACACACTACACATTTCTTGTGAAAAATAAATATTTTTCTCATTTGCACAGTTATGCAGAAAACTGTAAATGGAAGAGAAGGTCAACGCTGTGCCCAGGTACCCCCTGTGTCTTTAATGCCACTGATCTTCTAGACCTTCAGACCTGTGGGCACAGTCTCAAACACAGAAGGCCCGCGGAGGATTCAAAAACAAAACAAAACAAAAAACACATCAAAACCACCAACGACAGAGAGAGAGAGAGAGAGAGAGAGAGAGAGAGAGAGAGAGAGAGAGAGAGAAAATAACAATTCTTTGTACAGAATTTACATGTAAGAAGCTTGACACAAGCTGATACCAGAGGCTCCGCCCTGGTCCACGGGTGGGGTCGGCCCCACCCGGAGCACTTTCTTCTCGGTGAGGACTCCGGGTCACAACAGTCACGGTCCAGAAGTATTTACATGCCTGCTCTACTTTGGGGGGAAGGGAAACTTGCTGTTTGTGTCATTTTTTTTTGTTGTTGTTGGTTGGTTTGCTCTTTTTTTTTTTTTTTGGAAGTACAAAGAAATAAGGAAAAAAAAAGTCTTCCCACGTTTCTACAAGAAACAAAGTTCCCGAGAAAAGTCCGTTATGGCAGTCTATCTATCTACAGGAATAGGTTCTGAACTTCAAAAAGAATCATTTTTTCCCCCTCGTTTTGATTTTATACATGAGAAAAAAAAAATCCATGAAATTAGTCCTGAAGAAGATGGGGACGGGGCTAGGGCGGAGGGACAGGAGCTGCCTAGATTTGAGATTTAAAATCATTTCCAAGACTATTTTACTTTCTCTGGGGGGAAAAAACTGCTCACTATAGAAATAAATACGCTCTGGCCTCCCTGGTGGGGGCCTCCAGCAGGGTGACGTGGGTGTGGCGTGGGGTAAAGGGGCGAAGCTTATCAACAACAAAAAATGTCACATGCGTACGGTCAGACAACCCGTAATGGCAGGGCTGGGGGGCCCTGAGGGCCCTGGCACCCCCTACACCCAGGCAAAGCCGAGGCAGCAGAGAGCGGAGACACCCTTCCCAGTGCCCCCACCGCACTGGGAGGCTCCATCGTTGCTGGCATCCGAATGAGAAAGTAAACATTGAACCCAAGGATTTGGGGGTGGTAGGGCAGCTGGGAGCACCCAGAAAGGAAGTTCCTGTCTGGGACCAGCTTGGCTCCCCCAGGGTCTACCTCAGGGAAAGGACACCCTCAACCACAGAGGAAGGGACAGACCGGGGAACAGGCCGGAGAAGCTGTGGGGTCTGCTCACTGCACCCACAGGCAGAGAGGGGCCGTTCGGGTATGTAGTGTTCTGAGAGGTTCCCGCCGCTCGAGCCCCCTCCTCCTGCAGCACCTGGCCCGGAGTCAGCCTGGACCCTGGGCCCACACAGTTTCACCGAGGCCTCCAGGCCCTCACAGGGTTCCTCCTCTGTTTCTGCCTTCACATTTTCAACGGTTAAAAATGTCTTTTCTTAGGACAAGGAAGAAGAAATAAAGAGAAGACAACGCAACAGAGCAGCATTCACGGAAAACGGCCGAGGCCGAAGACAGCGGGAGAGACGGGGGATGGAAAGCTAGATACAGAGGGGATGAGGATAGAAAGCCTGCAGAGAGCATCGTTAAAACGGAAAAACACAGGCAAGACAGAGAAGCCCTTTCCCGCTGCGGGGCTGGGGCTGCGGGTGGGTCCTGGGGTAGTGTTGGGGGGGCGCCAGGCCCTAGCATGGCTGCTGGGGGAAGGGACAGCACCTGAAATGGGTGGGAGGTGGAGCCTGGCCCAGGGCGAGGGTCCTCCCGGGCTACGGCTGACATCCTTGGCCTTTGGCACCCGGGGACTAGTTGAGGGTCCCCCGGCAGTTCTCGGAGCCACAGAGGCAGGGGATCTTGACGTCCTCGATAGGGAACTTATAGTCGTATGTGATCTCCTCGTTGACATTGATGTGCTGCTTCGAGTAGATGACAATCTTCTTCTGCGACTCCACTGTGATCACCTTGGCATAGCAGTTGGGCTGTAGGAGAAATGGTGATGGGGTGAGCCAGGGCCCAGGACCCTAGCCAGTCCTCACCCATGTAGCTATCCCAAACCCAACTGAGCATGACTGGGGTCACCTGCTCAATGGAGCAGGATTGGACTCCGCCCTCCAGCCAGCGCCTCCCATGCCTGGTATTAAAAAACAAACTGATGAGGGGCTGGAGAAATGGCAGTGGGGAAGAACATTTACAACTCTTGCAGAGGTCCTACAATAGGCTCTTGTCTCCCCCAACATGGTGCCTCAAAGCCATCCAGTTTCAAGGGACCTGGCGCCCTCTTCTGGCTTCTCAGGGTACCAGGAACACTGCAGCTCACACACATATACATGCTAGGGAAACACCCATACACACTAAACAAACAAATGAACCTTTAAAGATGACCACAATTATTTCCCATCAGCTGTGATGCATGAGAAGCCTACACCTGTGCGTCTAGGCAGGTGCTATTTCTGTATACTACAGGCCCTAGTTGCCCGCTTTAGCATATCAAGTTTGATTGGCAGAGTCTTGCCACCTTCATTTGCATATTACTTGTGGCTGCTTTTGTTTGGAGAGCGGGATAAACAGTTACTATAGAGGTCATCACGTTCAAGGGGCACCTGAAACTGTCTGTACCCTTCTCCCCAAGCCCTCCCCTTCAATCAATGCTGGCTCTGGCCCCTAACCATTATGCCCCTTCTTCTGAAGCCAGCAGGCACGGTTAGCCCATTATTGCTCACCTGGGCAGCTGCAGTAGCTTCTCACTAGTCTGGAGCTCACCAAATCAGCTATGCACGGGGATTACACCATACCTTTTTATGTGGGTTCTGGGGATTGAACTTGGGTCTCTGTGTATGCCAGGTAACCAATTTACCAACTAATGAGACTGGGTCTCTCCTGTGTTGTCCTGGCTGGCCCAGAACTCGCTACCTAGACCAGGATGGCCCCTAACTAATCAGAATCTACCTGCTTCCTTCCCAAGTGCTGGGTTTAGAGGTATGCACCACTGTACCAGGCTCCAGCCCACCTCTTGAGTACTTCATCCTATGACTCCAGGATTCCTACTGCACCCATTGCATGGAAACAACAACTGAGGCCAGGAGAAAAGCTCCTTGTACAGGCCTCTGATCCCCTCCCTCCTCCCTGTCACCTCTGGTCACCTGGAGCCTGGAAAGGAGACTAAACACATGACTGTCGTGCCCAAGAGGAGCCTGGGTCCTGAGTACAAAGGTGGGGTCCTCTCAGCCCCTCACTGGGCACTTACATTGCAGCTGTGGTTAATGAAGCGTGCAAAGTTGCCGCACTTGGTGGCGTCGATGATGGTGTCGTGGTCTACCCTGAACATGTAGCTGCTACCGATGCCTTCATCCTCATACCGTTTCTCCCTCATGTCCGCGATCACCTGGCCGCACAAAACCGTAAGTCTGGGCCTGCTCCATGCCCGCGCCCCCCGCCCATACCCTGTGCCTGCTCCATGCCCCCACCTGTCCCCTGGGTGGCGCCTACCTGGCGGATGTTCTGGCCTACATACTCAATAACCATTTCATCAGCAGCAATGGGCTCCATAGCAAACAGGCCCCAGTCGTGAATGTGGCTCTTACAGAATTTGAGCTTTTTCTTCCGAAACTGAAGGAGGGGAGGACAGAGGGGTGAGTGCTCTTCCAGGTCCCATGCCGCCTTGGCTGTCCCAGAGAAGGGCGAGCCTCACCTTGAGCTGGTTGAACTTGAGCAGGTCACTGTCACAGCTGCCAGTGAAGGAGGACAGAAGGCGGCGTTGCTCGGAACGCCTCTCTGAGCCTGCCCGGGTGGAGGCATGGGGCTGCGCCGGGATGCTCATACCCTGCTGGCGCGATGGGATGACAAATCAGAAAGGGGCAGATTTGGCACTGCCATGTCCTCCTCCCCAGCCCAGCCCCCACCTCCTGGTTTTGAGCTTCTCTGACTTCCCATCTCTTCAGTGTCCTTCCAGACAGGGGTTCTCTTGTGTAGCCACAGCTGACCTGGAACTCAATCTGTAGACCAGGCTAGCCTCGAACTCACAGAGATCCGCCTGCCTCTGCTTCAAGTGCTGGGATCAGGGGCACGCGCTGCCGCCACCGCCATTGCCAGGCTCTTATCAGCATCTTGAAAAGCTTTTTCTTTCTCGCACAATTGAGCCCCTCCCTGCCTTATGGAAATCTTCAGTGGTCTCCTGACATTCTCCACAGCTTCCTCCCTCTTCCCTCAGATCCGGCACGGCCTTCTCCAACCCTTGGACTGTCCAATCTCCCTCTTATCCATGGCCTTTGCCTTTGATTTTGTATGTTCATCCCACAACATAAGGGAAAAAAAAAACTTCATTTTGAGCCGGGCAGTGGTGGCGCACGCCTTTAACCCCACAACTCAGGAGGCAGAGGCAGAGGCAGAGGCAGGTGGATCTCTGTGAGTTCAAAGCCACCCTGATCTACAGAACGAGTTCCAGGACAGGCTCCAAAGCTACAGAGAAACCCTGTCTCAAAAAACTAAAAACCAAACAAACAAAAACCCTTCTTTTTGTTCACTGACTCAGTCCCTAAGCAATGACTAGTACGCAGAGGTGCTCAGTAAGTATATACTGAATGGAAAGGGGGATAGCCAGCTTTTTGGAAATGCATTTTATGTCCAAGGTTAAAATCACATGGGGCTCTCCACTACTCACAGGTTTTAAATTGTGGGCCAGAGTCTGCCTATGTAGCCCAGTCTACCCGAGATGTGGTGATCCTCGACCTCTCCAGCCCTGCCTTGTTCCACCCGAAGCCCATCGGTGGGAGGGGAAGGGTGCTGTCGGAGCCCCGCCCTGAACCTCCGCCCTGTTCACAGTACCTGGGTGTCCATAGGGGGCTCGTCGGTGCTGGCACGGCTGCTGTTGAGGTATCTCAGCTTGTCTTTCTTGTCGATGGTGTAGAAGCCCTCACTTCGGGCACAGCCAGTCACGTGTTCACGGATGCCATCGTCCCGTTTCTTTTTCTTTGCTGACGAGAGGCTGGTGGGTGGGTGTGGGTCAAGGGCCACATGGACATTCTCAGAGATCACCCTCCAGGTACCTCCTCCTGGCTTCCCCAGCCTCACACCCACCTCTAAGGGCAATGACGCCCAAGGCCACCACTATGGTGAGCAACCTGGGCGAGGCTGTTACTGCTTTCTACCCGTTTCTCACCTGACAACAGCAGTAATGATGAATCTATAAATAGTGAAATATATCAGAATATTCTGTCAGAGCTCCTGAGGCAGCACTTGATAGAATCAGTGCGGTCAGCGGGGATCAAGAAAGGTCCATTCTTAAAGTGGCATGGTAACAAATTGGCTTCAGGATTGTATAGCAAAGAGCTGGACTCTAGAGCCAGCTTTGCCTTCAAATCTCAGCTCTGCCTGTCACTTGGTAGCTGTGTGACTTTGGGCAAGTCACTTAGCCTCTCTGAACCTCGGTTTCTTCCTGTGAAAAATGAAACAACTACCCACCCAGTTTTTCACTGGGCCATTTGGGATTCAATTCCAGCCAGGCAGAGAAAGGCTGAGGAAGTCTTGGTCAGTCTCCTCTACTGGTAAGTTCTAAGATCCTCAGCCTATGTGTGGACCCGAGACCAGCCGTTACCTCTGAAGTGACAAGGCCTGGCATGATCACCGCCTGAAAGGGTGACAATGACTACTACCGCCTCCCCAGTACTGTGACGGCTAGACAAGTACTTCTGCTCCTGAAGGATGTGGACCCCACGTCTGGCAGGATATAGGGATGGTAGACCCAGAGTGTGTCATTCAGCCAGTCCATGCCATTGTCCTGCTGCAGCAGGCGCTCGTAGGTGACACACAGGAAGCGGATGTCCTCCTCGTCTATGCCACCGTTCCAGATGTCATACAGGATGGTCATCTCTTCAAACTCTGAGCGGGGCCGGAAGAGAGGCTGGGGTGGTGAAGGCTCAGGTGAAGCTGATAGGGCCAGGTCTTCGTGGCGCTTCTTAGGTGGACGTCGCCATGGCCCTCGCACCTTGGCCAGGTCCGTATACTCCTCAGTGACCTCATCGCGGCGAGGTCCTGGGGGAATGGCCTCAGAGGGCCACTGGTTGTCCAGCTCCTTGAAGGGCAGCTTGGTGGGTTCAACAGGTGGTGGAGGTGGGGGTGGAGGGGGCTGGGGTGGAAGGGGTGGGGGGGGCACTGGGACCCCTGTGTTCCGAAAGTCCAAAGTCACGGCCCGAGGGTCATGTGCACTGGGGAAGATGGGGGCCTGTGGCTGGCTTGATAGGAGCAGAAGGTCCCTCCCAAGGGCAGGCCCTGGTGGTGGCCGGACCAAAGGTCCATCCAAGGACAACATAGATGGTGGGGATCGCCGGGGCCGGCCTGGCTTCCTCTTGATAGGGGGTGGGCACGGAGCTAGGGAAGCAGGCAGCAGGGGAGGCAGCTGGGTAGGTGGCCGAGGTGGGGCTCTTAGGACAGGGACAGACAATGCCAGAGGCAAGGGCAGAGGGAGGGGAAGCGGGAGAGGGAGGCCAGTCTCCAGGAGCACTGGGGAGGTCAGGGGGCCAGAGCGCTCGTCTCGTCGCCCAGCTGGGAGGGGACAGACAGGTAGAAGCAAGGGTCCACTGGGCTCAGGAAAAGTGGGTGTGAAGGTGAAGTCCCGGCCAGGTGTCCGTGGAAGGCCCCCACTGCTCAAGCCAGGTGATGGGGATGGATAGGAGAAGGGGCTGCCAGGCACCTGTGGGGAGCTCAGTGACAGACCACTGCTGCCCCCCGACAGTGGGGGCTCCCCGCCCGGGGTGGCTGGCACTGTCTCTGTGCTCTGTGACTTGGCCAGAGTGCCACAGAGACCTGGAGTACGTGGAGGCTGGTCCTCGAGGGGAGGTTCTAGGGGAACAGGAGGTTTGGGGGGCTCTGGGGTTTCGGGCTCAGGTGGTGGGCTGGGTGGCCGGAGCAACCGAGGAGGCGGCAATGGCGGCTGCAAGGGCAAAGTGAGCACTGGAGGCGGCGGCGGCGGCTCGGGCTCCGTTCCCAGGTCTTCCTCTGCAGAGAGGAAGGCAGAAACCAGGGCGTTGTTATTTGACACAGACATCTCTCAGATGTCACAGGTAATCGAGGCACCTCGGGAACCAGCCCAGTGCCATGCATCTAGAAGGGGCTTCCTAGTGCCAGTGTGAACGATGCCAGCTTTCCCCAGGCCTTTGGAACTATGCTCTTGTGTCTAGAGTGCAGTTTAGTGGTAGAGTACTGGCCTGGCATGTATGAGGTCCTGGGTCTGGACCCCAGCACTGCAGAAAACCAGACACTACCTTGTTCCTATGGCCCAAGAAAACTCACTCCGTGGAGGAACAAAATTCAAGTCTCGTCTCTGCCATCCCCATCAGTCTTCATAGAGTCCCCTGGCATTTATCTCTACTCTCTTCGGATCTGAAGTTTTCTAGTGAATTTGTTGTTAGGTGTCACCCTGACCTAGAATAGGTGCTTCAGGAGGACAGATGGCTTCATCCACCTGATCTACGGCTGTATTGACAATGACCTAAACAGTACCGGGGACCAAAAGAACCGTCATATTGATTTACTCTTCAGACTTGTGGTCTGGACTCAGTAAAAGGACATACATTAAACAAACACTACAGTCCGATCTCCTGGATTTCATACTAACCATGTGCGGCTAAGTTAAATGTTCTGAAATGTTAACAGTAATTATAATCAGCAGCAGTACTGGTTCCCCAGGAGCAGAGGCACCGCTGTGTCCAGCAGCTCAAGCGAAGAGCATTTCTGCCCCTGCAGGCACCGCTCATACCAAGGCCCCGGCAATGAGCCCCGCACATGCTTTGCCCCACTCTGTCAAGGTGGTGGAGGCTACAGAACCCACGGTCCCCTCACCTGACCTGGCACCCCAAGGCTGCCCTACTCATCTGCGACTAAACCGACCATGGGTCCCCACTGAGTGTGTGTATGGGGGAGGGCACCTCGGAGACACACAGGCTGAGGAATAACCCTTGGGGAAGTTTTATTTGGGGGGAGGGTGGGTTTCAAGACAGGGTTTCACTATATAGTTCTGGCTGTCCTGGAACTCGCTCTGTAGACCAGGCTGGTCTCTGGTTCACAGAGATCCGCCTGCCTCCACCTCCTGAGTGCTGGAGATTAAAGGCTGGGCGGGAATCTTGTAACTGAACAGTTGAGCCCAGCAGTGCCCCAGGAGTCTGCTGAGGCCCTTGCGGAGCTTCTGGTTTGGTTCCGTTGGCAAAGACACTACCCAGCTTCCTGCCCCATACCCCACCCAACTCCCACCCAGGAGGCTGCAGGATTACCTGGACCATGTTCAGGGGGTGACAGCGGCTGGGCTTCTGTCTCACTGACAGGGAGCTCTGGAGATAGCAACATATCCTCCTGTGTGTCTGGGATTGGCTCTTCTGGAGGCTCTCTGCTCCCGTCCAGCTCCTGGGCACCCACAGGCAGGGGAGGCTCTTCCAGCACAGAAGCCTGCATCTCAAGGACTTCGTCCTCAGCCTCAATGTCCAGTTCCTCTTCCGTGCCCAAGGACTCCCCCAAGGGGGCTCCTGGCCCCAGAGGTCCTTCTGCCCTCTCCTGCTCAAAGTCCTGGCTGCCTGCTGGAGGCATGCTCTCATCGGCCAACGCCACTACCACAGCTGTAGCCATTGCAGTCTCTTTCTTTTCCTCCTCCTCCTCTTCCTCACCAGGTGCAGTCATTTCCTCTTCATCCTCCGAGGACGAAGATGAAGACGATGACTCAGAACTGGACTCAAACTCAGAAGACTCAGAACTTTCGCTGGACGATGACGACTCAGCCGCGGCCTTGGAAGCGGCGATGCTCTCTGTCTCCTCTGGATGGGGGACACGGGTTGGGAGGGTTATTACATGGCCCGTGGTGCCCTTGCCCTATGCCAGATATTTCCCCACAGGCCTCTGGACAGGATGCCCTCTGAACACAGCCCTCACTCAATATAAAAAGAGCAAGGTGAAATTAATGTAAGATTGTTCATTTGCAAGTGAAGAATCTCAGCACCGCTCAGTGTGTTCACTCGTAGTGTGGCAACCACCACCTCCAAAGCGCTTCCACCGTCACGGTCAGATGCCACCCGCTTCCTTCCTACCCCTGCCCAAGCCAGCCTTAAACCCCACTCATCTATGTTCTGGTCTATGGCCTCATCCTTTCTGCCATTTGATGCAGCTAGGGTTCTAACACAAGAGGTATGTGCTCTTTTGTTCTAATGAACACACCCCTCTTAAAAGCACTAACACCGGGAACTCAGAGCACCAGGATGGGCTTGGGTCAGCTGCCTACTTCCTGCTCACCTTCCTCAGAGTCTCCACTGTCCTTCTCACTCGCCTCTGACAGGACTGTGTCTTGGCCATCGTCATCAGAATCAATCTGGTCGTCACTGTCGTCATCATCATCCTGAGGTGCAGGGCCAGAGAGACGCAGGTGAGCTGAAGGTCCGTGTGCCCCCTCCCCTCCCAGCACCTGGGAGCCTCCCTGCAGGTGAGCCGAAGGTCCATGTGCCCCCTCCCCTCCCAGCACCCGGGAGCCTCCCTGCAGGTGAGCCGAAGGTCCGTGTGCCCCCTCCCAGCACCCGGGAGCCTCCCTGCAGGTGAGCTGAAGGTCCGTGTGCCCCCTCCCAGCACCTGGGAGACTCCCTGCAGGTGAGCTGAAGGTCCGTGTGCCCCCTCCCAGCACCTTGGAGCCTCCCTGCAGGTGAGCTGAAGGTCCATGTGCCCCCACCCAGCACCCGGGAGCCTCCTTGATCCAGACCTTATCAGAGGTGGATGAGGATGAGGGTGAGGATATGTGGCTCCTAGGGCCTTCCTCCTCCTCCTCCTCCTCCTCTGCTTCATCCTCTTCCTCCTCTGTGCTTTCTCGCTCCTCCTCCTCCTTGTCTGAGGCTGAAGATGAGGGTGAGGTGGAGGAAGATCCCGAGGATGAAGACGCTGATGACGACGAGGACACGGACAAGGACTCTTTCTCATCCTCTTCCCCACCACTGTCCAGTTCCAGTGGCCGTGCTGGTCGGCGTCGCACACCCACGCTTTTGGGGTCCCGCTTGGTGAGCTCACAGGGGGCATCGGTCATGTCTCGATCACGCTCCCGTTCTGACTCTGTGGGAACAGCAGGAGTCAGAGCTGAGATGCGGAGAAGAGAAGAAGGGGAACAGCCAGCCAGCAGCGGAGAAGCACAAACCTTCATCTTCCTCATCCACGGATGTTGAGGGCCGCAGCCGCTTCTGGTCACCAGAGGAGGCTGTATCTGGTGGCTCCTTCCTCTTGACCTTGAAGGAGGGCAGGCGAATGGCACCACGGAGGCCAATGCCAAGGCCCAGGCCCTCGTAACCCAGGCCCTCACCCTTGCCCCATGACTCCAGCAGACATGAGGCGATTCGGTCTTTGGGCTTTGGCCTGTCCTCGTCCTTGTGTTCACCCGACTTCACGGGGGTCAGTGAGGCCTAGGATGGGAGAGAAGGGAACAGTGACCACAATCAGAGGCATTGCTACCACCCTCTCCAGGCAGTACACGTTCTTCCCAGACACCTGACCACCTCACACTCCCTTCCTGGGGGTCCAGAGCCCTGAGCTGCCCCTCCATTAAGGCCTCACTAGCAACACACTATTTACAGATGAACTTATAGAATAGCAGTTTCCGCATGTCGGAACGAGAGCTGCGTGCTGTTGTGTCTGCACCACTATCTCACGGACCAAGGTCCACACTCAAGGAACCTTTACAATGGGTCCGGCATGTTATAAACAGCCCACAGTGTTGAAGCGGCGGACTTGATAGCCCCGTAAGAGAAGGGATGGAGTGTTAGGGATTCCCATTCAGAAATTAGAAATTAGTTGGAACCAATTTTATTTCTTAAGCAAGTGCTATAAAAAGAGAGGGGGCAGGAAAGATGGCTCAACGGTTTGTTAAAAGCACTGGCTGTCTAAGCCGAGGACCTGGGTTCCATTCACAGCACCCATATGGCGACTCACAACCATCTGTAACTCTAGGTCCAGGGCATCCAATACCATCCTCTGTGGATATCAGGCAGGCACTGACTTCACTTCCATGCATGCAGGCAAACACCCGCCCAGGTAAAATAGCGCCAACAAACAGACAACACTGGTGACAATGGGCGAGCTGGGGGTGGTGGCACACGCGCCCGAACCTTACCTCTTGGGAGACGGGGGCATTTAAAGCCCACATTGTTTAGCTTCACAGTAAGTTTTAAGGACAACCTGGCTTACACGAGACCCTATCTCAAAATAAAGTATGATAAAATACAATAAAGGAAAAAAAAATTGTTGCCAGGCGGTGGTGGTGCACTCGGGAGGCAGAGGCAGGCGGATCTCTGTGAGTTCGAGACCAGCCTGGTCTACAAGAGCTAGTTCCAGGACAGGCTCCAAAGCCACAGAGAAACCCTGTCTCAAGAGAAAAAAAAAAAAAAAAAAAAACAATAAAGGTAAAACACAAAAGCAGACCCAAGGGGCTGGAGAGATGGCTCAGTGGTTAAGAGTACTGGCTGCTCTTCCAGAGGTCCTGAGTTCAATTCCCAGCAACCACATGGTGGCTCATAACCATCTGTAATGAGATCTGGTGCCCTCTTCTGGCATGCAGGCATACCTGGAGGCAGAATGTTGTATACATAATAAATAAATAAAATCTTTAAAAAAAAAAAAAAAAAAAAAAAGCAGACCCAAGGTAATTGATCTTTTGAATTTGTTACAAAATTTTTTTTTTTGTTTTTGTTTTCTATTTTTTTCTTTAATCTTGCTACATAGTTTTTATTAACACTTTATTTTTATTTTATGTGCAAGGGTGCTTTGTCTTCATGTCTGTCTGGTGCCCAGAAGAGTGAGCTGGATCCCCTGGGACTGAATTTACAGATTAGTTCTGACCCACCATGTAGGTGCTGGGAACTAAACTCTCTAAAAGAGCAACCAGGGCTTTTTTTGTTTGTTTGTTTTTTTGTTTTTGTTTTGTTTTTTCGAGACAGGGTTTCTCTGTGGTTTTGGAGCCTGTCCTGGAACTAGCTCTGTAGACCAGGCTGGTCTCGAACTCACAGAGATCCGCCTGCCTCTGCCTCCCAAGTGCTGGGATTAAAGGCGTGCGCCACCACCGCCCGGCGCAACCAGGGCTTTGAACTGTTGAGACATCGCTCTAACCGCTGCTTGTGTTGTTTTACAGGATAGTTTGGAGCTAAGATTGGCCTTAAATGCCTGATGTTCTTGGCCCCACCTCCCACATGCTAGGGTTACAGGTGCGTTTCTCATCTGGCTCAGGTCCTGTCAACAGCATGAAGGATTTATTCAGAGCTGGGGATGTAGCTCAGCTGGGAAGACTGCTTGCCTAGCAAGCATGAAGCCTTGGGCTCCCCTCTCAGCATCTGCTAAACTGAGCATGGTGGGGCATACTTGTAATCCCAACACCCAGAGGTAGAAGCAGGAAGATTCTAAATTCACAATCATTCTCTGTTACATAGGGAACCTGGGTTAGAGTCTCTGTGGGTTTTTCTGTTTTCTTTTGGTTATTGTTGGGTTTTGTTTGTTGAGACAGGGTTTTTCTATAGCTTTGGAGCCTCTCCCAGAACTCTATAACTAGCTCTTGTAGACCAGGCTAGCCTCGAACCCACAGAGATTCTCCTGCCTCCTCCTCCCAAGTGCTGGGATTAAAGGCGTGTGCCACCACCCACCGCCCAGGTTGTTTGTTTTTTTTTGAAATAGGGTGTCTCTATGTAGCCCAAGCTGTCTGTTTTGGAATTTACTCTGTAGCCCAAGCTGGCCTTTAACTCTAGAGTTCCACCTTCTTTTGCCTCCTGAGTGCTGGCATTAAAGGTGTGCACCACCTGGCTTCAGTAAGTATTTGAGCCGGGCGGTGGTGGCGCACGCCTTTAATCTCAGCACTCGGGAGGCAGAGGCAGGCGGATCTCTGTGAGTTCGAGACCAGCCTGGTCTACAAGAGCTAGTTCCAGGACAGGCTCCAAAACCACGGAGAAACTCTGTCTCGAAAAACCAAAAAAAAAAATAAATAAATAAAAAAAAAATAAGTATTTGATTTAAACCTAAACCAGATTCAGCTTTAATAAATATAAGCCTCATCCAGGTGGTGGTGGCGCATGCCTTTAATCCCAGCACTCGAGAGGCAGAGGCAGGAGGATCTTTGTGAGTTCGAGGCCAGCCTGGTCTACAGAGACTAGTTCCAGGACAGGCTCCAAAGCTACGGAGAAACCCTGCCTCGAAAAACCAAAATAAATAAATAAATAAATCCTCTCGACAAATTTGTGAAGGCCAGGCCTTTAAAGTCAGGACTCAAGAAGTGGGTGGGTCTGAGTTGGAGACTAGCTTGGGCTACAGAGCAACTCCCAGACAGCCAAGGCAACATAGTGAAACTGTCTCAAAAAACAAGAGGAAGCAAAAATCCAGAGCATGTCTGTACAGATGTTCCTTTACTGTCCACCCATAGGTGGCCACTCTAGGCTGAGACACTGGCTTTAAAGGGATGGTGTGGAACTGCGCAAAACAAAACTAGCTGTCTTCAGGGCATGGGCACTACACTACTGATGACAGCTTTACTTAGCTGTGACTGTCACTCGTCCCAGGGGGCCAACACAATGCAAGTGAACTATAAAGAGCCGTGTGGCAGGTGGTTCTTTCTAGTTTATTACCCTCTCATATGGACGAGAAGCAGTTGTGAGAGAGCAAGTTCCCAGACACACAAGTGTTCCCTAAAGTGCAGTGTAGGGAGGGAGAGCTAAAAGAGTCTGCTTCCCTCTGGGCTGGGGTGAGGAGCAGAGAGGACCAGAGCTACGGTCTTCCTTGTCAGCAGCAGCGTTCTTATTATTTCTCTTTATGTTTTATTCAGATAGGGTTTCTCTGTAGCCCTGGCTGTCCTGGAACTCGGCTCGGTAGACCAGGCTAGCCTTCAATTCACAGAGATCCACCTGCCTCTGCCTCCCGAGTGCTGGGATTAAAGGTGTGCGCCACCACTCCCAGCTACTTGTCTGTCACTGCAGTTAAAGGGCCTAAGAAGCAGAAATACCCTTAAGCCTGGACCACAGACTGAGACTCCACCTCTTAAAGAAAAAGAACTCAAGAAAAGAAAACTTTCTGAAGTAGAGGTAAGGCAGCTAGGGATGGCTTCTGCGAGTCTGGATAGATACACCCTCCAAGGAAAAAGGAAAAGCAGATGTAAAATAAACTAATTTTAAAAAAAAGGAATTTCTGTGAGTTCGAGACCAGCCTGGTCTACAGAGCTAGTTCCAGGACAGGTTCCAAAGCCACAGAGAAACCCTGTCTCGAAAAACCAAAAAAAAAAAAAAAAAAAAAAAAAAAAAAAAAAAGGAAAAGTCTCCACAAGGTCAGACCTTGTGCCAAAGACCTGAGAGGAGAGAGGGAAGGGAGGCGAGAAGGCCTAGGCTGTGGGGCCACCTGAGCTGGCAGCCACTGGGCAGGAAGCCACTGACCTTCTAAAACTCTGCTTGGGCAAATGAGGAACTGCAGAACTGATGGGTGCTTTCAGCTGTCTCCTCTATTTAAAGGAAAGGAGCTGCGCACAGCCAGAGGCCATGGGTCCAGGTTGTTCAGTAAGGTGCACTGTTTAAAGGGGTCTCACGCTGGGACAGAGGCAGCCCACAGCCAGTAAGACATGCTGGGAGAGAGGGAGGTCTCCACATGTCTCATCACTCTAGGATGGTCCCTGCCCAGCAGCCCACATACCTTGGCCATCCGCTCCTTCTTGTCCCACCATTCGTCGAAGGCCCGGAAGGCCACCACTTCCACCATCTTGCGGTTGAGATCGCGCTTCATGATAGCCTTGAGCTCCTTGAGAACTACCAGCAGGACCCCGTCCACCGTGGCCTTGTGTGGGTCCTCCTGACGTGGTACGTAGCCTGGTGGTGGCACGGAGGGGTCGAACTTGGGCAGGGGCGGCCAGTGTTGCCCACGGCCTGGGCCACTGTTGCTCAGGGAGAACGGACTCCGGTAGGGGGGCAAGTTGACAAACTGCAGTCCAGCTGAAGCAGCGGCAGCTGCAGCAGCCATGAAGGGGGGGTAGGGACAAGCACCCTGGCCTGTCATGAGCCGGCTGAGCATCTGTGTCTGCATCTGGAAGGACATGGGCATGCCACCCCACTGGCCACCCAGCACATGGCTCATGTCCACCTGCATCACAGGAAACAGTCCTGGTGGGAAGGGTGGCAGTGGTGGCAGGATGGGTGGGGGTGGGACGCCTGGTGGTGCTGGCAAAGGTGGTGGGGGCACTGCCACTGCAGGATGGGATGGTGGGGGTGGGGGTGGTGGAGGAGGCAAAGGTGGGGGCATGGGAAAGCCAGGCTGTGGGGGTGGGGGTGGAGGTGGTGGGGGTAATGGAGGAAAACCAGGGGGTGGGGGCAGGGGCAGGTTTGGAGCCAGCACATTGGGAGCTGCCACAGCCCCTGCCCCTGGGGTCACCACAATGGGCTTGGGGCAGTCAGCGCTGGTGATGGGGGCCGATGGCATCTCGTCATCTGAGATTTCCATGTCCTCTCCTGAGGACTGCTGGCCCTGGAAGAGAGCAGTGAGGGTACCACAGGTTCATAAGTACTTTCTGAGCACCGGAAGTTGGAGACTTGGGATTGGTACTGGAGATTCCCAGATGCAGAATGGGCCATGTGCAAACCCATCAACCAGCCCAGATCACATGTTCCCCTTTGGTACAAGGGGCATCAAACATCCGCCGATTCAACCACCATTTGTTCAGCACCTGTGTGCCAGGCTGTTGTAGACGCTGAGAACATGAACGTGACAAAGACAGACCCCAGTCTTGTTCTGTACAGAGCAGAACTTGTAAACGTGGAGCTGAAGTGTAACTGGAACAATAGTGCACCATGGAGGAGAGGAAAGCCGGGGCGGGGGGCACGACACGACAACACACGGATGCCAGGGGGACTAGACAACACAGGGAAGAGTCAACACTGGTAGAACATTTCCCGCGGGCCAGGGAAATTTACAAACATGAGGTAGTTCTTAGAACAACTCTGCAAAGTGAGTCTGTTATCACCACTTTTACTAGTGAGGAAATCGGAACACAGGAAAGGTTCAAGTAACTTCCCTGAGACCACACAACCAATAAGAGACACAGCTGGGATTTCAAACAGGAAGTGGCTCCCCGACCTGGCTGAGCCGGGCCAGCCAGTGGTCCTCACTGAGACCAGCAGGGCCTTGTGCAAATGTGACATCTGTGTGAGTGCTGCCTGGGGGGCGGGGGTGGCAGCCTTAGGGATTCACAGGGGATTTTTTGTTCGTTTTGAAGTGCTAGGGACTGAGGCCAGGCCCTCGAGCATGCTGGGTAAGGGCCCCACAGCCCTAGAGCTCCCACTGAGCCTTTCCAGTGTTTTCTCATCATTCCTTTCACTTAGGTCTCCCGAGCTTTTAGCAAGGGTCTGGGCTGCAGATACGAACAGTCTCCTTCCTTAACTGCAGGAAAACCTCACCAGTGAGGCTCCATGTGGGTCGCTTTTGACAGACGAGGAAGCCTCCCAGAGAGCCACAACCAACAGTGAGAACCAGGGCTGGGATGAGCTCCAGACACCTGCCCAGCAAAAATTAGGAAGTGAGGAGGTGGGAGGGGGAGAAGTCAAGGACAACCTGGACCAAAAACAAACAAACAACCCAAACCCACAATGGGGATGGCTCTTTACTTTGAGGCCCGGGTCTTTGGGACGTTAGAGTCAGAGTCTGGGAACTGAGGCACTGAGCTCCTCTGGTATACATGGAACTAGGAGCTGGAGGGAAGGCGTTCCAGTCCCACACCAAGACTCTCTGTGACTCAGTCCCTACTGGGGCAAAACGTAAGAAAACAAGGAGACAGACAGCAAGTACTCTGGAAGGCTGCTTTGAGGTCAGAGGTCACACCACATGGTGTTGGGGGTCTCAGGGGACGTTGGTGGGGGAAACAGTATCAGCCTCTCATCTGCCCTGTACACACCATGTCTACACATCTACACACTTGCTCACTCTCAGATACCCACGTGAGGGAGGACCAGGCAAGCTCAGCTAGAAGAGAAAGGATGCCCTGACGCCAGCTCTGGACAGCTCCTAGCACTATGGAGCAGCACACAGAGGGTTAACCCAGGCTGCTCCAGTCAGCCAATCACAGGAGCACCAAGCAAGCTCTGGCTCTGCCCTCCCCTCCTCCCTGGGCACAGCGGGGAGGAACCAGCTGGCGGCAGTTCCTGTAGGTCTAGGTGAAGGACGCTTGGGCTTCCCAGGCAACGCAGTGTTTCCATGGAGATGGTGAGACAGGGCTCTTACTGACCCACTCAACTGACGATGAAACTGAGACTAGAAGAAAATGCCTTCCTCTAGGTCACATAGCCCATGTGACAAGGCAGCTAAGGCTCTGGGGCTGAAACTTTGTGCTTTTAATCACCAGCCGCTGCCTATCCCGTCCCTCCCCACCGGTCCCCTCCACGCTGCAGCTCCCTATCTCAGTCTTGTGTGGGCAGAGCTCTTTATCTTACACAGGCACTACACACTACCAGATACAGCGCCTAAGTACTGCTCTCCAGGTTGCCAGCAGGGGGTGCCCGAGGGCCGACGTGGTGCTCAACCCTACTTGGAAGCATTCCTGGGCTTCTGTCCTGGAGCGCCCCAGACTCCAGCCCTCCCAGCCTTAGTTTCCTCTCCTCTAATGTCCAGGGAGTGAGTGCGTACGGGGGAGAGGCCCGTGCCCTCCAGCTACTCTGAGCGTCTCAGCCCTGGACCAGGTGGCTGGCATAATAAACATCCGCCAAACCTAGGCTGCCTAGAAGGGATGGGGGAGGGCTCACAGCCTAGCTAGTTCTAGTATGCCTGTCAACTCCCTCTGCCTTGACCCTTGAAGCCAGAAACCACTTCCCCAGAACTGCTTGCAGGCTCCCAGGAGTCTCAGCCACCTGCAGCCCCACCTCCTCTCCGGACAGCCCAAGTTCTCTGTTCCTTCCCAGGCAGCGAGAGGGGCTTACGCAAGGGCTAGGGAAGCTAGAACCTCATCTCTGTGTCCACAGGAGCATTGGGGCTGTAGCTGAGCTTCTACTTGTTCATGTCTGCTGGGCTCAGTGATGCCTGATCCAGGATGAGGATTGAGAGGAACCCAGGAGGATGACAAAACCCTCCTCTCCCCCAGAAACCTGGACAGTAGCACCGCCATCTTCCTCCCAGCTTCGCAACTTCCGAGACTGGACATCTGAACGATGAGATGGAGTGAAGCAAGGCGGGGGCGGGTAAAAATTTGCCTGATTGACACTATCTTCCCCCTGCAAAGCTAACCTGAAGTCTCCCTTCTGGAGGGTTGAAGCTCGTGGAGAGAAAAGGAAGCCAACTGCACCGCCAGCATGCTTCTTCACCTACCGGGAGCGCTTGCGGGCCAGCCTCCAACACGCCTGAGCAACAGGACTGATCGTTCCTAAGCCACTAACAGAGAAAATGATCTGGAACTAAGACCACCGTCCAAACTAGCTCGGGTCTTGACTCCACTCAAACTCAAAATCAGAACTTAGCCCAAGTGGAGAAGCCTAGACTCTACCTCCAGAGAAGACAGCACAGCTGTCACCTCGTCCCATTGCTCCCGTGTCTCAAGCTAGTGAAATGTCAGGCGAGGGGAAGGGTGGAACAGAGAGACAAAATCAATCCCAGACATACCTCATCCATCCTCTCTGAGGTCGGGGTCCTGTCTCCTGCCAGGTCCAAAGCCACCTCAGCTGTCTGGCCTGAAAGACCCATAGGGTCTGGGGGGCCCGGCTCAGGTGGAGGCCGAGGGCCCAGGCCCAGGCCCAGGTCGTCATCCTCATCAGAGTCAGGCAGTGGTGTTGGGCTGATATCCTCCAGACCTGTGCTGGAGGGGGGTGAGGAGGGTGGGGAGGGACCACGGAAGCCAGGCTGCGAGTTAGTGCCGAAGTGGGTGAGTGGGGAGAGCTGGGACGAGGAAGAGGAGATGGGGCTGCCCTCCATCTGGAGCTCAGTGTCTGAGTCTTGCTCACGTAGGAAGGGCAGCTTGGTGCGCTGCTCCTTCAGTAGCATCTCAATGCGGGAGTCCAGGCTGTCGTGGGGCTTCTCTGGTCCCGCTGGAGACGACTCTAGAGTGGGTGTGCCTGGGCTGTCACAGGGCTCAGGACTCCAGCCGAAGGTAGGCCTGCCACCCAGCTCCATGCTGTTGTTGTCAGGGGGTGGGGGACCAGGAGGTGTGCCTGGCTTCTCCTTGGCTGGAGGTTCAGAAGGTGGTAGGGGTGGGGGTGCGGGTGCCCTCCGGAACTCCCCGCTGTCACGGGTCCCAAAGGCTGCTGTGGCAGTGGGCTCCTCAGGGGGTGGGGGAAATGGGGGTGCTGGAGTCTGATATGGAGAGAAAGCCGACTTGAATCCAGAAGCAGGGGCTGCTTGGGCAGGAGGTGGAGTGTGGGCAAACGTGGCCGAATCCTGTGATTGGGTCTTGAAGGGAGGACCACTGCTGCCTCCACTGCCGCCAAAGGAAAGGTCTGAGGAGCCTCGGAAAGTAGCCGTGGCTCCAGCCACTCCAGCCACTCCAGCCACTGCAGAATTGTGGACATAATGATGCTCATGGCGGCGGTTGTAGGCGTCGGTGAACTTGCTCTCGTGCCGCCGAGCCTTGAAGGTGGCCGTGGGGTCCTGGCTGAAGAGGTAGGAGGGTGTGGGCTGACGACTGGAATAGCTGGAATCTTGGGAGAAGGGGGTACCCAGGCGAGGCGTGAGCGGGGTGCCTTGTCCATAGGAGTTGGGTGTGTCCAGACGGCAGCTGGAGTAAGCTGTGTCCTGGGAGAAGGGGGTCCCACCACTATTGGGGGTGACGGAGGAGGAGCCAGAGCCACAGCCTACAGACAGGCTGCCATCCTTGAGGCGCTTCAGAGCATCTGATAACTAGGAAGAGAAAGAGAAAGAAATCACAGCAGTGGAAGGAGGTAGATCTGTACAAGGGAGTGCAGTGGTCTCCCACTACAACTCCGCCTGCTGGGGAGCGTGGGAACTTTTCAGCCAAGGGAAGAGTGTGGGGAAGCTCTTAGCTTTTCTCTACCCCTAGCTATAAATGTTTACCCTCTGGACACTGTGTGAACTTTCCCTAATGCCCGAGGCAGAAAGAGAAGACCCTGACATCTCCGGAAAGGCTGCCATTCCCTTCCCACCTCAGGCTATCTGACATTAGAGGGCACTGAGACAGATGTGCCCAAGAGCTGTCTGTGGTCCTTACAAATTCTAGAGATGTAAACAGTGTGACATAGGACAAGTGCCTCCTGATCAGCAGGTGAACACTTTAATAACCCTCTGAGGGGGGGGGATGGGGCAAGTGAAACTGTGGTTGACTGGAATTGGTCAATCAAGTGTCTTGGTAGGCAGGGGGCTGAAAGGGAGGCAGTCTGTTCTGCAAGAGGTTCTGAACTCTGCTTCCTGCAGACAGGAGTACAGGGAAGGCCAGACACCAGACACTAAGACCCAAACACAGTAGTGTTTTGACATTCATATGGAAAAGCAGCCCCAGGTCTGTGGGAATCCGGCATAGGTGGAAGGTGGAGGAGGAAGAGGAGGAGGAGGAGGAGGAGGAGGAGGAGGAGGAGGAGGAGGAGGAGGAGACTCCGTGTGGACTGACAGCTACAGGGATCAATCCCAGGGGAGACATGCTGTAGCAGATCTTGGGAAAACAGGGCTTTTAGACCAGCTCTGAACCTACAGCAGGTGTGGTCAGGCCTCTGAGCCAGAGAGCAACAGGCGATCAACCTACCTGCAGGGTCTCATTCACAATTGGAGAAATAGCATCCAGCTCACCCACTGGGAGGGTCTGGGGGGTGTACCGGCCGGTAACCAACAGTTCATAGAAGCGCATTCGAGTTTCCCCTGTAACAGGCAGGGGAGAGGGTATCCATGGAGGCTCCAGCAGGAGACACACCCATGAGGATTCCAACTTGCTTATTAGCATCTTCACGGATCCCTTGTGCCTGAGACCACAAGCCTGGGGACACTGCATGTCCCCTGATTAGGTTCCTATCCACTGCACCTCATTTAAGATTCTCATCTGTCCAGCAAAGCCAAAAAACTGATTTTTCTGATGCTGAGACTCTAAGGTTAGCACCTTGTTGGGCAGAGACTCCCCCAAACCCAAAGAAAACATCATCCTGAGTACAAAGTCCTTCTCATCACCTGGACCCCGGTTCCAAGGAGCCATTATTACCCCCATCTCCCCACAATTCTTCTTTCACACTTAGTTGTCCCGGCTTGTAGCAAGGACAGAGGAAGTCAGGTGACACAGAGGTGATTGTTAACTATCTGGGGCCCAAAGACCAGCACAGTCAGCCAAACACACAGATTACTGTGAAGTGCCCTGTGGTGCTCTAGCTCAAACCCCAAGAGGGCCCACATGGTCCCAGTGAGCCCCAAGTCTATCGCTCTACCCATCACCAGAGAGAGAGAGAGATTTCTACCAACCAGGCCCCAGATCATTGGTATTTATAGAGCCTTAGAAGCAGCTGCTTACATATGCAAAGGAGGTGCATTCCTTGAGCGACCTACTCTTTACTGGACTCTTTCCTGAAAGACAATCTCAAACTTAGGTTGGTGTTTTCTTGTTTTTTTTTCAGAAATGAAATTGTGGTAAGACTTAGCTGCTCTTTTAAGATGTGGGCAGGTGATGGGGAGGGAGACTCCATGCTTCAGTCTTGGAGGAAATTAGACTTCAGCTTATTATAAGAACACATAGTAGATTTAAAAGTCTGTTCACACACACACACACACACACACACACACACACACACACACCAGCTTTACTAGCGTGAGGAACTAGGGAAAAGAGCAGGAAAGCTTTTGACATGACATGTCTCCAGGAAAGCTTATGACATATCGGAAAGCTTATGACACATGGCCAGGCCTGGGCTCCCCAAATTCACTCAGAACTCCCACCACTCCTTGCACCCAGCACAGGAGTCAGTCACAGAGATGCACTCAACATGTAACCAACATTAAAAAGCAAAACAAAACAGAGTAAGTTTTCCTCTCCTGCCTTTGGTGTGCTCAAATACTCCCAAACCTAGAGCTCACAATACCCCTGGAGCTGGACCAAAATCCCCTCGGGCAGGGTTCACCAGTGTGCCACCCCCACTCCCAAACTTTGGCCTTTAACAGTCCGACAGCTGGCTGCGGGACTAGGGACTCCCTGGTTCCAGGGCACCCTGCTCTTTCCTTCAGATTGGTAGGAATCCCTCAAAAAGGACACAGGCAGACTTAGGGGGAATGCCCTCTGAGTCTTGAGTCAGGACTGAGGGAAGGAGTCAGTAACCCTGGAGTTAGGAGGTGTGGCTCCCAGGCCGAGTAGAGCAGACCAAGGTGCTGCTGTCTCTTTAAGAGAGAGGAGGGAAGACAAGTGTCAACCCTAGAGCACCCAGAGCAGCCCGCCCCCAAGATCCACTATCAGTGCTATCAGAACATTATCAATGAAACACTTCAGGGCTCAGATTGGTTCAGGGAAGGGGCACCGGTAAGGGTTGGGGGGGGGCATGGCACCCTGGATCCTTAAGGAATGACTTATGAATTTAAGTCCTTCCTCTGCCTCCTACAAGTAAACAAATGCTTCCTTCTCCCCTAACACAGACATTAACACTAGGGACTGTCTAAACCCAGGCCACTGGGGCTTAGAGAGGGGCCCACAGGGGTGTCATAGGTGGGGAAATCTCTGGGTGGTCCCTAAGGGTGCAGTGGCCAAGGACTGGCACATTTGGTAAATTATAGCCTGTCTCCTAGCAACAGACAACACATTTGGTTCCATGTGACTCTGCCATCCGGAGGGGACAAAAAATAAATAAGGTGATGGGGGGGATCCCAATAAAGAGGTGACATTAGAGGTTTCTCCTAACTCTGAAAGGAGTCAGGCTGACAGGTGGCCTTCCAGCCCCTCCCCCATGGACGGCCAACAGGCCTCTACTAACCTTTGGTGTCCAGCTCCACGTGGATGATGTTGCCCATGACAGACGTGCTATGTAAGTGTTGGACGGCCTCCTTGGCGCCCCTGACCGTGGCAAAGACCACCTTGGCAATACCCAGGTGTTTCTTGGTCTTCGGATTATACAAAATCTCCACCTCCTCCACCTCCCCATACTTTTTGCACATGTCCCTTAGGAAGTTTTCACGGATGTTGTCATTCAGCTTGGCAAATGTCACCTGCTTTGGAGGCACAGGGCCCACGTAGAACTCATCGATCTGGCAGGGGCCGCGGGGGAAGGGAGTTTGGAAAACATTAAAACCAAAGAAAAACACAACACTCCTCACTTGCCCAGCAGTTAAAAACAATAAAGGGTGAAAAAAATTAAATTTTTTTTTTGAAAAAGAAAAAAAAAGCATGCGGGCGGGCCTGAGAAGCGGAGGATTAAATCGTTTGGAACCTGGAAGTCCTCTGGGTTCGAAAGGAAAGGGGAAAAAGAAACAGTTTCTCTTTCCCCACCCCCTATTCTGGCCTCCTGTCCTTACTGCTGGTTCCGGAACGACCCCCTAGTCTAGGAAGTAGCCCCCTTTAAAGCCAAAGGGATGGGAAAGGGGGCGGGTCCCTGAACCAAGTCCCTGGGTGCACAAGGACCCAGGTAGGGACCCAGAACCCCCAGCTCTGCCCGCAGGACGCTGTATCAGCGCCCTCGTTACAGTTTCTCCGAGTGTTATTTTGTTTACAGTGGCCGGGAGGGGACACCACTCTCCCCCCTCCCCGCCAAAACTTGCCAACCCTGGACGGCGGGAACTCAGAATCCGACTGGGCTTGGTCAGGACTGGCGTTATTTTCGAACTCGGAGAAGGGGGGAGGGACCATAAAGACAGAGAGGAGGGGTCCTACCTTGAATTTGGGCACCGACAGCTCCAGCTCCTTGGTTTTGGTCCAGATTCCGACCACCCGGGGATCTTCCACGATTTCCACCGGGCGGTTGCTGGACATCTGTGGACAGGGATGGGGCTCAGTATGGAAGGCTGGCGCCCTCCCCAGGGGCAGGGGCAGACCCCCCCCCCGCCCCGGTCTCCAGGCACCAGTCCCACTCCAGGCTGAGGGGGGAGCCCTGGCTGACAGTTGGCCAGGTGGCTGGGAGAGGGGGTCCCCTCCGTTCGCCTCTGTCTGGGGGCTCCACCGGGGATGGGGTGGGGGTGGCGGGAAGGCGCGTCGGCTACTCACCGCCAGGCTGAAATGCTGCCCATCGTAGCGGTACAGTTTATGGTGCCCCTTTTTCAGAGCCGGGTCAATCATCAACTTGTAACTTCTCCAATGGTGGTTCCTCCTCTCGCCCGAAGGGCCGGGCTGCGGCGGGGGCTGCTGGTGGTGGTGGTGGGGGTGACTGTTCTCCATGCCGTTAACCCAACCTGAAAACCAGCAAGTTGTTGTCCTCTCCGCCGCTTCTATACATTCGCCAAAGAATCCATTCGGCTGGCCCCCACCCCCTCCCACCTTACCAGAGCGCCCCGAAAGCTTGTCTGGCTGGCTCTCCCCCCCCCCCCCGAAAAAATAAGAATGGAGCGAGAGGATAAACCCTTTCCGGAGGATTTACGCGCCCGCCCGCTCGGCCACCGTCTCCGGCTGCCAGCGAGGGGCTGCCCGGGGCCCCCGCTGCGGGCTGGCGCGGTCCGGGGCGCACGGAGGACGCGGGCTCCGGCCCATGGTGCTGCCGGCCGCCCGGCGTGGCGCTCGGCCCGGCTCGGGCTCGGGGCGCGCGGCAGGCCTGGCGTCGCCCGTCGGGGCGGGGGCCGGGGGCTCGGGCCGCCCGGCTGTTCTAGCCTCGGCCTCTCTCCCTCCCCAGCCGTGCTTACATCCCCGCCGGGCGCCGGCCTCCCTGCGCCGCCAGCCAGTACATGGTGTCCCCCGCGGGAGCCGAGGCCGGGGCGGCCGGTCCGGGGGCCGGGATGGGGGGGACGCCGCCTTAGCGGCTGCCGGGCCCCGGGCTGTCGCTGCCCTTGCCGCCGCTGCCGCCGCTCCTGCTGCCGCTGCTGCTCCTGCTGCTGCCCGGGAGGCGGCTGGCGGCGGAGGCTCGGCTCCCAGTAGCCGCACATCCCACAATACACCGCTAAGAAGCCCGACCCGAGCGCTCACCCTCCTCCTCTTCCTCCTCCTCCTCCTCTTCCTCCTCCCCTCGCCTTCCTCGCCGCTTCCCCAGGCACTCTCCCGGCGGCGGCAGCTGCGCCGCCAAAGCCCCGGGCCCCAGCGGCCCCCCACCCCTCACTCGCGCGCTCCCACACTGCCTCCCCCCCCTCCCCGGGGGGAAGGCCTTTTAATTTATTTATTCTGCTGGGACTGAGGTGGGGGGCTTGGCTGGCGGGGGAGAGGGGGGTCTCTTCGGCCTTCTACCTCCCGCGGCTGGGGCTACCCTTCCAGCTACCGGGCACTTCACGGCGTGCGCCCCCGGGGCCTCCCAAACTGTTTCCAAACTGCCCAGACCGGAGGTGGGCGCGTGGAGACTCGGCGAAAGGGCTGGGTTTGGAGGAGGGCGATTGTGTGTTTGAATACTAGGAGCCTGGGGAGGCAGACGTCGACCCCAAACGAGTTGCAATCGAGGTATCTCCGAACCCGCTTCCTCTTCGGCCCGCACACCCCCTCCCTCCCTGGAGCAATACTGGGGAGGGGAAACCAAGATTTGGAACCACATTAGCCTTCACATTCCTGGGAGGATACAGCCCTCGCCTGGATGTGGAAGATAGCTTTTTTTCTCCCTATTTTCCTTTCTGTTTTTATTTTTGGAGGGGAGCGCCCAGTAATTGTCCTGAACACATGCTTCTTCCTCCAGGCACCAGCGACAGAGAGTCCCCTTTTTTGCATTTATCATTTTCCTTCCCCTTTCTTTATTAAAGGTCCGGGAGTGGCGGCGGCCAATCAGCGCTCGGCTTCCATTTTGTGAGTTCAACTCGGAGGCTCCCCCGGCTTCGCGTGGATATGTTTGCAGACCCCTCGGTCTCTCTTCTCGGGCTGCCGACACGAAGTAGCCGCCTCGCTGGGGCTTCGTGGTGGTGTATTTCATATTGGGGCTCTTTTCGGGGTTTGTAATTTGGCCGTGGGTAGGTAATTGGCTGGAGCAGGGCGGCAGGGCGCGGCAACCAATCAGCACACGGCTTCTATAGGGCTTGAGTTATTAGACGCTGATCTCAAAACATCCTTCATCAGACTCCAAGGAGAGGCCAACAGATGAGGGGAGCCATTTTTCTGCAATGGAATTAAATGGCCAAGTGGGTTTTTCCTTTGTTGCAAATGGGGAATGCTTTTCCTTTGACTCCACCATCCAGTTCAGGACGCCTGAATGTGTTTAACATTTGCCAAAGGACTCACACTTGGAAGAATGAAGAAGACCTTTTAAAAAGATCTGGATTTTTCCTTATGACTTGGAATCCATCTTTGTCTTGTATAACTAGGTCATAGCACACTATTAATGTCAGCAGATAACAGTTTTGAATTCAAAAAACCTAAGTAAATGACATATTTAATTTTTTTCCTCTTTTTTCTTGGGTGGGTGGGGGGAGAGCTTGGAGCTGTCTTAATCTGTATTCTCTTGACTGAACAATAAATTTTTAAATATAATTTCCTCTATTAAACACTTAACCTGGTCATCTTATTAACTACTCTTTTTAACAAGGTAATGTTTTAAATGTATAGTTGGAGTAGCGAAATGGCAGCAACAAAAAAATTGTGAGCTGTTACTGTTAAATTTTCTAAAAACCTTTTACATTGTAAGTACCCAATCCATTCCGTCCTTCCTGCACTGCAGTTTTTATGTTACTGTCGCCTGAAATGTCCTGAATTTTCGGAATCTTCATCTGCATGTATGTCTTTGTCTCTGTCTGATGTAAGTCAGTTAAAATGCTTTTAGACGTTTGCTCTTATAAAGCTACGGTTTTTAGTTCAAGCTTTTGGAAAACTGTTTACAGCAGTAGATGCTGCTCCGATTTCTTCCCAGTAACTCGTACACTTTCTTTGAAAATCGATCTATTTTGAAGAAAAACAGCTGTTTTTCTCGACTTGGGGGGGGGCGACTGAGAGAGAGGAAGTCTTTCTTTACAAAGACTCAAAGCCGTCACTGAAAACTAGATTAAAACTGGAAAACAAGTCCTAGCTGGTGCAAGCCAAACACCTACGTTAACCCGGTGCTATTTTCTATGGTGGTTGGGATGGCTGGTGAGCTATTTTGCCTTTTGTTTGATTTGACCGTGTTTTCGCCTTTTGTTTCTTAATGATCACACCATTGCTAAATCCAGAGCAGTAAACAGTCCACAGCGAAGCCGCCTTTTTGCCAGCCCAACCCTGGAAAGTTTGCAGTCGTGGAAGGAGCAGAAAATACTGAGTGTAACTTACAAAAAGGTAACAACAAAAGAACACCATTACCCCAGATTTTTTTTTCCCAACTAAATAACCAAAACAACAACAAAAAGCCTTTCTTTTCATAATAACGTCTCCAAAAACACCGCCCATTTTTTTCTTCTAGACTCCATGGCTCCGGGCTGAGCGGGTAAGTAAAAAACTAAAATAATTTAAAAAAAAAATTTAAGTGCCTTTGCCCCCTTCGAGGAACTCTTGATTGAGCAGGCCATGGGCGGAAGGTGATGGGAGCTGAGGTTTTTGGAGCTTGAGTTTGGCAACCGGTGACAGTGGGCGGGTGAGGGGACAAAGACTCTCCAGACCCCTTTGGCTCTTCTGCCCCAAAGGCGAAGAGAGCATCTCCCCAGTACCCTGGGACATCCATGGAGCTGTCTGCGATAGTCCCTTTGGCTCGCCTCAGGTCTGAACCTTGGTGGCAGAGAAGAAATTGAAGTGCTTTGGAGATGGAGGGGCTGAAAGAGCGAGGAAACCTTCCCACCCATCCTAAGGTTTCGTTCCCATTTGATTGTGGGGTTTCTGCATCCTTAAATCAGCTTTTCGGGGCTCCGGGGCTCGCCTGCTCTTCCAAAGAGAAAAAGGACAAAAGGCCGGCGTCCATGTTGGCACCATGACGCAGCATCTCTCCCGCCTGCAGCCGGGCGCTGCCTGTCCTCCCGGCCGCGCTCGCTCCTCCCTCCCAAACATGAGTTTTATTTTCAGGTTTTGAGCCGAGCCGCAGGCTGGGCCGGGTTGGGGCCAAGGCTGGGGCCGCCCGGCTGCTCAATGCTGCGGTGGCTAATGGCGGCCGGCTCTCCTCCTTCCTTCCGCCATTGTCTTTCCCCGGTTGTCGCTGGGAGGCAGTCCCGGGGTCCTAAGAGCCTGCAAGGCAAGGCACCCGGAATGCTGGTGACGGGTCTCTGGGGGCCTTGGGCCTCCGGGGCGTCGCGTACCACAGTGCCCGCACTCGCCCACCCACCCCACCCCCGCCCGCCTGCCTGCCTCCCTCCGGGTGAGGCTTGCGACTCCCGCAGTGGCGGCCGCGAGAGGAGCCGGAGCTGGGCAGGGCGAGCCGCTGGAGGCGGGTTGAGGACCCTGATCTCCGCTGAAGCCCCGGACTCCATGGCCCAGGAGGGCACGAGGCCTCGCTCTGGCTGCTGTGCCTGCTGCTCTGCCTCGAAACAGGAGCCAAGTAGCCAAGGGCTAAGAGGCTGCCCAAGCCTTCCTTCACTGCCCACTCGGCTTCAGGAGACCCACCCCTGCCTCCCCAGTCGTTCTTTGATAGCCGAGCCGGAGGGGCGGGTCTCCCCTTTTGTCCCCCCACTTAGGGATAGAGGCCCTTGCGGTGTCTGAGTCCCTTCACTTGGTCGCCAGGGGCTCAGCCTCCAACCCAGCTCTGCGGGTTGGAGGTGTGTGTGTTGGAGGAGGGGGGCGGTTGGGGCCTGGGAAAGCCGACTGGGGCCTCCCCCTCGGGAACCCCCCCTCCCGTGACGGTGCCCGAGGGTAAAGCCTTAGATCTCAGCCTTCCTGGGGGAGGGGATGCGGACAGGGCGGGCCTTTGGAAATGCAGATGAGCCGTCTCCTGCTGCTCGTCGCCCGGGCTGAACCTTAGTGACTCAGCCACCCCCACCCCACCCCCACCCATTCCAGAGTGAGGGCTGCCTTGTCAGCTGGAAAAGGGGGGTCAGCACTTCTGAGGCTCCCTTTCTATCTAGTAGACCCTGTTGGTTTGCATTTGGCCGATCCATTCTCTGACCTACAAACTGTGGGACTGCCCTAACAGATCGTCCGAATTCACAGGTCTTGCCCGGAGCCCGGAGCAATGTCTCGGTTATCCCCACAGTAGACAATCCTTGCCTCCTCTGGACATCTGGAACAGGCCTAATTTGACCGACAGCTTGCCCACTAAGGTAGGTAAGAGCACTTTTCCCAAGTTGAGAGAACTATATCAGGGGGCTTTGGCCTGCGGCCTTCGAAGGGCGGGTTGAGATCCCCAAACTCGCTGGGCTGGTTTAGCAGCCCCTCCCCCACGCTGATGTGGCGGTTGTGTCTGTGTGTGAAATGGGCGGCCTGCTGGGTCCATCCAGCCCCGCCTGTCAACCTCTGTTGTCAGGCGTTTAGGGCGGGCGATTCTCTGCCGAATTTAGCAACCTACTAGAGCAGGACTACGAAGTATTTCCCAGTGGTGTGTTTTATGGTGGGTGGGAGGGTCCTGGAAGCTTCTGAAGGCGTTGACTGCTGCCAGGCTTGCCGGTGGTGCCTCAGCCATTTCTCCTGAGTCCCATTAGGGTGGCCAAATGAGCCACCCTGATGTCTGACTTGCTGGCTAGACAAAGAACCCAAAAACCTGAAATCTTAGGCAACCTTCCCAGAGAAAAGGTTTCTTTGACTTCTTTTCCTGGATTCTCACAGTGGCCCTTCTACCTCCCAACAAGGCCAGGTGGTCGATAGCCAGGCTTCTAGAACCGGACAAAGCTGGCTGTGAAGCAGACGGGTTCTTTACGAGTGTTTACCGTGCATACTCAACATGGTCTGCCAGCCGTCTCCTTAGCTGCAAAAATTAGACAGGTATCCTAAGTCAGAAGGGGAACTCATTTAACCTCACTGTGCCCGGCTCTTATTTGTCTCATTCAGAAGGTGCATCTAAGAATTAGCGCTTCTCACTGGGTCCCAGGCACTGCCAGTTTTCCAGACTTTCCCTGCTAGGTGACACCTGGGATATTCTCCATCTGTGTAGCTCCAGTTGGCTAGTCCTCCTCCGGCCCAGGAAACTTCACAGATGAAAGTGGTGTGGCCCTTGATCTCTGACCCCTACCCCCCCCCCAAGAGTGCTCCTAGTTAGCTGTTACTTTGATGAGCCTTTTGGCTGCAGGTGCTCCCCGTTTTGGCCTAAGCTTCCAGCTTCTTCCCCTTGTTCGTCACCCCCGCAGTGAGTGCTGGAGTGTGGCTTGGGGAGCCTGGCAGGCTTCACAGAGGGGTTGTTGAAGGCAGGTTAGTGCCCAGTCGGGGGATGATTGAAGCCTGGCAGCTGTAAGCTAGTGACCTTGGACCAATGCTGCCGTCCTGTTCCGTTCCCCTCCCTCCCCACCCCCGTAAAAGGATCATAACTGCTGGAAAAGGTTGATGGGAGGATTAATGGCGATTAAGGGGGCCGCACTCCTGCTCTGGCCTCCATTACGATAGGGATTGTTGCTGGGAGTGGCTGCGTGGGTGGGGGCTGGGCTGTGTCTTGGGCTCCTCCCCGCCAGTCCACTTCCTGAAGCACGTGCCGGAGCCTCCAGGCAAAGGAGAAAGAAAACTGGCTCTGCTTGGGAAGGCGGCCAGCTGTTTTCCTTCCAGTGCAGTTTTCAGTCCCGGCTGTTCCGGGTTCAGTGGGCTGTTCTGTAGTGGGTCACGATTTTTCAGGGTTACCCACTAATGACCCCAAGAAAAGAAACAGCTCACCCAAGGTTCTGAGGCCACGACAGACAGGGTTCCAGGTTATCTTGGATTTTCAGCCCAGAGCCTGGGCCCCTGACAACCCCCTTGCTCAGCTGTCTGGGTTATTTTAGGCACCCTCCCGTTCCAGCTGTCTGCTGCCATCACTGTCAGAGAGCTGTCTGATAGCGAGGAACCAGAGTGGTCTGTGGCTCCCGCCGGTCCAGAGGGCCAGGCTTCCAGCTCTGGGTGAGCTTGCTTTGTGCTGGGAGGGCTGAACTCTTCGCCCCGAATGGGAAAAGGCAGGAAAAGCACTTTCTAAGTTGATTGGGTTCATACTATATGGGCCTTGTAAGCCACTTGGTCCTTCTAAGGGACCTGCTTTTCTGGCTAGAGTCCTTGGGTCTGGGGTCTTTATCTCCTCCAGCCTCAGACTAAGTAATTGACTAAGTCGCGCTGTGTCAGCTGTACCCTGGAGGGCTATAGACTTTGGGAAACAATTAGGTGCTAAACTGTGTGGTGTGAATCTTGAAAGGGAAAGACAGAAGTGACAGGGCCAACTTGCGACCCATTTCCACCTCAGGCTCTTTCACCTCCGGTTTCTAGCTCTTGGCGCTTGCGCTCTCTCTGTCTCTCTCTTTCTCCTCTCTGTCTCTCTCTCTCTGTCTCTCTCTGTCTGTCTCTGTCTGTCTGTCTCTCTTTCTCTCTCTCCCTCTCTCCCTTTCTCTCTTGGCCCCCTTATCACCTCCTGGGCAGTAGGGTGGAGCATTTTGTATGGCTGTTGTTCCTGGCCTTGAGGGGTGCCCCGCCCACTTGGTCACCCACTGAGCTTGGGGCGGGGCTGCTTTGGCCTGCTGAGAGAGGGCCACGCCAGCGGAAGGACTGCCTGAGCTGGGAGGTGGCTGGACTAGTTTCATTACACAGACTCCAGCATCCCCGCCCCTTCCGTCTCCTCCACCTGGCCTGGAGCCCTCGTTTGGAATATGACCTTTTAGACACTCTAGGTGGAGACAGTAGTCAAGATGGGTAGGAACACCCCACCATCACCTGCCCCCAGTGTTTTTGCAGACTGTTCTGTGCTCTCAGGCAAGTTCCTGCGGGTGGAAAGGAGGAGGGGAAGTCGAACCGCGTGGGCTATTTCTAACAGAAAAGGGTCTTGCCATGTCCCGGCTAGTCCTCTTGACAGGCTGGAACCATAAGTACAATGCTTTGTGCCCAGCTTAAGCCGTTTTTCCAGCCTGGCCTCTAGAAATGGCTTGCCCATCCTCCACTGGTTCCCTAGAGCTGTTAGGCAGCTGGGGCCTGGAGGAAGACTGCCTAGCCCAGAGGCTAAGATAGCACCCCTAGACACCTTGGCTTCACACCCCCCACCCCTTTATCTGTTAAGTAGAGCCTGAGTCTTTATCTCTCACTGCTATTGATACCATCTATATTTGGATAGCTAAATAATTGATTTATGGGGCCTCTGAGTAGGGGAGCCATGCCCTCAGCCTCTCCCATCCAAATTTGTACTTTGTCCTGAAAGACTGAAGGCATCCTGCCTCTGCTGTCCTGGACCTGTTGGCCTCTGTGGCATAGTCTTCCCTGAGACCATCCTGTGGCTCCCTGAGGGGTTTTGTGGCAAGAAACAACTGAAGGAATCGCTTCCTCTCCTACACTTTCCAGGAATTCCTGGAGAATCAGAGAGTGACCCCAGGCCCCCAGAACATTGCTGGTGAGGGAATAAGCCACCCTGTGTGGGTGAGTGAGTCTTATCTCTTCAGCTAGACTGGCCTGGCCTGGCCTGACCTCTGAGGAGGCTCTAAACAGCAGCTGGCTGGATTCCTGGGTATTTTTAGCTACACAGATCCAGCCCCACCATCACCATGAGAGCTGGGTCCAAATCCAGCACTCCAGGCCTGCTAGTCCTGGGGTTCTGCCAGCCTCCTGATAAAGCTGGGGTGGGTGGGTAGGGCAGGCTGGAACCAGTAGCGGCGTGTACCCTGAACCCACCTGAGCCAGAATCATTCGCTTTCAGTCACTTCCTCTCTGAGGCCTCCTGTAGACTTGCTCTGAGGATGGAGAGTGCAGACACAGGTCTCAGGGATCTGTGGAAAGTCGGGAGCCCTCTCTTGGCTATATGTAGCAGAACAAGCACTTTTTCCTTCTAAGTGAGTTTTCTCCCCTGGCACATGCAGCCAGCCTCCCTGGCTCTGGACCAAGCCTGAAAAAGCCTGAAAGAAGAAACCTGGAATCCTTGCGAAGGTAAGTGGGTCCCAACGCCCTCCGAGCCATGCTCACCTTTGTGCCCTACCCTGGAGTGGCCTGCTCTATGTTCTCTGGGGAACCTTGCCTTTGGCATGCTGTCCCTCCTTTTTTGTTTTGGTTGGTTGCTTGCTTTTTTTTTTTTTTTTTTTTTTTCCGAGACAGGGTTCCTCTGTGGTTTTGGAGCCTGTCCTGGAACTAGCTCTTATAGACCAGGCTGGTCTCGAACTCAGAGAGATCCTCCTGCCTCTGCCTCCCAAGTGCTGGGATTAAAGGCGTGGTTGTTTGCTTTTTGAGACACGATTCTTCTGTAGCTTTGTGGCCTGTCCTGAAACTAGCTCTTCTAGACCAGCCTGGCCTTGAACTCAGAGGTCCACCTGCCCCTGCCACCCGGGTGCTGGGATTAGAGATGTGTCCCACCACGGCCAAGTTTTTTTTTTTAAACCATCCTCAAAGGGCCACTAAGACATTGCCGCAGCCCTTCCTCCCTTGCCTGGTTTTGACAGGAATCATCTGTTGACTCTTTGTAGCCAGCCCTCCTTCCCCTCCAACCAACAGACTAACAGTCAGGCCCTCCCTGATATAGCTGTTACCTTGACAACCCCTTGGGCCTGTTTCCCCCTCACCACTGAAACCCGAAGAGGGTTTTCAAGCTGCAGTACATATGCCCAAGTTGGGCACCGCTTCTGCTTCCATTGGCACATCTTCTGCCCAACTGTACCCAATATAACAAACACAGCCTTCCCTGGTCCTTTAGCTGATCTCACTGGTGCTGGGAACTCCTGTCAAACTGCTTCCTTCAGACTGCCTCCCCCACAGGCAGAAACATGGTTTCTTCTCAATAAACAAGTTGTAAGAAAGGAATGAACGACTTGCTGAATTTTTGTCTAAGGGGCCCTCCTTGATCCAGTGACAAGAGGCCTCTGCCCTAAAGCTGGAGGTTGATCCAGGTTTTCACTCTCCTGGTCCACCTTGGCTTTAGAGTTTCCAGGCGCGACCGCGGTCGCTGCTGCCCTCTGGTGGTAGGGCTTTGCCTTGCGTCTCCTGGAGGAAAGGGGAGGGGGCGGGGAAAGCGAGAAGAAACCCTGACATTTATGAAACCTCCCGGGTCGGTAGTTTACTCCACAAAGCGAAATTTCCTGAGTGCTTGCGGAGAACTTGCAAATTAGGTATCTTCTTGGTGGGGAGGGTCAAGAAGGTCCCTGAGCCCTGCCAAACTCCAGCTTGGAGGTTCGCGCTCATGCTGTGCCCCCAGGTTCGCCTGCTGGCAGGCTGCGAGGATCCCACTCCCTGACCGCTGGCCTGCTTTTGGAAGTAGATCCTCAGCTCATAGTAACGGGAAAATGTCACAGTGACATCAGCCAACTGTATCGCTAGTACTTGTTTGTATTAAGCACTCGGCCAAGAGCTACTTGAATGGTGATGGGAGTGGAATTCTTGGGGTGGAAGACACGGAGCCAGAGGACACCAGAACGCTTCTTGGTGGAGATGGGGACTATCGATTTCCAAAGTTTATGGAAGGGCCAGGTGCTCTCGACCTGTCAGAGTCACAACAGTGTCACTTGGGTTCACTCCTCTGAGCCTTGCTCAATACTACCCTATGTATTTTGAGTCAGTCCTGGAAATAGGCTGTTCACCTGAAGTCACTGCAGAAGGCGTTTCCCGGCAGGGGGCGCTACGGTTCCACGGTGCGGTGTGGGTCAACAGAACACCCGAGTAGGACCGGGAAGAGAGCAGAATTCCTGTATTCCCACACTGACGAGGGTCAGGCGCAAACTATGTGGACGCACACAACCACGTTCTGGTGTGGAACGACCCGAGGGACTACAACCCATAGGAAAACAGGCCACACTGGCCGACTAGCTGCAAGGGCTGGATGCGAACCCGGGTGCCGGGTACAGCCCCCAATCAAGGAGTCTACGGGGGTGAAGCTGGCCAATCAAAGAGCCCTCGCTAGGAGGCGGAGCCTGCCAATCAAGGGCTGTCGGTGTGAAGAGGCAGAAACCACGAATCTAACAGAGCTGGGGGTGTGCAGGCACACGTGGTGAAGGGGATGCGCTGCGCTTGCGGTTCAGCATCCGGTTCCTCCGTTTTTTTCGTTTCCCCGGGGACTAAGAGACAAACACCCAGGGCTGGGAACATAGCAGAGAGTAATTAAGGCAACGAGGGGAACCCGGGAGGCTGCCTGGCAGAGGTGGCGACAGCTGCCTGAGGGCGGAGCCTTGTGGCCCCGCCCTGCAGCCCCGCCCCCGCCCTGTCGCTCAACTGGGCTTTGGCCAGAGCGCAGCATCCAGCGCGCTGCAGGCTCCCGGGCTATGGACGCGCCAGGTGCCCCGGTCCCAGCCGCTGCCCCCAGCTCCGCAAGGAAGGAGCTGAAGATAGTGATCGTGGGTGACGGTGGCTGCGGCAAGACATCGCTGCTTATGGTGTATTGCCAAGGCTCCTTTCCCGAGGTGAGGCCCGGTAGGTGGCAGGAGGGGTGAGGATGGGTTTAGGACCGCGGGGAGCAAGGGGGTATCCTCCAGCCAGGATCCAAGTCTAGACCTTGGAGTCCTGGGTGTCTCCTTCAGGCAGCCCTTCGAGAATTCCCGGGCTGAGCCCAGTGGTTTGCCAGGTCTGAGCTGGATGGAGTGATGGTGTTAGACAGTTGTGGGGGAGGGATCTGTCTGGTCCGCCTTTACATCCCTTAAAGGATCAACCCTACCCCTCTCTCACAGCACTATGCCCCGTCGGTGTTTGAGAAGTACACGGCTAGTGTGACTGTGGGCAACAAGGAGGTGACCCTGAACCTCTACGACACAGCTGGTAAGTGCACCAGAGCCCAAAGGGTCCCCTTGGTCATCCCCAAGGGTTTCCCCTGCCTTCTTGGGGCATTCCCTTCCTGACACCCTACCATGCTATAAGGTCTCTGTAGGATGTTGGCTGGCTGGGAGGCCCTGCAAGCCAAAAGGACCTCTGCCATCTGAGCTTTAAGAGGTGGTTAATAGGCTGAGGTGAACTCTGAGCCCCCCCCTCCCCACCCCCATCCCCCCAAGCTATGTTCTGTTCTGCAGCCTTGTTCCTCTCCTGTGGTTCTAGAAAAACGTGGGCTGTACTTCTACCTCCTGGGGTTGCAGAATTCCTTACTTACTGTGGTCTTTGATTGAGTCCCCTGGGGCTTGGATTCCAATGGGCTGTGTTTCTGGGGCCCGTAGTTTTAGGTTAGCAAGCTCTAGACCTCAGCTGTGACTCCAGGAGTCTATGGCTGGCTTGTCTGTGTGGAGACCCCAAGGTCCTGTGTCCCTGACTTCTGGGATCCATTTTGTGTTTTCTTGGTTTTTCTGTGAAAAAAGAGACAACTTTAGGAAAGAACCTAAGGTCTAAGAATTGGGTCAAAATAAGTTACTATTGCCAGCCCCTCAAAGAGTGGACTTCTGCTCATAGTCCATGAATACTAGGATTCCCTTTGGGGTGCCATGAGCGTTTACAGGATAAAGGTTGAACCAGGTGGAGCCTCACCCATCTTGGTGACTCAGTGTCTAGTGACTGAGTGGAACCACGTCACTGTCACTGGGAGCCCCTTCCCTGCTAGTCTGTCCCTGTGTATGTGAGGTAAAGTCTCGGGTCTTCAATGGAGTCCAAATCCAGGCATTCTCCCCAACCCACCACCACCTTGAGAAGATCAAGGGGGGACTATTCTCGCCCCAGACTACCTCATTCCTGTAGTAGGTTCTATTGGAGACTTCCAGCTCCTCTGAGTGGCCCACTGAGGCTCTCTGCCCTCCCTCTTCTCCAACCCCAGGTGTGTGAGGAAGGAATTCTGAGGTGTGGCTCCAAGAGCAGTAAAGGTCTGTCTGGAACACTTACTTTCACAGGCCTCTGATCCGGGAGCCAGGGAGGGGCAGGCCCGTTGACCATACTTTGGGGGAAGTACTGCTTGAGCAGAAGTATTGCGTGCCTCCCCACAGTTCCAGGAGAGGCTGGGAAGTCTGTTTTTTTCCTCCCTCTGCCATCAGTCTTTCCTGTCACATCCCCAAGTTCCTTGTTTGGGACTGTTTCCCCCATCAGACCAGAGCGGAGACCATTCTGGGCATTTTCTGGAAAAAGGAAGATCCCGAAGTACACGTCAGGCGAGAGTGTCATATAGAGGGTTCCGAATGCAGCTGCACAGGGATGGAGGTAGAGCCCAGGGGCTGTCCTCGGATGGCTGAGATGATGGTACAGTGCGCTGATCGTGTCTGCAACTTTCTATACCTACTTGGAGCCAGACCAAGACCCTGACTTGGTTCTACTTAGTTGTGAAGTCTCATTTTCCTCATCTTTAATAGAGCTAAAATAGCCAAAAGAGTGAGATAAAACTCACAGACACGGCATTCAGCACAGCGGCTGGCTCTTGGGCAGCTCAGCATATACTGATATGTATATGCTGAATATATATTGGTTTTTCGATACAAGGCTTTGAAACCTGTCCAAGAACTAGCTCTCGTAGACCAGGCTGGCCTTGAACTCACAGAGATCCCCTTGCTTTTGCCTCCTGAGTGCTGGAATTAAGGGTATGCGCCACCACCGCCCAGCTTTTGCATATACTGTTATTTAGATTTCTTTTGTGCTAGGGCTGAAAAATCAGACCCTCATGCATACTAAGTTCTACTGTGGAACTACGTCCCCAGTCCTCAGTGTGAGTTTGTTTGTTCAAGACAGGGTCTCTGTTCCTGGGGCTGGCCTCAGACATGCTTAGTAGCCCATGCTGCCCTCTAGTTCTTCAGCCTTCCTTCTAGCCGCCTGAGGTAGCCACACTACCACACACACACACACACACACACACACATGGCTCCTGCCCCAGCTCCTACTGTAGGGTGTGGAGAGTCTAGCTACCCTCTCAAGGACTGTCCACTGTACCTTTTCTGGGACAGGATTCCTAAGTCTTAGAGTGTGTCATCTGTCACTCAAGAGTGACTGGGGAAGTCCTAATGGCTAGGAGGAAATTCCCTGGCCAGTGAGCAGTGAGCATGAGGCTGGCTCATGCGTGTTCGCAGTGTTTGTCAGGAGGAGGCTCTCGCAGTGGTGGTGGGATAAGTGAATTCATTATCGGGGAGATGAGTCAGCTCTACCTGTGGCTGGGTCTTGGGATACTGTGGGAAAAGTGATGGCTAGTAACTGTCTAGACTGGAGAAAAGTGGAGGCTCCGGGGTGAGGGCAATGACTGAGTTAGAAATGAGTCTGGGAAATGCCATAGAAAGCTCTAGAACTGGGGAGAGGGGCCTGCCTCCCCAGTCGGCAATAACCAGCGTTATGGATCAGGAATGACCCCAGAAAGCTAACTTTTTACCAGACCCCGAATGGAATGATAGCCATGGGCAACGCTACGTCACTGCCCACGGGCCCCACATGTAAGGCCTGTCTGGCTCCTTGCTTCCATCCTGCGGAAGCAGAGACACCACAATCTTTACCAAGCTCAGAAGGTGGAGGGGGTGGGGCCCTAGCACCCACAGCTCTAGTAGCCTCCCCTGAGCCCTGACATCTTCAGACAGGAAGCTGTGGTGAGGCCAGAAGGTTGCTAGGCAGAGGGGTGGTGCATGGTGCAGTGGGGGTGTTTAGAAAACACCCAGAGAGGCTAATCTAGTCTTAGAGGGGCACAGAAGCACGGGGAGCTGTGTGAGAGAGAATAGGGAAATTAGGGGACAACAGCTGCTAGGACAAGGGGACAAGACAAGAGGGGCATTATGGTCCTAGAGTCGGGACCACTCCAGCCTAGAGCCAGCCAAGTCAGGTACCATGGTCGCATGTCGGGACGGGACTTCCCTGTCTCTTCCTGTCCCTAGGGAGGGAAGGGGGGCAGAGGGGCCCTAGCAAAGCCAGTAAGAGTGGGTTCCTCCTTCAGCAGCTTCCCCTTCTCATGCTGCCCACACCTCTAACCTTTGCTTTGGTCAAAACGGGTCACCTCCTGGCCTCCAGCAGATTTGGGAGTTCTGTGTCTTGATGACATGCTAGTCTCCAACACAGCTCTAGGACTCAGGAACCCTGTGCCGGAAAAGGGACATGGTCAAGTGGGGAAAGCCCCATCCACAGGAAACGTCAGGTGGAGGGCCGGCCTCACTTCCACCTGCCTCAAAAACTGCTAGCTGAGGGGAAATGGGACTTCAGAGGAACTCTGGCCACAGCCCCGTTCCTCACTAGAGCCACGGTAAGCTTAAGGAGATTATGGGCAGGTGACTTGGGCATCTTCATGGGCAAAATAGGAAAACAGGCCAACCTAGTGGGTGGGAGGCCTCCTTAAGGGGTTCAGAGATTCAGGGGTTAGAATTGCACCCATTAACCTACCTGGAACTTTCTGCTTCAGTAGTAACCACAACAGCAATGGTTACACCTTTGCCCCCCCCCCCCCACCAAGTCCTTTTGTTTTCCAAGTCAGGGCAGAGCCTGCCGCCCCTTTCCCAGGTAAGGGAATTAAGACTTAGGAAGGAAAGCGCTAGGCTCCAGAATGGGTGTTCAGGTCATGGACTCCAGCCAGAGAGGGTGTTCAGTACCTACCCTGCAGGGAAGATGCGGCAGCCGAACCTAAATTCCTTGTTCATGGCTGTCCATGAACTTGCTCTGTAGACTAGGCTGGCCTCGAACTCACAGAGATCCACCTGTCTCTGCTTCTCAAGTGCTGGGTTTAAAGGTGTGCTTGAATTCCTTGTGTTTATGAAAGGCCTACGCTGAATCCTGAGATAAGTCAGGTCAGACAGAATCAAGCCTGAGGAGGAAAGGAGGTCTAAGCTGGCTCCCCATTTCCTCACAAAGGCCTCTTTTTTCTTGAGACAGCTGCCATCATTTTCCCTGTTAAATTTGCCAGGGCTAGGGTGCTGTCCTAATTTAGTGTTCCAGAGCAACTCTGGAGGAAGAAGGGGCTTATTTTATTGATAGGCTATGGTCTGTCATTGCAGGAAGCCAATGCAGAAACTCAATAAATTAGTGGGGTTTGTTGATGGTGGTGGGTTTTTGTTTTGTTTTTTCAAGACAGGGTTTCTCTGTGTTACAGTCCTAGCTGTCCTGGAACTTGCTATGTAGACCAGGCTGGCCTCGAACTCACAGAGATCCACCTGCCTCTGCCTCCCGAGTGCTGGGATTAAAGGCGTGCGCCACCACCGCCCGGCTTGAACCTGGGTCCTTTGGAAGAGCAACCAGTACACTTAACCACTGAGTCATCTCTCCAGCCCCCAAAATGAAATTTTAAAACAGTGTTTTGACAGGATAAGCATTCAGAGAGGAGGGTTACTCTTACTAAGCATGGTGATCACGGTCATGAAGTCTCGCCTGCTTTACGGCTCCAGTCACAGATAAGGAGGCTGAAGGTGGCTTCATTCCTACTGGGAAAGGCTTCCTGGGGGACTCTGGGTGCTTTTAGAGTGTCTGGGCAGGCAGATGACCTTGATAGTGGGAACTAAGCTGTCTGGCACTGCCCAAATGTGACCTTGGCAGGGAGCTCCCCTCAGCCACGTGGGCTCCTGGGCTCCGTTCACCACTTGGGTGCTGCTTGGATTGTCTTGGGTCAGGAAGTGAAATGCAAAACTCACCAAAGGGCTGTGTGGGAACAGCTCTGGGCTTAGCTGTCTCCCTTCCCTCACTCAATTTTTATTGTGCTCACCTGGCTTCCCGGACTTGCAGTGGCCCCTACTTGGGGGTGGGAGACAAACATCAGAAAAGTAATGTGACATCAGATAATAAGATGTATCTTAAAGCAAAGAGAAAAAGAAAGAGAAAGAAAACCCTTGTGATGGGATAGAGGGACACCAAGAGGCCATTGCTTCCGGGTGGTTGTGAAAGGTTTCCTGGAGGTGACATTTCTGCATAGAGAAATGAGAGAGAGAGAGAAAATCAGCCAGCTGCAAAGTGTTAAGAGAACCTTCTGGAAGAGGGAACAGTAATGGCAGTGTGTATGAACACACTGTGGTTCCTCTTCCTCCAGTCCACAGCCACCGACTCCACCCTCTTCTCTACCCAGGTCCCTCTCTTTAATGTAGTAGTTGAGTTGTAGCTGCTCAGCCCAGCGCATCTCTCACCTTTGCTGCCAACAATTAGCTAGTATTTCCTGAATGTCTGCTGAGGGCCTGGAATGAAGGTGAGACATGCTCAGTCTCTGCCCTCACAGTGTGCCCGGCCTTCAGATGAGAAAGTACACAACAGGTACGCATCTAAGGAACCTGTCTGGAACAAGCAGAATAGGACACACTAGGAAGACATGCTGAGAGCAGGGAGGACCGGTCAGAGGAGGTGTCCTTCGGACCCACAGCAGTCGGCATGCAGGGAAAACCGCGGTACCTGGCCCTCATTTTATAAACTGTTCATGGAACCCTATAGACAAAATTTTGGAAGAGAATGAGTGTGTTTCTTGTATCAGAGTTATGCTCACCACCCCTAACCCCACCTACAACTTAGAGGCCCAGAGTCTGTCTTTACACAATACAAAATAAAAGCTGTTAATTCATATTAATTCCACTTAGAAGGTTTGGGGTTGCCGCCTAACTCAGTGGCTTTAGGCAAGTTGCTTCTCATTTGTGAATCTCATCTGTATATGAATCTGAGTAGAGTCATCCCTCAGTACTCCCAAAGGATGGGTTCCAAGACCCTCATGCTACCCCCATTGATAATAAAATCACTGAAGCTCAACTTCAAGATCCTTGGAGAAAACTGTACAGCATCCATGTGGCATACCTACGCATACCCGTTTAGTTACCCCCCCCCATTACTGAGGATACAGTATCAGTGCTATGTAAAGAGCTACTGCTTGTATTGTTTAAGGAAACGTGACAAAAGGTCTGTGTTTGTTCAGTACAGATACAATGTCTCTTTCTGAATGTTTCTTTTTTGTGTGTCTTTTGGTTTCTCTGTATAACAGTCCTGGATGTCCTGGAACTAGCTCTGTAGATCTCTGCAGAGATCCGCCTGCCTCTGCCTCCCCAGAGCTGGGATTAAAGGCGTGCAGCCCAGCTCTTTCTGAATGATTCTAGCAGAAGTTGCTTCTGTGGAGAGAGGATCCAAAGATACTAGGTTGACTGTAGCTGTACTTTGCCTTGGTTGTAATTAAGGGCATATATGTTTTAAGAATTACTTTTATGTCTGTTTACCTGCATGTATGTATGTGCAGGACATGTGTATGTGCCTGGTGCCTAAAGTGTCAGAAGAGGGGATCAGATTCTCTGGAACTAGAGTTAACAGATGACTGAGTCATGTGAGTGCTGGGCACAGAACTCAGGTTCTCTCCAAGAGTAGCAAGTATTTTCTTTAATGTTTAGTGTGTATGTATGTGTGCGTGTGTGTTGTGTGTGTGTGTGTGTATGTATGTGGTCATGGGTATGTATATGTGAGTGTTAGTACCTCTAGAATCCGGAAGAAGGCATTGGATCTCCAGGAGCTGGAGTTACAGGCAGTGATGTGCTGGGAGCTGAACCCAGGTCCTCTGTAAGAGCAGCAAGTGCTCTTAGCCTCTGAGCCATCTCTTCTGCCCCTGTAAAGAATCCTTAACGATGAATGGCAAACACTTAAACTAGGGGCTGGTGAGATGGCTCAGTGGTTAAGGGCACTTGTTGCTCTTATAAAGGGCCCAAGCTCAGTTCCCAGCACCCACGTGGCGCTCACATCTGATGCCCTCTCCTAGCCTTTGTGGGCATTGCACGTAGATGGTACACAGATGTACATGCAAGAAAAACATGGTATAACACACATACATAAAATAAAAAATAAGTCTTAAATAAAAAAAAGAAAAATCGTACACTGGGGTTGGAGAGGTGGCTCAGCAGTTTAGAGCACTTGCTTTGTACGGGAGTCAGTTTAGGTCTTCAGGACCCACGTAGTGGCTCACAGCCACCTGTGATTCCAGCTCCAGGTGATCGATATCCACCCGGGAACACACATGATGCACACGCATATATCCGGGCAAAACATTCATATCCATTGTGATGCTCTGAATGAAAATGGCCCCCATAGCTTATATGTTTAAATGCTTGGTCCCCAGTTAGTAGGAGGTGTGGCCTTGTTGGACGGGGTGTGTCACTGGGGGTGGACTTTGAGGTTTCCAAAGTCCTCACCAGTCCCTGCCTGCCACTTGCAGATCAGATGTGACCTTAGCTATCTTTCTAGCATCACACCTACCATATGCTTCCCACCATGATAAGGAACTAAGCCTCTGAAAGTGTAAGCAAACCCTCAATTAAATGCTTTCTTTTAAAAGTTGTCTTGGTTGCTGGGTGCTGGTGGTGCACACCTTTAATCCCAGCACTCTGGAGTCAGAGATAGGCAGATCCCTGTGAGTTCAAGGCCAGGCTAGTCTAAGTAGTCAGATCCAGGACTGCCGTGGCTGTATAATGGGACTTTGTCTCAGAAAAAGAAAAAGGAAGAAGCCATTGGTATTTTTAAAAGGATGGCATGGGGGGGGGGGTCACTAGCAAGCAACAGACAGATCCAAGCTGTGCACAGGGCTCTCTGTAGGATAGCCACCAGCCTGGTATGGCAATTAATCACTTGAAATGTAGTTAGCGAACCACGGGACTCAATATTTTCTTGTTAATTAGTTGACATTCAAATTGTCACATAGGGCTGGAAGCTGGATACACAGGCCTAGAAAGACACTGGCAGAGATCTAGATAGAAGACCGCGTAGGGTTATATGTTGGGTAACATCCTGAGCCAGTGCCCTGATGCCCCACAAAGGGTGTCTCCTAGTTGTAGTGGGGAGAGAGGCCAAAGTCAAGTGCCTCTTTCTCCCATGTGGAGGGGACCGAAGGACAGCATGGCTATTTTTCCTGGCCCAGCTGTCATCATGATGGCTGGCACGTACTGTTGACCCCATCCGTTAGAGGAATATTGGCTGGTGGCAGCCCATGGGGCAGGTTTTATTTTCCATGTCCCTAATTGTATGGGCTCATATGTGCCTACTGTAATATCAACAAGACTTGGAAGTTGGAGGCAGGTGAGTCAGGAGTTCAGGACCAGCCTGTCTCAAAAACAACCCACATACAGGCATGACACACACACACACACACACACACACACACACACACTTTTAAAAAAAGGAAGGCAAGTCTGGTGGCACACGCCTTTAATCCCAGCACGTGGTGGGCAGGGAGGGGGGAGAATCTGAGTTTGAGGTCAGCCAAGGCTTACATAGTGAGACTGTCTTTTATTTAAAGTAACAGAACAGAAATGTGGAGAGATGGTTTAGTGAATGAGAACACTGGCTGCTCTTCTAGAGGACTCGAGTTCTATTCCCGGCACCCACATGATAGCTCACAGCAATGTGTAACTCCAGTCCCAGGGGATCTGATGCCCTTTTCTTCTGGACTCCAATGGCACCACATGCATGGCGTATAAACATATATTCAGGCAAGACACTCATAGCCATGAAATAAGTCAATTCGAAAAGTCAGGTGCTGCAGATTTAACCTGGGTCATTTCTGCAAGAAAAGTCCTCCAAGCCAGTGCTGCACCAAGCCATCTCTCCGGTCCCCAAAATAAGTTCATTTAAAGAAATTGTTTAGGTTTATGTGTATCGGTGTTTTGCCTCCACTATTTGCACATGTGTCTCTGGTGCCCCCAGACATCAGAATAAAGTGTCAGGTCCCCTGAAACTGGAGTAGTGGGTAGCTGTGAGCCACCATGTAGGTGCTGGGAACGGAAGCTGGGTCCTCTGGAAGAGCAGCAAGTGTTCTTCACTGCTGAGCCATCTCTCCAGCCCCAGTAAATCAATTAAGACAATATAAAAAAAAAAAGAGAGAAGGAAAGAAAACCTAGCCACTAGGGTAAAGGTTAACTGACCCATCATGTAGAACTGCTGGGAGAGGGGAATCCATTTTCCCTGACAGAGTGGCACTGGCTGTATCAACCCCTCCAGGATGGGCTCGTGTGCAGAAGGTGAATAATATATAATGGACTCCAACGGGTTTTTTGTGTGCTTTTATTTGGTCACAGTTCAATTTTGTTTTTTTGTTTTTTTTTTAATTGTAGGGGCGTGGTGGTTTTCTTGGTTTTGGGGGTGTTGTTGTACTGGGTTTTTGCTCATTTTTTGAGAAAGGATTTAAAGTCATATGAATTGGGAGGGAAGATTATGACCAAAATATATTTAAATTTAAAACTTGTTTTAATGAAAAACATAAACAGCAATTCTCAAATAACCAATAAAAATTTTTCAAAATTGAAAGACAGAAAGAAAAATTAAAAGATGCCGATGTTCCAGGTGGAGAGTCAGATTCCACAGGTGACTTATCTAAGTCACACAGCAGGTGAGGGACTCAGCTTAAGTTTGAACTTGTGTTCTACCTGCCTATGGTGCCCATGACTTTAGAAGCTGTGCTTTGGTGGAGCTCACTGAGGCCGTAAGACCAGGCAGGAGAGAGGAGGAACCTGTGCCCTGTTACCAATGGGAGATGGAGCATGTATATCCTGAGTGCAGGCTGGCACCGCCCAGAAACATGAGGACAGGCTGGACGGGTGCCTCCTGGACTTCCACGGTCCTGTAGGAGACGGACATCTCGGCTGAGGGTCACCAGTGAGTTCTAGGTGTTCCTTCCTCATGTGGGAGGTGATTCAAGGGGGTGTGTAATCCTGGCGGTTTCCTGGACCAGGAAAAACCCACCTTTCTGGTGAAGTGGATGAACTCTGACTTCACAACGGAACAATGACGGGGTTGGTGGGACTTACTGGGATTGGCGCCAGTACCATGACAAGCAAGGGAAGGCTGTTCTGAGGCACCCTGCTAGGACAGCATTGGGGGTAGCATGTGTGCTGTTACCACAGGGTAACTGCAGAGACAGATCAAGCAAGTGAGGAACACTGAAGCTCAGAAGGTTCTCTGGGTTCTTCCATGCAGACTCTCTGGGAGTTTAAAACCGTTGACAGAAATTTCCTGTGGCTAGGCATGAAGTATGCTGGTGCAGGTGTGCCCAGGCAGAGAGGCAGGCAGATGGCTGTGCATTTGAGGCTAGCACACAGCAAGTTCCAGGTTAGCAAGGGCTGCACAATAAAATCCTCTATGTCAAGCTGGGTTGTGGTGGGGCATGCCTTTAATCCCAGCACTCCGGAGGCAGAGGCAGGCAGATCTCTGAGTTCAAGGCCAGCCTGGTCTACACAGTGGAGTTCCAGGACAGCCAGGGCTGCACAGAAACCCTGTCTCGAAAACCCAAGGGAAAAAAAATGTCAAAAATAAAATAAATACAAATTTAAAAATTGAGTTACCTCCAATTTTTACAAAAGCAGAATGAGCCACACCTAGGCCCAGCTTCTAGGCTCTGATTGGACTGGGCCTATGGAGGGCTGTGTCTGGGACTGTCACGTATCCCCTAGTGGGCGCCAGGTGCAGTGGGAGCTAACTGCCCCACGAGGTGTGGTGATAGATGTAATCTATTCCTACCTCGTTAGCATTTGCAAGAATGGGCAGGAGGAATCCAGGCAGCTGCCCCAGAACCAAGGAGGCAGCACATGCTTCTGGGCCTGGGAGACATCTGAATGGCAAAGACCCCAGATCCGAGTCTCAGGCTGGCACCCTTGGCAGAAGGCTACAGCTTACAGTTCTCTGTTATCACCCCAGCTGAGCGCATGGCTTTGATGGCATAGATTCTAATCCCTTTCTCCCTGTCCTGTCCATTTTGTGAATGAGGAAACTAGGCCCTGCGCTCATCCCCCACCAAAGCCCAGGGATTCGTGTCTCTGATGCCCCTCTGGTTTCAGGGCAGGAAGACTATGATCGGCTGCGGCCCCTGTCCTACCAGAACACACACCTCGTTCTCATCTGCTATGACGTCATGAACCCCACCAGCTATGACAATGTCCTCATCAAGGTAAAGTCCTGCCTGCCACCAAGAGTAGGGGCAGCTCCAGGGTGGCCTCTGCCCTGACACCCTGCTTTCTCCCTCCTCAGTGGTTCCCTGAAGTAACACATTTCTGCCGAGGGACCCCGGTGGTTCTCATCGGCTGCAAGACAGACCTGAGGAAGGACAAGGAGCAGCTGCGGAAGCTCCGGGCAGCCCAGCTGGAGCCCATCACCTACACACAGGTGGGCCAGGGTCCCAGCTACCACTCAGGTCCTCGGTCCCTGAACAACCATTGCCAGAAACCACCCAGGCCTTGGTCTTCTCAACTGGAGAGCCTTAGCAGGCTGTTCGAGAGCGGAAGCAAACAAAGGTCTAAGAGTCATCCAAAGTAGTAATAATAATAGTAGTAAGGCGCCCACCTTTGATCCCAGCACTCAGGAGGCAGAGGTAGGCAGATCTGAGTTTTTGAGGCCAGCTCAGTCTATGGGCTACACAGAGAAACCCTGTCTCAAAAAAACAAAACAAACAAAAATAGGCTAGGGCTGGGTGGCTGTGGCACACGCCTTTAATCCCAGCACTCGGGAGGCAGAGGCAGATGGATCTCTGTGAGTTCGAGGCCAGCCTGGTCTACATAGCAAGTTCCAGGTCAGCCAGAGCTACATAGTGAGACCCTGTCTCGAATAAATAGAGAGGAACAGGCACTAATAATAGTAAAGTCAAGGTTTTTATTGTGTCGCTTAGCCAGCAAACTCAGTTGTTGAGTTTGGAACGGAGCCTGAGATGTAATTAGCCCCAGTTCTTGGAATATCAGAATTCAGTTCCCCTCCGCCGAAAGCTTGGGAGAGGACAGGTGGGAGCCAGCAAGGGCTGTCTTCCCATCCAGCCATGCAAACACCAAACTGGCCAGCACTCAGACTTTGGCCACCAAAGTCAGTTCTCCACTCTGGAGAATCTCCAAAGCTAGCCCAAACTCCTAAGACTCTGAGGGGGTATCAGGAGGCATCAGGCCCTCATCTGATTAATACTGCCCCCCCATCCCCCCCAGGGCTTGAGTGCCTGCGAACAGATGAGAGCTGCGCTCTACCTGGAATGTTCCGCCAAGTTTCGGGAGAATGTGGAAGATGTCTTCAGGGAAGCTGCCAAGGTGGCCCTCAGTGCCCTGAAGAAAGCACAAAGGCAGAAAAAGCGCAGGATCTGCCTGCTGCTGTGACCTTGGGGCGCACAGCCCTGAGCAGAGCCGTCCAGGTTAGGGACCCAGGCCTTGGCTCCTACTGGGACTTTATCTCGTCAGAGCACTGGGGCTGGACTCTTGGAACATTCTGGAACTGTTTCCTTTGGGTTCATGCTATGGTTCGATGGTGAATGAAGATGCCAGACCTACCAGTGCCCCTCTCCCCTGGGGCTGACACTTGTTCCCAGGCCGCAGGAGGGCCCTCGGAACAGCTCTTCTTGCCCCAGCCATGCGTGTCTCCCTTTCCAAACCCAATTCACGCTTGAAGCTCAGAAAGGCACAGAGAGTGTGGACAAGTGTGGATGTGCACTGCTGTTCACAAAGTGTCCCAAGGCCCCCCGTTCCTCTGTCACTGTCTCCCTGAGCTCCTGAGATAGCTAGGCTTCATCCTCCAGCCTCTTCTTCCTTCCCGTCAGGAACCGAGGGCCACAGCCTATCAAGAGAACACAGGCATCAGGCCGGACATGGGCCGGCACCAGCTGTCCCTGCTGTACCACGCTGAAGACTTTTGTCTTAGCCTGAGACACATGTTCGGGGGAAGAAGAAACAATCTCTTAAAAGGTCAAAATATACTCAGGCCTCCCATCCGATCCCTACCCCAGATTTCACCTCCAAACCCGCAACTGACTTCCACCGGGGGACTCCTGATGGACAGTGCCCACGCCCCGTCAGGGGCCTCAGGCGAATGGACTCTCTCCTTAGACCATCCCCATCTGTAAACGGCCAGGACTGGGTCATCATCCTACCCTATTCAGTATCTACTTCTACCAGGATGTGGGGCTCAGGAATGGCCTGTCCCTGCCTCCTTCCACAACTGACCTGCAGACCACCAATGTCCACAACAGCAAGACTCCTGAGCTCTGAAATTCCTTCGGAAGGTCTACAGTTTGCATTTCAGAACTTTTCAAGCCAAGTTTCCCAGGTGGTTTTAGTGCCCCCAAGAGGAAGTCACCATCCCCCAAGAAGAAACCATGGCCTAGGCTGGCTCATCTGTCCTAGGACCTCTTGACTCAGCCCCTAAAGTCAGGTTGCCAAGGAAAGGGACTTCTGGCTCCCTTCCCCGCAAGTGCCCCAAGGCCCTGCTGTCCCCTGCAGAGCTAACCAAGGACCTCTTGGTCTCTCAGAATCCAAGGCCTTGTAGATAAATTATGATGTAGGGCAGAGGTCAACAAACCACAGCCTGTGGGCTACACGTGGCCACTGCCTGTTTTGTAAATAAAGTTTTATTGAACTGCCACAGTTGTGCAATGGCAGGTTACCACAGGGCTAGCCCGCAAAGCCTGAACTACTTATAGTCTGGCTTTAACGGGAAAAGTCTGCTGATTCCTAACCTGGGGCAATCCTGGGTACCTGCAGAGGGCAGGCCAGGTGATCCAAGGACAGGAGACCAAGGACAGAAGTAGGGCAGGGATGAAGGGAGGGGTGGGTTGTGGCAAACATGAGCAGGTGCCTGATCTTGCCCCTTGGGAATGTTGCCAGGTCTTTCCATTTTTGTAAGGTAAACAGAAATCTGGATTCTTATGTGGGGGAGGCGAGATCTCATTTGTATCACATAACTAAAGAAATTTAAACTCCTGTGGAGACCAGCTGTGGAGTTGGATCTGAGCGTGCAGCTGAGGTCCATGTGTCGGAAGGGACAGAACATTCAACTGAACTTGTTTGCACCTCCACCCTTGCTGCTGCCTGGATCTCACAGGGTCGCACAGGCCTTCCCACACATATAAGACTCTCAGAGATGGAGGGAGGCAGGGAATGAATGACTTCCAAATGGCTTAAGTTCTAGTCACACTGGGTCTAGGGCCCATGTCATGGACGCACAGGAAGTCCCTGAAGGAAGGCTGAAGGGCAGCAGTGAGAAACCCCCAAGAGCCCACTGGACCACAAACAACCCAGAAGCTTGGCGCCCTCTGGTGGAGACCATCCTTAAAACCCTGCCACCTCAGGTTCCAAGAGGAAGAGATTGCTAGATCCTGAGTAGGCTGTGCCACTTTCCCCCAGTGGCCAGCAGGCAGGTGGTTCAGGAAACACAAAGCAAGAGACAAGACAGTCGGGTTCTCTGAGAACTTAAATACTCCCTCACCACAGAGGGGGAGAGGCTGGGAGCGGGGTTTACAACAGAGGTGGTGGCCCAGGGGAGGGCGCTCCACAGGTGCTGAAGGTATCATTCCACCCGGTGCCTGGGACACAGTAAATAGCAGGTCAGCTAAAGCCAACCCCAGTGAGGCACATCTAAACCCCAGTGAGGGGTTCAAATGACAGGAGTAGGAAGAGAGGGGTTCCCTGAGGCTTTCTGCCCCTCCCTGGAAGACGGACGCAGATATGGCCACTGCCATCACGCAGAGCTGTAGAGGTCTCAGATTCCAGGGATGCAGGGAAGACCCAGCATTAAATACATTATAAATAGGGAGCCGGGGCAAGTTAATACTGTGCGCAAAGGTGCCCTTCACATTCCTCATGTCTGGCCAGGGACCAGGGCCTTGGCCCTGCTCCCAGTGATGCTGCTGGCCCCTGAGATGCTGCTGCCCTTGGCTACCAGTGACCGGCAGCCAGGGTGCTGACTGGAATCCCCAGCAGTCTTAAGTCCCAAGACTCCCAGGCACAAGGGTCCAGAGGTTCATGGCTGCTTTGTCTTGTTCCTGTTCTTCTGGAGTTTGGCGTGCACAACTTTAAGTGTGGTCAGGAAATTGCCAAGGAAGAGGATGAGGAAGGTGAGTGCCAGCACAAATACCTGGTCCATCCAGACGTGTAGCACCCAGCAATGCCCGGGGCAGGGGAGGAAGAAGAAGCTCGAGTCAATTCCCCTGCAGAAGAACCTGCCTCTAACCTCAGCCCCCAACCTTAGCAAAGCCATAGGAGCCACCAGCAAAGTGTGGAAGTAGGTGAATAAGTTCAGGTGGGGTTCTGGAAGATGGGGTAACCCTCCTTCATTTAACAACACTGAGGGGGCCCCCCGACCTCTCGAATTCCTTCCTACTATTTCCTCTCATGCCCAGCTGCCCTGGGCAGCACGAACCCAGAGCCAAGAAACAAGGGAACAAAAAGAGTCCTCCTCAAGGCAGCCCAACCCTCTTCAAGCTCCCACCTCCCTACCAACAGACAGACAGACAGACACGTATAGGCGTGGTACCTGCCATTCTTTGCATTCCTCGTGGCTGGAGAGTTCAAACAGCGTGATGGCATTGTAGAGCTGCCAGAACTGGAGACAGGAAGACAGGCAGCACTCACCTGTCAGCTTCCCTGCAGACCCATGTGGAAAGCCAGGGAGATGGACCAGGCCCCCCAGCATCCGAGACCAACTACCCAAAACATTGGCACCCCCATTCTATGGAACCACAAGTGTCTCAGAGACAGCAAGTCTGAAGGGCCAGCTCTTTCTATCTTTAGCGTCCCTAGATTCTGCGGAAATGGGGGCGGGGGTGGGGACTACCTGAGATTTTCCACTTCTCCTTCAGAGAGACTGGCCCTATCCTGCACTATGGCCCCGGGAGGCTTAGGCATTAAAACTATCACAACAGGGAGCCAGGTGGGGGTGACATTTGTATGGGGGGTTATCTCCTCCCAGATACCCGGGGACAGATACCTTGTGAGGGAGGGGAGCCCCAAGGATCTTCTGTTCCCAGGGGTCATCCCTGACAGGGGTACCCACATATAGAGGGACTCACATGGCCACAGAAAAGGAAAGGCAGGAGGAAGGTGAGGCCCCGCCACATCCAAGACTGGAACCCTTCTGTGGGGGAGAGTTAAGAGGTTTAGTATGTGTGACTACTTAAAAACAGCACGGTCTCTTTGTGGCCCAGGCTGACCTCAAACCTGTGGGCTCAAGTGGTTCTCCCAAGTCAGCCTCCCTCCCGAGTAGCTGGGACTTCACATCTGTCCTACCACACCCGACCTAACATTGTGTGTATTATAAAGTTCAGACAAAAATATAGGCATTTCCATGGAGAGGCCTAGCACTCTGCTGCGGCCACACTTGGAGCTGAAGCAGAGGTCCCCAGTGAATTATGAATAGCAAGTAGGATAAAGAAAGAACGGCGGCCCAGTGTTGAGGCCTGGAAGTCTTAGGCCCTCCTGATTCTGCGCTTCTCCTGCCTGCAGGGAGGTGGACCAGTCTTCCCAGCTCTACCTGCTGCCCACTTACTCACCCACCGTGAGGTCCAGGTGGTTCCTCTCGCCCAGGGCTCGCAGTCTGTAGAGACAGCCTCTCTGGTAATAGTACTGCAGGAACTGAACACAGCCTGTAGGGGGAGCACAGTGCCCAGGCTCAAGGAGACTATACCCAAGGCCTCTCCCCCAAATCCAATGCCCTCAACAAAGGCAGGCTGAGTGGAAGGGCAGAAAGAGCACCCTGGTGACCTGCTTTCTTTATTTTAATAAGTCACCACAGGTGTACTTCTGCGTCTCTACCTCATTTAGCAGTGTGTTTCCCTGAGCGAGGAGCCACCTCCCCTTCCTCTTGGTCTTAATGTTGCACGTTGCTCCCAGCATAATCTCGCATAGCTTGCATTCCAAAAAGCATTTACTGAGGGCCTACTGCTAGCCTAGGAAAATTCCAATCGTTCTTAATCTGGTTGGTGCTTTGCTGGGTCATTACACGCCTGAGCTGTCCGCACGGTAAGTGATAAGACATGTTCAGACAAGTATGAAAGACTGCTTTGGGGCAGGAGATAGATGACCTAGACTTCTGGCCAGAACCCTCTCCGCCCTCCACACAGGTGAGGATGGATCTTCTGGGGATCTCCTCATCAGTAAAATCCCTTGGGAGACCAGGTCCCTCCTCCTCAACTGGGCTTGGGTACTCACTCTGAAAAATGGAGAACGCTAAAAACTGATTTCGAAACTTCTGATAAATTAGTCCATTAGGCCTTGAAAAAACACAAAGGTGGGACACAGTGTGAAACCAGACATTCTCTTATACCCCCTTTTCTCATTCCAACAGAAAGGGAAGAAAACTTTCCAAAGGTAAAACAAACTCCCAGATTCCTGTCCTTTGTCCTTGGGATGATCAGGCCACACCCATCACCCTTTCCAGAATTTAGGGACGTCGTGGTCACTCTGATTCCTCGTGCTTGTTCCCTGTTATCTCTGCCCCAGCCAACAGAAACTGTGAAAGTCCCTGGCAGCGGGGCCTCTAACCCAGTTTTCAGTTCATACTTGCTTTCTACCCGACCCACAAGTCAATTGTGAGAACCCTTCCCCATGTACCAGCTGCAGTTCTGGCTCCATGGGAAGGGAGGTCAAAGGGCCCAGTGAGGGATGACTCACCAAGTCAGCATCACTCCAGACAGGAACGTGGAGACGTAATGGTGAGACACCCACCAGCCTTTGATTCTTGATAAGAATAAGAGAAAGAAAGGGGTTCAGATGAGAGAAATGCAGACACCTGCTTCCTAGCCTCCGAGCCTGCAGCTGGAATAAGAAATGGGCCCCAACCATGCCTTATCTCTTCCTGCAAAGGTATGGGCCCAAACTACTTGCAGATGAGCCCGGGGACCTGTTCTGTGACCTACAGAACACATCCAGTTCCCAGCACGGAGATACTCCAAGCCTAATGCTACCCAGGCTCCATGCTGGACTGAACTATGTGCTCAGGTTCCTATGCTAGAGCTCAATCCCCTGGTGCCTTCCAGCAAGACTGCATCTGCAGAGGTAAGTAAGCTTAGGAGGACACAAGGGGGAGCCTTCATCGACCACCTTTGCCCTAGTGTCTCTGTAAGAGAAGGATCAGGAAGATCGGAGCACAGAGGGAAGGCCATACAGAGCACAAGATGGGAAGGGAGCCATCTGCAAGCCAGGAGAGGCCGGAAACCCACACTGATGACACCTGGATCGCAGACCTGCAGCCCCCAAAGCCACAGAAAAGCAATGTCTGCTGGTTAAGATGCCCAGTGTGTCGTATCTCGTGGGAGCCCCGTAAACAGACACAGGTCCTTCACTTCTACCCAAAGGCCTAAAACAGTTCTACAACCCCCACTAGCAACAGGATTCTGGTTTTCATTTTCTCAGGAGGCAGAGGCAGGAGGCGGATCACCTAAGAGTTCAAGACCAGCCTGGTCTATATCATACCCAACACACAGAAGGATCTTGAGCACAAGGCCAGCCTGGGCCACATACTGAAAAAGAAAGAGGAGCTGGAGAGACGGCTCAGTGGTTAAGAAGAGCACCCGCTGCTCTTCTAAAGGACCTGAGTTCGGTTCCCAGTACCCACGTTAGGTGTCTCACAGCCACCAGGGGATCCGACGGCTTTGGCCGCTGTCTTAGTTAAGGTTTCTATTTGCTGCAACAAAACATCATGACAGCACACTTCCACATCGCTGTCCATTACTGAAGGAAGCCAGGACAGGAACTCAAACAGGACAGAAGCCTGGAGGCAGGAGCTGATGCAGAGGCCATGGAGGGTGCTGCTTACTGGCTTGCTCAGCCTGATTTGTTATAGAACCACGGACCACCAGCCCAGGGGTGGCACCACCCACAATGGGCTGGGCCCTCCCCCACTGATCACCCACGATCACTAATTGAGAAAATGCCTTACAACTGGACACATGGAGACAATTGAGGCTCCTTCCTCTCTGATGGCTCTAGCTTGGGTCAAGCTGACACACAAAAGCAGCCAATCCAGCCTCCACAGGCCGCACGCATGTGCTCACACTGACATGTGCGCGCACGCACACACACTCCTACTCGTGATTTAAAATTTCAGGAGAAAGAAAGAGGGGAAAAGTAGCACTGAGTCTAATGCCGTCCACATAGAGGTGACAGAGGGGATCAGGATGAGACAGTTAGCTACTCTGTCCCCAGCACCCACTCAGCCCTAACGTAACCCTTTGGCCACTCGGCGTCTAGAAGACCCTGGCTCCAGTTTCCTAACAGTAAAGGCAGCTAGCCAGGTCCTCAGACTTTCCGCTCAACAAGCAACCAAGAGGTCTGGCTGCCCCTCCCCAGAGCTCTGCAAGGCCACGCCACAGCCCTCGGAGCCTGGCCACCCCCAGGCTCCTTTGTCCTACTCCGCACAAAGCTCCCCTGAGAAACGCCCTCTCCTGGTGTGGGAGCAGTTCGGGCTTGACAGAGACCCGGACAACAAGCCTGACTGAGCGGCAGCTCTTAATTTCACAGCTCGCTGTGCCCCGAGCCCAGCTCTGACAGATGCCACCAATAAACACTGCTCGGCGACACTAGAAACTAGAAATCCACTTTCTTCCCCAGTTCCGTGCTCATGAGCAACCTCTGTCTGCATTCCCTAAGGCTCTGGGCTGGCTCTGTGCGCCTGTGTTTATGTAACAGTTTTCATCGTAACAGAATTCAGATACTAAACAATTCAGTGGGTGTGAGTCTTTTCAGAGCTGTGCCACCAGCACTACAATCACCCTTATTCGACCTGGACCTGTCTGCTATAGATATGCAGCTTGCAGGGGAGCTTGTAGGCTCCAGGAGGAGCAGGTGCACTTGCATCTAGAATGTGGAGACAGAATGTACTAGTCTCTGGGCACTGTGTGGGAGAGAGCTCACTGCTCAGTACCAAGTAGCTTCTAGTTTTAGGCTTTGGATTTTCAGAATAGCTGGAGGCTGCATTGAACTAACTCTCTCTCTCTCTCTCTCTCTCTCTCTCTCTCTCTCGATACATTTGTTCTAAGTGTAGCCCCTAAAAAAGCCAGCAGGAGCCAGGGACCATGGCTGGATACATCTACATACATTTGTTCTAAGTGTAACCCCTAAAAAAGCCAGCTGGAGCTGGGGACCACTGCCGGCTCCTTGGAATAAGTCAACATGATTGTGAATTCTTCAGTCATTCTGGCTTTTTTGCCATCTGCCAATCATCAGTCCTTCTGGTTCCCAGGCCTCTGCTTCCTTAAGGGACAGCACCTCACCCAGGCAGGGATTTGAATGGAGATGTCCGCACAGAGAGCGGAGCCAGCCCTCTGGGTTCTACAGCCCTCCAAGCCACAGTGATTGGCTCAGAAGTCAGCAAGTGACTCAAGCCTCACCAATCAGAAGTCTGTCTCAAGACCCCCCCCCCACTGGCTCTGTGGGAATGACAGGAAGGTTTCTTCCAACTCAGAGGTTGATGGGCTGTGGAGAATGAAGGGGAGGGCGCTATTCATCTTGCTATTAACCCTTCATGCCTCCTTAAACTTCCCAGGTAAAGAACAGTCAGTGCTCTTCAGATTTGGTCCACAAGGTGGGTTTCCAACACTTGCAAAATGCAAGGGAAAGCTGACTGATTACAGAGCTAACTGATGTCTGTGGTGGAGTCAGACTCACCCAGGACTGTCCATCTCAGAGTAAGACAGTCCCACCCTACAGCCCCAGGCCCACTCGCCCTGACTTCCTTCTGTTTCAATTCTGCTCTGTTTCTACAAAACAGGGTTGAGGGGAATGTGCTTCAAGGAGCCTACCTTGGGCAGCAGGTCTCCAGGAGGCCTGGGCTCAGGTCTGCTGTCCCAGGACACCTAGGTATCCCTAAAGATCTCTCCTCACTGAAGAGCTCAGACTTCATTCATCTCAGCCAGACTTATGGGTGTTTACCAGCCCAGCCCTGCACAGGTCCTCGGATGGTCAAGGGGTAAGAGAGGGTCTGGCATGGGACTGCTCAGTGGGAGGGGCACTTGTTGCCAAGTCAGACAACCTGAATTCAATCCCCAGAACTTTTGTGGCGGAGGAGATAACAGACTTCCACGGGTTGTGCTCAACCTAAATGCACACGGTGGTGTGTGCATGCCCATAAACTCACAGACAATAAAATAAATGTAAAAAAAAATCAAAACACACACAATTGCGTATGTACACCCACATATACAGAGACAATAAACAACTGTAAAAACTTAAGACACACAGAGTTGCAGATGCATGCCCACAGACACATAATAACAAAATAAATAAATGCAAAAAATTTAAGACATGCCAGGGCCGGGAGATGGTGGCGCACGCCTTTAATCCCAGCACTCGGGAGGCAGAGGCAGGCGGATCTCTGTGAGTTCGAGACCAGCCTGGTCTACAGAGCTAGTTCCAGGACAGGCTCCAAAGCCACAGAGAAACCCTGTCTCGAAAAACCAAAAAATAAATAGATAAATAAATAAAAAATAAATAAATAAATTAAGACATGCCAGGTAGTAGTGGCACTTGCCTTTAATTCCAGCATTTGGGAGGCAGAGGCAGGTGGATCTCTGTGAGTTCAAGACCAGCACTGGTCTACAGAATGAGTTCCAGGACAGCCAAGGTTACAGAGAGAAACTGTTTTGAAAAACAAACAAACAAAAACAAAACAACTAGCCGGGCGGTGGTGGCGCACGCCTTTAATCCCAGCACTTGGGAGGCAGAGGCAGGTGGATCTCTGTGAGTTCGAGACCAGCCTGGTCTACAAGAGCTAGTTCCAGGACAGGCTCCAAAACCACAGAGAAACCCTGTCTCGAAAAACCAAAAAAAAAAAAAAAAACAAAACAACTAAGATGCACACAATTGCAGATGCATACCCACATACACACAAACAACACATAGACATTAAATGAACATTTAAGACGCACACAATTGCAGATGCATACCCACATACACACAAACAATACATAGACATTAAATGAACATTTAAAAAAACAAGATGCACAGAGTTTCCCACCTGCCTTGCCCTATCGCCCCACAGACTGGCCATAGCGCCTGTGGTTATTCTAGAAGCTAGGGTTCAGTGGATCTATTCCAGGCTCCCCTTCCCCGGCCTGGAGAAACAGTTTGACCACAGCATTGTATGGGAAAGCCTCTTATAAAACATCTGTGGGTGATCCCTAGACGAAAAGACTGAGTTACCTCAAAATCCCCAACCCAGTGTCGCTGCTCGGGGAGCAAAGTCAATGGGTGATGAATGGTACATGGGGACAAGGACACGGCAGACCTGCACCCAAAGCGCGGGTTACAAATGCAGATGATCATCCCTGCTCCAAGGACCCCAGAAAAGTCCCTGCTAAACTAAGGCACATAAGGCGTGGCTCTGAACTCCATACCCCGACACCTTTAGCATCCCTGAGGAGCCTCGTCCTTCCAGGGGACCCTCTTGTAATTTTGCCCTTCTCTCTCTGGTATGATCCTTCCATGGCTAAACATACTAAAGCAAACACGGAGGCAGAGTAACTACTCCAACATGAAAACAGCTACTAAACACCGCCTATGCTCTCAGTAGTCCTTTATTAAGTGTCTGACCGTCCATCCGTCCGTCCGTCCATCCATGTGTGCATGTGTGTAACTGTGTATGGGCGTTTGCCCAAGTATTGCACCCCCTGGAGCTGAAGTTATAGGCAGTTGTGAGCTGACGGGTATGGGCGCTGAGAATGGAGCTCAGTCCTCTGTAAGGATAATACAAGCTCTTAACCCCGGGCCACCTCTCTCCAGCCCCTGCAATACTCTTAAGGCGCACAGCAGAGACAATGGGACTGACAGCAAGCTCACGGGGACAGGGAGGCAGCAGCTAACCAGAAAAGGGGGAGGTGTGGTGGCACATGCATTTAATCCCAGCCCTGGGGAGCCAGAAGGAGATCTCTGTGAGTTCAAGGCCAACCTCGCCTACATAGCAAGGGCCAAGCCAGCCAGGGCTCTGTAATGAGACCTTGTTTCAACAATAACCACCAGAAAAAAGTAGGAGAACTGTTGCCGGACATGGCGGTACACGCCTGTAATCCCAGCAAATGAAATGGCCAAAGCAGGAGCCCAGGCTAGGCGACTGCTGAAGACTCTGTCTCAAAAGACAAAGAGAAAAATAATAAGTAAACTGGGGACCGGGTTGATTTACAATGTGAGGAACTCACGGCCCAGGTGGTGCACGGATATGACAACGGTGGCACAGAAGGGACAAGAATGAGGACACTGACCTCACCTGCATGCCACAGGTTATGTCCCTAAGCACTGCTGTGCCCCTGGCATGCTGGCAGAACTCCCTACCTCTTGACTCAGTGTTCCAGGAGAGAACACGCAGGGGAAGAACCTGCTGCAAGAGAGCACCAGGCAGAGTGGGACGGTGTCACGTGACTGGGGGTTGACAGATGACCCAGAGGGGCTCTCTGTATAGTCCTGGCTATCCTGGAACTCATTTTATAGACCAGGCTGACCTCGAACCCACAGAGATCCTCCTGCCTCTGCCTCCCAAGTGCTGGGAGTAAAGGTGTGCGCCACCACTCCTAGGATATTTCAAATCTTTTAAAAAATATTTTAATTACACTTATTTATTTACTATGGGTGGGATAATGTGTGGAGGTCAGAAAACAGCTTTATAGTTGGTTCTATCCTTCCATTCTGTGGGTCTCAGCAAGTGAAGTCAAGTTGTGGCTTTGTGGCAAGAGCCTTTACCCACTGAGTAATCGTGCTAGCCCCAAGATTTTTTAAAAATCATGATCTTTTAAAAATATTTTAAATTTATTATTTCCGGACTGAAGACCACTCCCCTACAGAGACTGCTCCTACTGAGACCAGCTAACCTTGGACCAGCTGTATACCATAACCCTGCCTTTCTTTATCTGTACATAGTAACCCCCACTCCTTGTTCAGCTGTATGCAATAATCACAGTTCCGTTCAACTCCATACTATAAACACACTGAGCTTATGCTTCTGCCGTTCACCTGAGAGTCCATCAGCGGGCCCAGTCCATCTGAACCCGCTTATTTCTATGTGTCCATGTGTCTGTGTGTTTGCCTTTTCTTCATTCCCTCAATGTCCCAGTCAGCTCTGTCCCTGTAGCTGTGATGGACACAGTATCCAAGCCTGGCCAATCACAGCCTTGCATTCTCTGGTGACAATGAATGGTTCAGAGACAGGCATGGAGTCCAGCCAGTGCCTGCACACAGCCAATGGGACAAGGCTGGGAGACTCTCAGGAGAAAGGAAATGTGCCGTTTGCTAGGAGTGATGGTGTAAGGTTGTTGCAGGACCCTATATAGAACCCGAGACCCAAGAGCACAGAATGGGGAGGGGGTGGGGGTGAGAGATGGCGAGAAATAGCATCACTCACGGTGTCTGAGCCCCAAATGAAGCCTTACCTGTAGTCAGTCCTAAAACCTGTTTTTATGAGAGACAACAGATCTCTAATGACATGAAATCAGACGGACTAGGGTTTCTGTCGCTTGTCAGCGAGAGGCTGACTGTGAAGTAGGTGACATTATACCAACCCTGGGGTTGACATTTCTCTTTGGCTCCCTCTTCCTCCAACTGACCATCCCCACCAGCTGGGCTTCTAGGTACCTGGAGCCGTTGCTGATGAGAACGCTCTCCCGAATGGTCAAAGTGCAGTAATACCACACGAGCAGGAAGTTGAAGATTTCATCTGTCACCCTGGTTGGAAGAAACAGCCCCCAGGGAAGTGAACAGCGTGAGCTCACCCCTTGCCCTCACAAGACAGCCAGGACCAGAACTGCCAAGAGTTGGCACCAGTTCTTGGGTGTCTCCTCTTGCCCACATCCAGCCCCTGTGCCATCTCTACCTGGCCCCGCCTACATCCGAAGAAGGTCTAGCTGAGGCTCCCTCCCTCGCCATCCAGCTCACACAGCAACTGGACTGTAACAGGTTTAAGTTGGAAAATGTCAATGACTGATGATGACCGCATGACAGTGACAGAGCCGTGGAAGAGCTTGCTGGGAATTCAGAACCAGCACGGTCCTGTGACATCCTGACCTCTCACTTCCAGCCTCCAGAATGGTGATAGAAATGGGTTTTTGTGGTGTTCTCCAGTTGGTGAGATTTTGAGAGATAGATTAGAGATGTGTGTAAGAAGAGAGAGAAATGGGAATGTCCAGGTTCCAGATTCCGACAATGACGTCCTGGGAAGAACCCAGCGGCCCCACCTAAGGGCCTGTGACTGCATACCAAAAACTCCTCTTTTCCAAAGGGGCAGATGAGCAGGCATTACTTGTGTGCACAGCCTTTGCCCTCGGGGGCACGAGTCAGACACTGGCAGCAGGCAGGCATGAGCTAAGAGCCTGCAAGGGCTTTTGTTGAGAAACTCAAGTAGCCAGGCCAGCAGCTGGACTCTCAGCAAAGTGCATGCAGAAAGCAAACCTGGACACTTAGGCCAACGCATGAGTCATACTTGGCTACCCCCTCCCCCTTTATGGCAGAAAACCCAGGCAGAGAGGAGTGGACCAGACCCTTTTGACAGGAGGGCTCCATTCTCAACTCAGCTCTGTCTGCCCTCCCTCTCTTTTCAGTCAGTGATGGGCAGACACTGAGTACTAGCACACATAGTGTGAGCTAGCTGAGCCGCTACCCTACGAGGTATGGCCTGCTGCCACTGTCTAACGAATGGAGGAATGACAACTCCACGGGGAATCTGCCTGTAGACGGAGCCATTCAGTCTCAAAGCCAGGACTGGTATCCAGGTAGTTTTTTTTTGTTCTTGCATGCAACAATCTTTTCTTTTCTGTTTCTGAGACAGGGTCTCATGCATCTGACTCTGGCCTCCAACTCTCCTGTAGCCAGTGATGACCCTGAACTTCTGATCCTCCTGCCTTCTCTCTCTGAGAGCTGGGATCACAGGGATGAACCACAGAACCTGGCTTATTCAATGCTGGAAACCAAACCAAGGTCTCTTTGCATACCAAGCAAGCTCTCTCCTAACTAAGTTACATCTTCAGCCCTATTGATTTATTTATTATGTAACTGAGATGTAATTTGCATACCGTAAAATTTTCCCTTTTAAAGTATGTAATCTGAAGGCTAGGGAGTGAATGCCTTTAATCCCCGCACTCGGGAGGCAGAGGCAGTGGATCTCTATGAGTTCTAGGCCAGCCTGGTCTACAGAGTGAGGTCCAGGCCAACCAGGGCTACAAAGAGACCCTGTATCAAAAAATTAAGTTAAAAATATTTTTTTTTTTTTTTTTGTTTTGTTTTTCGAGACAGGGTTTCTCTGTGGTTTTGGAGCCTGTCCTGGAACTAGCTCTTGTAGACCAGGCTGGCCTCGAACTCACAGAGATCCGCCTGCCTCTGCCTCCCGAGTGCTGGGATTAAAGGCGTGCGCCACCACCGCCCGGCAGTTAAAAATATTTTTAAAGAAGATGCAATTTGGCATCTTTTGTTCATTTTCTTACACCACTGACTAATCTCTAATGGAAATGCTGGTACCCAGGAATTGTCATTCCTCACTCCTGTTTCCCCTGTCAAGTTCTGCCCCCCATTATGTGTCTCTGAGCCTGCCCCTCTGGACATTTCATACCAATGGACATACATAATATGTGGCCTTTTATGCCTGGCGTCTTTCACTTAGCATGATGTTGTCAAAGCTCACCCATGCTGCAGCATGTCAGCGTTGTACTCCATGTTAAGGCTGTCGCATTCCAGCGTACGTGTAAACCACACTGGACTCGGTCAGTTACTACATCATGAGGCCCTGCCAGCAGCTGGTCCGTGAAGCTTACTAGATGGGTATGGGATGGACGGGAATGCCACTTCCTGCCGTTCAGAACTGGTCCTTACCAATCCTATACTAGCCTCGGGCTGAGGAAACAGAAAGACCATCTCCTCAAGGACTTCCTGCTCACACTGCGGGTACTCCACCACACACCGCCACACCCCATTACCTGTAGTGAAGGACAAAGCGGCAGGCCACAGCACCCAGAAGCAGGATTATGGTCAGGTAGAGCTTGAACTTCTCATACTCGTCCTTGTATGCAAACCTGCCACGACAGACATCCCAGGAGAAGTCTCATATTGCTACCCTCCGGCTCTGACTCACCAGCCACCAGCCCTGCCTCCGCTGCCATAGCCTGCCCATCGACCTACAGCAGAACCTGACCTTCAACTAGTGATGTCTAGTGAAGGAGAGAGGACCAGCTACAAAAGGGCCCTGTCCTTAGGTTTTGGGGCCATGCTGGGGATAGGCAAGGGTCAAAGACTGAAGGCCAACGCAAATAAAATTCAAAAGACGAGATCTCTACCCTCACCTAAAGATTGCAGCAGAAACAAAGACCAATGCCACCTGGAAACAGCACCTCGACTGGTTGGGCAGGACTCTATTCTCCAGGACAGATGCCGTGATAAGGTGTAGGAAAGAGGAGACCGCTGTCATGGGAATTGGGGGTGGGGGTCCTAGCAAACCAACATACTGACTCTTGGAAAGGAAGGAGAGGGCCCCCCAAGTGCTCCCCCATGTTGAGGAATATTGTTTTCAGATGTATGACTTTTGTTTATGCTGCATTTGTTTAACTCCGCCAAGATGTGTTACTGTGCTTGTCTAAAACACCCGATGGTCCTAATAAAGAGATGAACAGCCAATAGCGAGGCAGGAGCAAGGACAGGCGGGGCTGGCAGGCAGAGGATCGGAGGAGAGATCTAAGAGGAGAACAAGGAGCAAAAGAACAAGGAGAGGAGGACGTCAGGGGTCAATCACCCAGCCAGCCTTGGAGAAAGAAGTAACAAACATATACAGAAATAGAGAAAGATAAAAGCCCAGAGGCAAAAAGGTAGTTGGGTTAATTTAAGTTAAGAAAAGTTGGCAATAAGCTGTCAGGATGGCCGAGCGGTCTAAGAAAAGTTTGCAACAGGCGGTGGTGGTGCACGCCTTTAATCCCAGCACTCGGGAGGCAGAGGCAGGCGGATCTCTGTGAGTTCGAGACCAGCCTGGTCTACAGAGCTAGTTCCAGGACAGACTCCAAAGCCACAGAGAAACCCTGTCTCCAAAAACCAAAAAAAAAAGAAAGTTGGCAAGAAACAAGCCAAACTAAGGCCGGACATTCATAACCAAGAATAAGCCTCTGTGTGTGATTTATTTGGGAGCTGGGTGGCAGGTCCCTCAAAAAAGCCAAAAGAATAAAACATCACACACCACTGAGGTGAGCAAAGTCAGAAAGCCAGATGGTCAGAGCCTCAACTGCTAACGAGTTTGATCCATGCAAAGACTGTCCCTGAGTAAAAGGAAGAAGGGCGGCTTCCCAGGGTCGGACGGGATCCGGGCATACTCACTTGGCCTGGTTGCTGAGGAGAGTCACGTTGACATTGCCAAGGACCAGATTCAGGTAGAGCCTGGAAGGAAAGACCTGTGAGGGTGCAACCAGTCCTTTTCAAGCTTGGTGAATACACACTGAGTCTCACAGCAGAAAACAGGGTGCTGAGCTAACAGTAGAGTGGGCCCCATCACGGCTGGGAACAATGGTTAGCCAGAGAGCATGGCAGCTGCATACGGGACAGTGTGGCCATCTGCCTCCCCACTGAAGCTAACTTACAAGCCTTATCTCCCACCCTCCTTGGCAGCCAGGTAAGAGCAGATGATTAACTTACAAAGAGTCAAAGACATTTATCCAACATCTAGGTCAATTTTAAAAAAATTCTAAGCCAGCTGGGAGGTAGTGGTGCATGCCTTTAATTCCAGCACTTGGGCAGCAGAGACAGGTGGATCTCTGGGTTTGCTTTGAGGCCAGCCTGGTCTACAGAGCTAGTTCCAGGGCAGCTAGGAACTAGCTTGAAAGAAAAAAAAAAGTACATGCTGCTAAGCCTGATGACCTGAGTTCAATCTCTGGAACTCCTGCAAGGTGTTCTCTGATCTCCATAAACATCCAAGGACACGTGTGTGCCCACAAACATGCACACACATAAATAAACGTAGGAACATAAGCAATCATTTTTCACTGGGGATACACGCTAGAAGGGTATGTTGGGGCCACGGTGTATGCTTTTGTTTAACTGTTAGAAGACATGTCAGCGGCTCTCTTGTAAAAAGGGATCATTTAGCCGGGCGGTGGTGGCGCACGCCTTTAATCCCAGCACTCGGGAGGCAGAGGCAGGCGGATCTCTGGGAGTTCGAGGCCAGCCTGGTCTACAAGAGCTAGTTCCAGGACAGGCTCCAAAACCACAGAGAAACCCTGTCTCGAAAAACCAAAAAAAAAAAAAAAAAAGAAAAGAAAAAGGGATCGTTTACTTCCTTCCCTATCTTTTCCCTTCCTGAGGCTGCGATGGTGGGAACGGTCTTTGTCCTCAGGGAAGAAGACAGCTACTGAGGGTAGTGAAGTATCAGCCAGAGAACTACAGGCCCCTTGATGGTCTCCCTCTGATTCTTCATGACAGAGAAGTAAACTCTCACATGTTCTTTCTCTCTGTGTGTATGGGTATTTTGCTCCTGTGTACATCTGTACACGTGTGTAGTACCTTTAGAGCTGATAAGAGGACATCAGGTCCCCTGGAACTATAGTTATAGAGAGTTGCCAACCACCACGTGAGTGCTGGGAATTGAACCCAGGTCCTCCGCAAGAGTAACAGGGGTTCCTAACCACCTGAGTCATCGTTCCAACCCCAAGAGAAGCTCTCTTTTGTGAGCCAAGCATGGCTAGGCCTCTCTCTATGCAGCAGCCCGTGCTCTAACACACTGACAAACGTGCAAACAGAGGACCCTGAGACCCTGAGGGAAGAAGGGCTTTGGAAAGTCTCCACCGAGGTGATGGCGTGTGGATGGAGCTCTGAACGAGTAGAAGCTGGAGAGGAGGGATGAGAGCAGGGGCCCTTCTTTCCAGCTAGGTGTGGCTTTGTGGGACACTGCCAGTCTGCAGAAGATATAAGGTATTAAGAGGACACCTGTATTTCTTACCTAGCACCCAGTCCCTCCATCCTGCAAAGGCAATGCAATCCCTTCAGAGAACAGTCTGCCCCCCCCCAATGCCCCCAAAGGCATATGAACATAGCTTTATCAAAGCAGGACATCCTCCTGATTGGGTTAAGATTGGTCATGGGACACAATCTAAGCCAATAAAAACCCATCCTAGAATTTTAAATCCCTGAGACCACTAGGGAACCAGGAAAGGCTAGGCACGTAGGAGCAAGCCTAGCATGGCCGGGGAGTATTTACAGAGAAAGACTGCCCATAAATAGGCAAATATACACACTGGAAAAGACAGTTAAAAAGTTAAATGAGAAGCGGGTTCCAACAGCATCTGAACGGCAGGACCCATTCAGACCTGATCTATAATATTTGTGCTATATCTGAGCAATAAACCCCTCATTTCTTCTGAAGCAACTCTGAGCTGTCTAGCCTGGGTGACAGACTCCCAACTGATGCAAAACACCCAAACTGCCAGGGAAGTGAGTTTGAGCAAGTCAGTCTGAGAGGCCATGAATGATGGAGGAAGGTATGCTGTTAACAGGACTGCCAGCTAACCTGGGGAGACTTTAACCCAAATACAGCAAAAAAGGAAAAATGAGGGTGGGTTACAATGTCCCAGGGCCACCATATTAATACCCATCTGGCTAAGGCTCAAGAGGAATCTTCCCCAGGAAAGATCTGACTCCATGCAAGGCTAAACCCTGCTTCAAAACAAGAAAGTAGGGCTAGGCGGTGGTGGCGCACGCCTTTAATCCCAGCACTTGGGAGGCAGACGCAGGCGGATCTCTGTGAGTTCGAGGCCAGCCTGGTCTACAAGAGCGAGTTCCAGGACAGGAACCAAAAGCTACAGAGAAACCCTATCTCGAAAATTAAAAACAAACAAACAAACAAAAAAAAAAAACAAAAAACAAACAGAAAGTAAATAGGGGCAGAGTGTGGCACAAACCTGTAATTACAGCGCTCAGGAGGTGGAGACAGGATCACCCCCAGGTTGAGGGTAGCTTGGTCTACAGAGAGTTCCAGGTCAACCAGAGAGATATAGTAAGGCCCTTCTCAAAAGATTGAAAGAAAAAGGTGGCTGGGGACGTAGCTGCGTCTAGAACGTTGCCTAGCATACAAGGATGCCCTGCTTTCCATCCCAGACGGAAACAAAAGCGGGGAGCACTTCGATCTAACAGAGTAGTTTGTTGGGGATAAAACAATTGCTCCAGCCGGGCGGTGGTGGCGCACGCCTTTAATCCCAGCACTTGGGAGGCAGAGGCAGGTGAATCTCTGTGAGTTCGAGACCAGCCTGGTCTACAAGAGCTAGTTCCAGGACAGGAACCAAAACCACAGAGAAACCCTGTCTCGAAAAACCAAAAAAAAAAAAAAAAAAAAAAAAAAAAAAAATTGCTCCAGGGGCATGACCAGTACAGTGCTGGGCACGCAAAACTCACTCAACACGTCCTGAGAGAGAACGCTCTCTTCCTAGTCCCAGTGGCACACACAGGTATCAGGTGCCAGCTCACATGCCAGCAACCACAGGGGAAGGACTGCAGCTCCTCCGAGATCAGGAGGTGCAGGTACAGAAGTGCCCTCTCCTCCTTGTCCTCATTCCCCCCTTTTCGTCTGAATCTCATGCCCTAGCAGCGGGGGGGGTCCACAACAGGAATCAGAGGGTTCCCACTCCTACCCATTCTTCTTCGGTAGGTAGGCCTCCATGTCGAAGAAGACATTCTGTCGTTCCTTAATGTTGGCGCCTATCTGCTGAATGAGCTCTGCCTCCTCTTGACTGGAATGGCGCTTGCACCTGCAAAGGGAGTGATGCTGAGCTCCTCTAGCCTTGAGACCTTGGCGATGCCACGGCCCATACCTGACAGATAAGGGTGGCATTCACAAACAATAGCCACGTAATGAGGTGAGCAGGTACAGTGAGGCATAGGGAATGACGCTCAGCATCAGTAGCTGGCGGACTTGGGTGGGCGGCTAAGCTGTTTTCTTCTACTGTAACAGATCTTAAAGATTCCTAAGTGGACTGACTGAGAGGCATGAGGAAGTATTGGCAGTTAACCATCAAGGTCTTCCTGCTGCTCTTTGGAAAGATGCCATTATCAAAACTAAAAACCAGCCGGGCAGTGGTGGCGCACGCCTTTAATCCCAGCACTTGGGAGGCAGAGGCAAGTGGATCTCAAAATTCAGGTCCAGTCTGGTATACAAAGCAAGTCCCAGGATAGTCAGGGGTACACAAAGCGATCCTGTTTTGAAAAACCAAACCTCCAATCCCCAAACCCATAAAAGGGAAGAAGCAGAGGCACTTGGGAGAGAGAGGCAGAAGGACTGAGATTTCAGGTCATCCTTGGATATAGCCAGTTTGAGGTCGGCTTGGGCTACAAGTGACCCTGTCTTTAAACGAAGAAAAATAGAACCATATTGACGCCACATCCTGGAACGGAAGGGTTCCTCAGTCTAGGACCCTAACTGACGGGTCAGCCTTCCTCAGATGATGCTTCTCTTGTGGTGACACTGAGCAGCGTCTATCACAGCTGGGCTGGCGGCCCAGCTGTATTTCCTGGGGTTCTGATGAGCAGCCACAGTGTTCACACAGTCTGAGCAGCAGTTACTAACAAGACAGAGGCTGAAAGGCCCAGTCTTCCTCAGTCAGGAAGGGCCAGATCTAAGCTCAGCGTGCAGGTGGCCACCTCAGTGACCATGACAGTGAAGCCAATCTAGAGAAAAGCAGAATTCAGAGGAAAAAAACAGAGTCCTAGAAACACCCTCTGACCCCTGCGTCCAGGGATGCCTGAAGCTAGCCTTGGTTTTTTCCACTAAAATTTCCATTTTCTTCTTAAGCCAGTTTTGAGTTGGGTTTCTGTCCTTTAGGACTAAGGGAGGACTAGGGGTGTAGCACATTGGTGGGGTGCTCACCTCCCGTGTGCAAAGCCCTGGGTTCCATCCCAATGAACCCAGAACTGTGCAAACCACGCCATGCTGGTGGCTGACACCTGTGATGCCAACTCAGCGAGGAAGGTGGGCCAGAAATTCAAGGTCATCCTCACCAGTGTGAGACCAGTGGGGGTGGGGGAGTAGGAGGCCCTGGGGAGCTTTCAAGCCACGCCCTCTCACCTCTGGAGCGTGTGCTTCAGGTCCCTGAGGTGCCGCTTCTGCTTGTTGATGGAAGTGCTGCACAGAGTCTGTAGCGCTGTCAGCTCTTCCAGTTTCTGCTTGTAGATCCTGTGCGTCTCCTGAAGGGCAGAGCAGCGTGACGGGAGGGGGAGGGTAGGACACACACACATCATTCTCACAGGGCTGGAGACCCAGCTGCTGACAGCTATAATGGTAAACTACCAGGGACGTAGCTTTGACGGAGGAAGGCGGCATGGCACAGCAGCTGTGGAATAAGAGCCAGCTTTGCCCAGCAGTCATTCCTGATTTTTTTTTTTAAGACTGTGTCTCTCTGTGTAGCCCTGGTTATCCTGGAAGTCAATGTGTAGACCAGGCTAGCCTTGAACAGAGATTTCCCCATCTCTAAATGTTGGTATTAAAGGAGGTGTACCTATTTCATTCTATCAGACATGAACAACCAAACATGATGTAGAAAGGTTACCTTGCAGTGTGTGTGTGTGTGTGTGTGTGTGTGTGTGTGTGTGTAACTGTCTGTCTGTCTGTCTGGAGGTTGAGGCTAATAACTTGTGCATTTCAGGCAGAATTTCTACCACTGGAGTACATCCTCAGTCTCCCTGCCACATGTTTCTTCTTGATTTTGTGGGACCAGGTTTCATGTATCCCAGGACAGTGCTGAACTCGCTATGTAGCTGAACGTCTGATTCTTCCACTCCTACCTCCTGAGTACGAGGATGATACCCAGACACCAACACCCGCAGGTCTTTATGCATGCCAGGCATGCGCTCTGCCAAGTTAACTACATCCCAGCCAAGCCCTTGTCAACTCTTCATCGACGTGGTTCAGCAGAGCAGAACACGCCCAGCACGGCTGGTCACATATCCAGTCTTAGCCCATCATCATCCTCTAGTCTGATTGGTTCAGAGCTGAGCACATGGTTCCAACTGACCCAATGAGAGCCAGTCCTGGGACTTTGGAGGGAAGGATTAGACAAGAGATGTCTTTTCCCCTGGGTATGCCCACTCCAGCCTGAAGCCAGACGTGGAAAGAGAATCCAGAGATGATAAGATGGAATCCTGACAGCATCTGCTATGACTTGGGTTTGTGACAAAGGTGCATGTGGGTCCTCAATGTCACGACACTGCGATGTACTAGGATCTTTAGGAGCTGTTAAAGGACTGAGCTGCAGGGGTCAGTTAAGTCTCGTGGGACTAGATGCGGACTCGCAGGAGCGGACTGTGGTACAGCTTCCCCCTCCATCTCCTAGCGCATGCTCGTCCATATACATCCACCCCACGATGCACATCATGACCCAGCCCAGATGCGGCTCTCAAGCTTGGATTCAGCCTCTCAAACTATGATCCAAAGCAGATCTCTTCTCCTTATACGGTATCCAGTCGCAAGTTTTTTGTTTGTTTTTCAGTTTTTCAAAACAGTTACTCTGTGTCGCCCTGGCTGGCCTTGAACTCACAGAGACCCACCTACCTCTGCTGGGATTAAAGGCCACCGCTGCCGCCACCACCCAGCCAGTCTCAAGTATTTTATTTTTGGTTGTGAGCCTTTTAATGGCTGAGCCAACCCTTCAGCCCCCAACTATTTTATAGTAACAACACGACACAGATTTCAGCTCTTGGGTGTGAGTCGTAAGTGGTACAGACCCATAAGCTCCTTTCTACTTCTTGTGCACTGAGTTTCTGATCCTCAGTGTGAAGAGAACTCTTTCTAAGTCAACCAAGAGAAGCTCCTATCCCCTCCTTTAAAGCCATCGTCTGTGCCCCAGACATCATCACTCAATAAACTTTATATTCCTTCTTGGAAATAACCCTTCTGAGCCATATAACAAGAAACTTAGCCCAATGATGGGAGAAGGCAACAAAGTCCTCAAAGTACTGCCTCACTCGACTCCCAATAAGTAACTCTGTGGAGGTGATGGGAGAAAGCAGGAGGGTGCAGAACATGAAGCCAAAAATCAATGAGCAGTAGACATAATTCAAAGAGCCATATTCATTCCTTTCTTCCCTTCTTTCTGGTTGACTGCAACTCTATGCAGATAGGAATGACCTTAACTCAGAGATCTGAATGCTTCTTCAGCCCAGGTGCACCATGCCTGACTTCAACAGCCGTGTTCTTAGTGGCCACAGAAGCATGCTTACCAGAGGGGAGAAGGAGGGGAAGCAAGGTATAGTCTACACTAGCATGTCTGCCAAGAAAACAGTAAGTTAAAGCAGAAAATTAGGAAGCAAGAAAAATATCAAACAGACCATGAACAGGTAGCAAACGCCTTTAATCCCAGCACTTGGGAGGCAGAGGCAGGCAGGTCACTGCTAGTTAAGCCCAGCTACACAGCAAATTCAAATCCAGTCAGAGCTGCATAGTGAGATTATGTCTCAAAAAAGAAAAAAAGGAGAACAGTTAGCAATGACATCAAGAATACATGAGCCAGTCACCCTGGACCACCCATCTGCAAAAGGAGCAAAACCAGGAGCCTCCTCTATTCCCTGTGCCTCCCACGGAGGAAAATCGTGTTTTTCTAATATGCTTATTTATCCCAAGATGATTTCAAGCTTGCAGACTTCCAAGAGCCAGATGAAGAACGTCCCTCTCTAGCCTCTCCCCGAGTCACAGGGACCCTCAAGATGTGCGTCTGCTGTGTGTGCACACCTCCTTCTCTATCAGGATCAGTGAGCACCAGGCAACCCTGCCATCTAATTCTCTGGAGGCTATAAGATAGAAGTGGGGTCTGAAGGATTGAAAATAATAAAAACGTTAAAATACCCCACACTCTGTGAACATCGCAGGCCACTGGAACTGTAAATACCCCACACTCTGAACATCGCAGGCCACTGAAATTGTGGCAGCCACACATACAACTCTACTGTGCTCTGTCACGCTCATCACACATGACCTGTGGCCGCTCTGGTACCGTAACAACTGAATGAGTGGCAGCACAGAGACCGTAGGACTGCCAAAGCTTAAAAAAAGAAAAAAGAGAGGCGGCAGAGATGCTCAGTGGTTAAGAGCACTGGCTACTCTTCCAGAGGACCCACATGACAGCTCACAACTGTCTGTAACTCCAGTTCCAGGGATCCGGCACCCTCACGCAGATACGCCTGCCTGCAGGCCAAATGCCGATGCTCATAAAATAAAAATAAATTAAAAAAAAAAAAAGAGGGGGCTGGAGAGATGGCTCAGAGGTTAAGAGCACTGCCTGCTCTTCCAAAGGTCCTGAGTTCAATTCCCAGCAACCACATGGTGGCTCACAACCATCTGTAATGAGGTCTGGTGCCCTCTTCTGGCCTGCAGGCATACACACAGACAGAATATTGTATACATAATAAATAAATAATTTAAAAAAAAAAAGATAACCTCAGTCGGGCGGTGGTGGTGCACACCTTTAATTCCAGCACTCAGGAGGCAGAGGCTGGCGGATCTCTGTGAGTTCGAAGCCAACCTGGTCTACATGAGCTAGTTCCAGGACAGTCTCCAAAATTACAGAGAAACCCTGTCTTGAAAAACCAAAAAAAAAAAAAAAAAAAAAAAAAAAAAAAAAAAAAAAAAAAAAAAGACACACACACACACTTCTCTATTTGACCCTTTGCCAAGGAAGCCACTCACCACCCCGTCCCGACCCATTAGGGAGTTAGCTGTGATCTTGTCAGTTGAGCTTCAATGTGCATCAGCTATGATCAATGATATCCGAGCTACTCAGATGTAGTTACTGAACCTTGAGATACATGCATACACACATACATCTTTGAGGCTTCCATCTCAGACACCACAAATAGACATCACAGTTTGCCAACTGTTCTTTTATAATGTTTTAAGCTTCATTTGTTTACATATTCTGTGTGTGGATGTTTGCTGCCTCCCACAGTGTATACACTGGCTGATTCTGTCAACTTGACACAGCTAGAGTCATCAGAGAGGAAGGAGCCTCAGTTGAGACGTCTCCATGAGATCCAGCTGTAGGACATTTTCTCAATTAGCGATCAATGTGGGCAGGGAAGTCCATTGTGGGCAGTGCCACCCCTGGGCTAGTGTCCTGGGGTCTATAAGAAAACAGGCTAAGCCAGGCAATGGTGGTGCACGCCTTTATCCCAGCACTCGGGAGGCAGAGGCAGGAGGATCTCTGTGAGTTCGAGGCCAGCCTGGTCTACAGAGACAGTTCCAGGACAATTAGGGCTGCTACACAGAAAAACCTTGTCTCAATAAACAGAAAAGAAAAGGGGGAGGGGAAGGGAGGAAGGAAGGGGAGAAAGAAAAAGGCTGAGCAAGTCATGGGGAGCAAGCCAGTAAGTGGCTTCCCTCCATGGGCTCTGCATCAGCTCCTGCCTCTAGATTCCTGTCCTGACTTCCTTCAGTGATGAACAGTGATGTGGAAGTGTAAGCAAAACAAAGTCTTTCCACCCAGCTTGCCTTATGGTCATGGTGTTCTGTTGCGGCCACGGAAACCCTAACTAAGACAGTACCCATGAGGAGGTCAGAGGACAGTCTGCAGGACAGGTTCTCTCCATCCACCAGGTGGTAAAACTCAGGTCACTGGGCTCGGTTGGCAGGCAAGCACCTTTACCTGCTGAGCCATCTTGCAGCCCAAACTGTCTCTTTCATGGCACTTGTCCTTCAGATCTTGGGTCCCATCCAATTTTACACTGAGTATTCTTGCAGGTATTTTTGTCTCTTTAACCTAGAACAGAACTTCAACCTCCATCTCTCATGAGCTGACACCTTCAGGTCCAGTTTCATCATTTAGGGATGTCTCTCGACCTGGGTTCACCCAGATGTTCCCTTATGATTCGCTTCTGTTTTTGTAGTTGGCCTTCATGTGATGACCTGTGCTCTGAGCTTCCTGTCAGGAGGAACATGGTGTCTGTGGCATCAGTTTAGAGTGCTAGGTAACGGTGTCCCTCTGAGTCTCTACCGTAGAGAAATCAGCTTTTTGTAACTACTAAGTTACCTCAGGGTCAGGCATGTAGCATAGTTAAGTGCTTGCCTTGCACACATGAGGCCCCAGCATCAGAAATGAATAACAAACCAATGAAGAAGAGACCGCGTGTAAAGGAGTTTTGATGTTTCAGGGCAAAGGAAGTCTCCAAGACTTGGCAGGGAAGGCGGGGCCCACAGCCGACTAGAAGGTGGGGCCTTTGCTCCAGGGGCTCCAGATAAGGACTACACAGCCTCCTGGTTCTACCTTCTTCGGGAGATAAGACAAAGGCTGCGAAATCAGCAGCCAGATGCTGACCAGGCCCTCTTCAGTGTGAATTAATATTTAATTTCACAAGTCAAACATGAAGACATTATCCTTGTTAAAAATTAAAACGCCAGCCACGGCTTAATCCAGTGGTTCTCAACCTTTGGGTCCCGACTCTTTGGGGGTCACATACCAGACGTCCTGCACGTTAGATATCGACATTATGATTCACAATAGGAGCACAATCACAGTTACGAGGTAGCAACAAAAGTAATTTTAAGGTTGGGTCACCACAACGCGAAGAACATTTGTTAAAGGATCACCAATTTATGTTTTTGAGGCAGGGTCATGCCTTTACCCTGACTTTACCTTCACTGTGTATCCCAAGCTGGGCTTCTCCACAATCTCCCAAGTACTGGAATTGGGTGCACTACAGCTCCCAGAGTCAGGTTTCACCTAGCCAATCTGCTCCATGTTCTTCCAGGTTGTATTCTGTGTGTCTGCCCATAGTATTCCTTTCTTTAAAAATACATTGTGTGGTGCCTTGCATTCAGTGCCCGATACCAAAATAAAAACCAAAACAAAACACTTTATTGTATGATTGGCATGCAAAAAAAAATAAGCCAGTTTAAGGTCTAGGAAGTGGAGTGGAGATGAATGCCCAGCCACGAGACTGCTGCCACAGACCACGCTGTGGGCCCGACCTTCACCTCCAAAGGTCTCCTCTCACCCCCTTATCTACTTCTGTGCAAAAGAACATCAAGGCAGGTGTGGTGACACACCTGTGTGACCCTGGCACTTAGAAGGCAGGGCCAGAGGATTACACAGCAAGTTCGGGGTCCAACCTGTTCTATTCAGCAAGTTCCAGGCTAGCCAGAGCTACAGAGAGAGACGGGTAGGTAGGAAAAGAAAACAAAAAAAAAAAAAAAAAGATACCCTTTTGGTAATTTTATTTATTTATTTATTTGTTTGTTTGTTTGTTTTAGAGAGGGTCCTGCTGCAGCCCTAACTGACCTGGAACTCCCTGTGGCTTTCAACTCCCAGAGATCCTCCTTCCTCTGTTTCCTGAGGGCTGGGATTAAAGGCGTGCGCCACCACGTCTGGCCTGGTGCTCTGCAGCAGGCCTCTAGGACTCACCTATCTGATTCTCCACCTACTTACTTGTTTGTTTGTCTTTGAGAGCTAGAGAAGGCACCCAGGACGCCTTATGCTGGGTAAGCCTCTGTCAGGCCACACTCACCATCCCCTGCTCCTCCTTCCCTGCATCCGCCTCTTCTGATAGTCAAGAAAGAGCCATTTCCAAATGTATACGAAAAATATATACTGTTGCGAAAAGTAATTATCCCTAACAGTTCCGAGTGTTTTGTCTTGAGAAAATGTCTCATTGTGAAGATCAGGCTGGCCTAGAATTCACAGGGATTTGCTTGCCTCTGCCTCTTAAGTGCTGGGATCAAAGACACACACCACCATACTTGGCTAAAATCAACTATTTTAAAAGAAAAGAGAGAAATGGGGACTTCCGTCCAGTTCCGCTGGACTCTAAATTCCTGTGCCCTGTCTAAATTCCCACTCTACCTCCAAGTTCATGAGCTTGAGGCAGTTACTATCATTCTATTCAGCGACACACAATTAAAAGTCAAGGGATGGTGGCACACAACTCTAATAACAGCGTTGGCAAAATAGAGTCTGAAAGAACAGGGTTCAAGGCCAAGATAGGATAGGTACCAAAGATCCTGTCTCTAAACAAAAGTAACTGGGTGGAGGGGTGCACACCTTTAATCCCACCCCTCAGAAAGCAAAGGCAGGTAGGTGGCTCTCCATAAGCCTTGTCTACACAGAGAGGTCTCGGTTAGCTGGGGATACATACACAGTAATGATGGGGAAACTATCAACCAATCACATCTAGTTAGGGTATGGCTACCTGGAGCCCGGGTAGAAAAACCAGGAGATCCAGGTGTGCGCTCTCTGCACTGTGCCCGCGGGACCTACTGAATTTTGGACCTCCCACTCTTTGTAGCGTGAGTTTCCCCTTTTCAACTATTAAAATATAACTGTTGTTCTTGAGCTGGTCTGGTTATTTATTGTACTGACCTAATTCATCAACACAGTAAGACCCTGCCTCAAAATACATATGAACCCTCAGTCACACCCCCACCTAGAACCTACCTCAGTCACGTGGGTAAGGAAGGGAGGAAGGAGCCTCTTTGGATCTTGTTGCACTTGAGGAACCTTTTTTAGAAAAGCACAGCCTTTATTCGAGGGACTCCCCCGCCACAGACTGCCTAATCAGGGGCTCCCTGAGACCACAGAGAATCCACACCTCCTCCACTCCTGCATCCTCCAGGCCTCTAAAGCCAACGCCGTGTGGGTAACACTGCCAACTACCACTGTCAGCTTGGGATGCGTCCTGGTCCCCTGGAACCACATCAGCAGCTTTTATTCTTCCCCACTCTTTCACAGGCAGAAAGCTTAGCAGCAGGGTCTTCTTGCCCTAGGGCCCTTCCTTTTCCTCCAGTGCTGAGCGAGGGGCGTCTCCTCAACGACACTAGTCTCAGCTCTTTCAACACAAGCCTTGGCTGCAACAATGAGTTGCCTGGCGCTCTTTTCCACTGCAAATTGTACATTTTGCATTTCTTTCTGCCCCGCTGCTCTTTTTCATTATAGGCCCGCATATAAGTTAGTTATTAATAATAACCACGCCACAGAGTCAATATTATGCTGCCCTGAAATTGCCTCAGCCAAAGAAGTCACTTTATTGCTTTTGAACATAGCCTCAGGCAAGTTCTTAAGACACAGGCAGAAGGCAGCTAGATTGTTCACTAAAATATCCCCTGAATAGCCTCTAGCCCAGTTGCAAATAATGTTCCCCTCTGAATCCTCTTGAGCGGGATCTCCACAGTCCCCACGGCCCCAACTGAGCCAAATCCTCAGGCCCACAGCTCTCAGTAGACACACTCACTGTTCGTGGCATTTCTAGCAGGAGGTAAGGGTGCTGTTCCTGTCTTCCTTCTGCACACAGAGACTGTCTCTATCACACCCAGTGCTATGAGCTGCTTCTCCCAGGAGGCAAAACAAACCAAAGATACTGAAAAGTTTTTATGTCCCAGTAAACCTACGCAATAATCCAAATCAGAACCAAATCAAATCAAATTAGAAAAAGCCCAGGTTTAATGGATGCCAGCACTCCCGGGTGGCCTTCCAGGCACTCGGAGAGGAGAGGAGATGGAAGACTGGAAAACCATTGTGTTTGATCTCTGGGGGGGCAGTTTAAATAGTCTGTGGGAGTGGTCTTGAGCCTCTCGGAGATGAAGTCTAGACTGGAGCAACTCCCAGAAGAGGGGGCTTGGAATGAAACTCTCCACCCAAACATTCTAGACTCTTTGGATATATGGACACCAGGGGCTGAGGTGACACTTCCAACCAAACGTCCCAGACTCTGGCGAGGGGCAGAACCTCTGGCTCCTCCCTTTGTTAAGCTCAGAGAAGATGGCGGCAGCCATGGTTGTCCACGTGGCGTGACTATTTAGCCATCCGCTGGTAAAAGTTAAGAAGTGTGGTTGGTCTTCCATAGCTGAAACCGTGAGAACGACACACGACGCAAACTCTAGGGCAACCAGCCTGACATCTCCAGGCTAGCACGGGGTTGATCATGAAGTCAAGCTGATTCCAGGCCTGTCAGCTCAGGAACCAGGGCCAGGACTGCTCCGAGCAATCCTTACAGCCTCGAGAACCTCTTACGAGAGGTCTGAAAAGAACATATACACACAATCCGAACAGCGCAAGGACCATTCCAACTGGTCCGCTCACATTTTTAGCTATGAGAAGCAGTAAGGCAGAAAAATACCCAAGGGGCTCCTGGGCCCCCAAAACGAATGCACCACTCACTCAGTGCGCACAGTGCTAGGGGAGCACTAGGCCCAAAAGGGAGCAGTGTGCAAGGGGCCCCCGAAAACGAATGCACCGCTCAGTGAGTTCAGAGTTAAGGGACATCCAGAGTAAGGGCAATCACGCGAGAGGCTCTAGGCCACCAAGGGAAGTCTTACCAACTGTCCCAGCGGACTGATGGAAAGCAGGGAAGTGGGCGGGTAGAAGGTCCAGGTTTAGGATTTTTGCCTGCAGTACAGCAGTGGTAGAAACAGGGCTCAGTGAATGGAAGAGAGACAGAATCCCGTGGGAGGCAGCACGGGGCAGGGGTGAGGGCGTGGTACCAATGGGACAGAATGCCTGTTAAGCCACCATGCTGGGAACCAGCGTTGAGCCCACAAGACAAAGCAGGGCCTTTGGGTACAGGGGTGCCAGTGTTATGATCTGCTGGCCTGGTTTGTCACCTGGGTACCTTGTCCCTTTAAGAGACAAGCCTCACCTTCTCCCAACCCCTCCCCTTCCACCAAGGGAAGCAGATATCCCACCTCCTCCAGCCTGTGCTCTTTCCCTCTCTCTCCTGAAGAGTAACTTCTGTTCTCTCTCTCCCCACCATCTCTATATTCCCCTTCTTCCCTCTTCTCCCCTCCCCCTTTCCTTTTCCCTCCATAACCCACTAAATAAGCTCTATACCCAAGCTCTCTCTTTGCATGGTCTATCTGTCTCTCATCCACCACGGTCTCCCACCTGCCAAGGTGACCCACGAAAACCTTGGGTACCCACCAAGGCCCCCAGTGGCTCATCGCAGCCCCTCGTGGGTCCAGCCTTTCCCCCTCCTTATATCATTAAAAAGATTAGCACCAGGGGCCGGGTGACACTCCCAACAAACAGATAACCACCTGCTCTTCCTGTCGTTAACCAAAATGCAGACAGAAATGGCGTAGGAGGAAGAGTTTTCAGCTCACGGTTTCAGAGGATCCCACTTGTCATGGTGGAGTTCATGACAGCAGGAATGTATGGCAGAGACCTCTGTCACTGAGGTTCGGGAGACAGAGGGGGCTTGGCAGGAAGCAGGGGCAGGTATGAACTTGGAAGTCCCATCTCTACTAACCCAGTTTCTACCAATCAGGCCCCAGCTCCTAAAGGTTCTGCCACCTTCAAAACGGCACGGAAAGTCCAGTTCAAGTGTTCAGAACATGAACCCGTGGGGGACACTTTGGATTCAAATGACAACACTGTCCCTAGCTTCCTTTCCTCCAAGTAACCTTGGCCTCCTCCCGTGGAGCCAGCTGGCCAGACAGAGACCTTCTGTTTGTTTTTTGTTTTTTGTTTTTTTTAACCAGAAAGGCAGCTTCTACGCCTGTAGATTTCTTTGGAGACCAATCTCTTCTCCACATTCAATCTATGAGATCCAGCCAGGAGTAAGATTGGCCCTGTCTTAAAGCAGGGCCTATGGCCTGGGCCTGCTCCACTAGAACTTCAGTGCCCCCAACCGTCAACCCAGCCAGCTGATACGAGGACTCAGAACTAAGGACAGTTTAGTGTGGGGCTCGGAAGGGACTGTCAGAACAGGGTGTCCAGAGCTACCAGGGTTGACCTACCCATGCCTGGATAGCCAGGAATGAACCGAACCGAGGAGAGGGAAACGAAGGCTGAGCCCTCTTCTGCATCCGTCGGCTCCCCTCTGAAATCATCCCTTGGATTCCCAACTGCCTGAGAAGCAAACGCTCCACCGCCATACCAGGTCTTACTATCTTCACCACACAGGCAGGTGCCAGAATCCACACTGAAGGGACAAGGACCAGGACCTCCCTCCTGGGCAAAGTTAACCACATTAGATGAGAGAAATCACAAATAAGGACTTTGAAAGCTGGCTGAGCAGTGCCCTCATCAGGCCAGCAGCTGAGGAGGCAGCCAAGCATGAACACCAACCCCAGAAACCAAAGAATCCTTTGCTAACGTGAAGTTATTGAGCTGACAAACATGCATGCACCATAGACCCCCACACACACATACAAGCTCACAAAAATGGGTACACAGACAGTTCAGTGACATCTGTTAACTATTATCATCCATGTGTGCACAAGAGAGACGGTGAGGAGACATGACACGCCTGCACACGGAGGTCAAAGGGCAGCTTTCGGGAGTCAGTCCTCTCCTTCCACCTCTGTAGGGATTCACAAGATCAAACTCAAGTTGTCAGGCTTGCCTGGCGAGCACTGTACCTGCCGAGACACCTCACTAACCCAGTTCAGCGACTTTTCGGCATTGACCGAGGTGTGCCATCACCACATCCATCACCAGATCTCGTTTCAGAAATCCCATCACCCACTAAGATCCCCACGTTCTCTTAGCAGTCATTGTCCACTTCCTCTTCTCTCCAGTCCCTGGCTGCCACTCTCTTCGGACCCTATAGAATGTATCTTTTGGTGGGGATAGAGCTTAGTGGGTATAATGCTTGCCCAGAGTACAAGAGACCTTGGATTGATTGATTGATTGATTGATTGATTGATTGATTTTTGGTTTTTCGAGACAGGATTTCTCTGTGGTTTTGGAGCCTGTCCTGGAACTAGCTCTTGTAGACCAGGCTGGTCTCGAACTCACAGAGATCCACCTGCCTCTGCCTCCCAAGTGCTGGGATTAAAAGGCGTGCGCCACCACCGCCCGACAAGACCTTGGATTTATTAAAGCAATGTGGCGGCTGAGAAAAATGAGGATATAACTGCTCCGATGTGTGGCTGAGATGGTTTTTATTGTAGCTATGAGGGAGAATACAGTCAGAGGAAGTGTCTGGAGCGAGGACTGAACATGGCTAGTGGACAGAATGGGCTATGACAGGAAAGATGGGGGGGCAGTGAGGGAGGCAGGCAGATCTCTGTGAGTTCGAGGCCAGCCTAGTCTATAAGAGCTAGTTCCAGGGCAGGCTTCAAAGCTACAGAGACATTGAAAAAAAACAAAACAACAAAAAAAAGAAAACCAAAATAAAAACAAAACAAACAAAACCTTGCCCCGAGTGCTGGAATTATAAGGCAGGTGCTACCATGTCCATCCTTTGCTTTCGTTCTGATAAAGCTAAGTTTCTAAGAAAATACCAAACTACTGAACTTCATTTTCTGTTTGCTTTGCTTTGTTTTGAGACAGGGTTTCACTGTTACCCTTGCTGTCTTGGATCTCCTGAAAATGGAGGCACAGAAGGATGTAAGCCACCATGTGGGTACTGGGAACCAAACTCTGTGAGAGCCGCCAGTGCTCTTAACCGCCAAGCCATCTCTCCAGTCCCTGTAGCTTTTGCTTGTGGCAAGTAAGTGTCCCAGTCTTTGATTCTTCTCTGGCAGGGTTTCCTCTCTGACCACTGCCCCCTCCCACCTCCATCTTTAGGTATTCTATGATAGACTGCATGCTTTTGTTTGTATGTTTGGGTTGGTCTTCCACTAGACAGTTGGGGACCTGGGCTTCTTTGGTGGAACAGAGTCCTCTACACAGGTGCCTGTCTGCCATGCTACTCCCAACACTCTGGATTATTTTTAGAAGTAGCAACTTGATGTGGGAGTCAATCATGTTTAATAAGTTGATTTAAAAAGCAAACAGTTATGTCTGCCGAGAGCTAGCCCCCAGTTTGGGGTGAGTTATTCCCCATGTTCAACCCATATAAAGTTAGAAGTAAAAATGAAGTTTAGGTCAGGTGATGGCGCAGAACACTCAGGAGGCAGAGGGAGGCAGAGGCAGGCAGTGGTGGCACAGCCTTTAATCCCAGCACTGGTGAGGTAGAGACAGGCAGATCTCTGAGTTCTGAGTTCTAGGCCAGCCTGGTCTAGATAGTGAGTTCCAGGAGCGTCAGGGCTTTACAGAGAAACCCTGTCTTGAAAAAGCAAAACCAAAGCCGGGCGATGGTGGCGCACACCTTTAATCCCAGAACTCGGGAGGCAGAGGCAGGCGGATCTCTGTGAGTTCGAGACCAGCCTGGTCTACAGAGCTAGTTCCAGGACAGGCTCCAAAGCCACAGAGAAACCCTGTCTCGAAAAACCAAAAAAAAAAAAAAAGCAAAAACAATTACAGACAATAATCATAATCAGCAACCACCTGCTACCCTCAGTGTAAGAACTATAGTGCCATGGTTAATGCCAGCATAGAATCCGGGCACTTGGCAGGGTGAAAGCAGGGACTTAGAAACTTAAGGTCATTCTTGGCTATATATCAAGTTTAAAGATGTACCAGGCTATGGGAGACACTGGCCCCAAACCAAACCTACAGTGCACAGAGAATGGACAGGTCCCACATCCTCCCCACACAAGGTGACTCACTTTTGCTGGGTTTTTTTTTTTTTTTTTTGGAATTTTTCGAGACAAGGTTTCTCCGTAGTTTTTGGTTCCTGTCCTGGAACTAGCTCTTGTAGACCAGGCTGGCCTCGAACTCACAGAGATCCGCCTGCCTCTGCCTCCCAAGTGCTGGGATTAAAGGCGTGCGCCACCACCGCCCGGCTTTGTTGGTTATTTTTATACCTTATTGCCACCCCAGATCGGTTCTGCTTTTCTTTGACCCCCATGTATTGCCCATCTCGGGCTCCCTTGCTCTGCACCCCTGGTGGATGGGCCTGAGCGAGGACTGGAGGGCAGATAGAAGAGAAGCTGTGCTGTGGCTTCTTCCTGCTTCCAGCATCCTTCAACAAGGGCAGCTCTGCTTGCTGCTCCAGCCAAGGTCAGATAACAGAACCTTCCCAGCCTTCACCCTTACTACTCAGTCTAGACCTGAACTAGGGAGGAGGCTCAGTTTAAACTATGTGCATCTGAAAACCAACTCTCTTTCCTTATTTTTTTTTAATCATATCCATTTGCTTTTTCCCAGAGCCTTCTACACTAAATTTGGTGTGTCTGCTTTTAAGGCAGGGTCTCCTGTAGCCCAGGCTGGCTAATACAGCTGAGGATGACCTTGAACTCCTGACTCACTCCTGCTTCTGCATCCCAGGTGCTGGGATTTCAGGTGTACGCTTCCAAACCCAGCAGAACTTAGTCTTTACTATCTCTTGTAAGTTTTTTACTTGAGCTACATATACAGAATCATTAAGCAATACAGCATATTGGTTTGAATAGTTTGGGTGCTGTTATAAATGCCATTTTCTAGGCCCATGAAATAGCAATATAATGATATGGCTCAGTGAAAAGGTGATTGTTGCTGGGTGGTAGCGGCACACACCTTTAATCCCCGCACTCAGGAGGCAGAGGCAGGTGGATCTAGTAAGTAAGTTAGAGGCCAGCCTGGTCTACAAAGTGAGTTCCAGGAAAAAAAAAAAGGAAGAGGTACTTGTTGCTAAGTACCTTTTTAATTCCCAGACACAAATGATAGAAGGGGGAACCTACTCCCACAAGTTGTCCTCTGACCTCCACAGTGCACTAAAGCACACAGGTGTGCACGCAGAACACACACTCATACATAAACACAAGTTTGCCCTCTGACCTCCACAAGGCACTGTAGTTTATGCCCCATCCATAAGAAATAAATTTAGCAAAACAAACAAAACCTAACCTCAACGAAATGTGGATGAGATTGCATTTGGATTAAAAAAATAAACAAATAAAAAGGCTAACTTCTCTGTAAGCCAGGACGCCCCTAGCGTCTTTCCTTCGTGCCTAACTGCCACCTGCCACACTTAGAAGACACAAACAAGCGAGTTTCCAACGAGGCACAAATCCAGGCCACCTCTCTCTTCCTCTGAGGCCCCATGCTCCACCCCCGTGGGAAGGTGAGGTTGCTGTCTCCAGGTCCCAGCAGGACTGTGAACCATCTGGAATCACCTTCTTAACAATGCAATTCAAGATCCAGAACAGGGAATCCATTCGTCCACACCAACATCCCAGACAGGAATCTCCAGACAGGTGAATCTCATGGCATCTACAGACGAGCTCTGGCCCAGGGGCATTAGCAGTTGGTGTCAATCCAGCAGCTTGCAACAGAGCCAGGGCCACCACCAGAGTGCACACTGCCTTATAGTTGTGCACTGGCTGGTTGTAAATGTCTAAGAGATTACTTCCATAGAGCCTGCTGTCCAAAGCATCTTCAAGGAGACTCTTGGATGCTGACTCTCCCTAAGGAGGACCTATCACCATGGAAACACAACCAAACATGGCAAGTTCACTCCACCTCAAGCTTGTCATTCCCGTACTGGGAACTATTCTGAGTCATGTGCCAGGATTGACAGGTGATGTCTGCCATAGGACAGGGATAGGATTGCACACATGGGTGTGCAGCAAGGAGTCAGGGTAAGACAATGGGTGAGTGTTGACACTCTGCAATCAGACCGGCTGACTTGAGATGTGTGCCTGTCACTAGATGAGTTATGGCTTCGCTCTTGCCTCAGTATCCTCAGCTGGATAAAGGCTATGAGGAGAGGCCTGTGTCTCACACTGCTACAAAGACATGACATCAAAAAGAATGGCAGGTTACCCAGGATCTGACATTTCACTGTTTGCCTTGACATTTGTAATTATCCTTACTTGTGGGGAGGACTGCCAAGACACAGTTTGAGAATCACAGATAAAGACAATTTCTTTTTTTCTTTTTCGCGACAGGGTTTCTCTGTAGCTTTGGAGCCTGTCCTGGAACTAGGTCTTATAGACCAGGCTGGCCTCGAACTCACAGAGATCCGCCTGTCTCTGCCTCCCGAGTGCTGGGATTAAAGACGTGTGCCACCACCGCCCAGCAGGTAAAGACAATTTCTATTACATGGCTTTAGCCAAAATTAAAAAAAAAAAAAAAAAAAGTTTCTCCATCATCCCTTTCTGTTTTGTTTTTTTTTTTTTTTTAACTTTTTGGTTTCTCTGCATGGAATCACCCCCCCCATGCCTATTCCAGGGACCCCATGGACCCCACTCCCAGACTCCAGAGGCAGACGCAAGACCAGTGCCTAGTTAGTTCTGTGACGGCATAACAGCTGGATGGGAACAAGGTCTCAGAAAGACGGCCTTGAACTCAGGATCCTCCTGCCTCAGCTCCTGAAAGCTGAGATTCTGCGTGTGTCCATTTCACACAGGCCTCCTCTTACCATACCTGGCCTTAGCTACCGACATCACACCAAGGAGGAAGGGTGACTGGCAACGAAACCCAAGTGAGGGCACAATACAAGTGAGCTCCTGGATCCCGTCCTGCTTACAGTCATTTCTTCTGGACTTCCCAATTCAGGAGTTCCTTTTTTGGCTAAAAACCAGAGAACTGGGTTCTGTCACTAAGAGTTATAACTAAGAGTCTTGACCGGGCATAAGGAAGTTCCATACAAACAGAGACCCAGCAAGTTCAAAACTTTCCTTCTAGGGGCCAGTGAAATGGCTTGGAGGGTAAAAGTGCTTGCCACCAAGGCTGGAACCCACACAGAGAGAGAACCAGGTCCTCTGACGCCACACATTTATCTGCTATGGCTCACAGCTCTCTCCCAAGTGTAAATAAATGTTTTAAAAAAAACAACAAAAGAGCCGGGCGGTGGTGGCGCACGCCTTTAATCCCAGCACTTGGGAGGCAGAGGCAGGCGGATCTCTGTGAGTTCGAGACCAGCCTGGTCTACAGAGCTAGTTCCAGGACAGGCTCCAAAACCACAGAGAAACCCTGCCTCGAAAAAACCAAAAAAAAAAAAAAAACAACAACAACAAAAAGCTTTCCTCCTAGAGCTTTAAGGAATTCTCGAGATACCCCGGCGGCTACTGTGTAGGGGCACAGGAGCATCTGAATCAAACAGTAGACCTGTGTTCAAATTCTGACCTGAAGAGTTTCCTTTTCTTTTTTATTTATTTTATTTTATTTATTTATTTATCAGTCCTGGAACTCTCAACCTCACAGCTGGTCCCCCTGCCTCTGCCTCCCGAGAGCTGAGAGTAACAATACCACCATGCCCCGCCAACTAACTGAATGATTTCCAAATTCCTCACTCAGCTTACTCCCGATGTATAGAAAGGAGGGGGCGTGGCTTGGACTCAACGGGACAGCTATGTGTCACATAGTTCACTATGGCACTGGACAGCATTACTGCCAGTCTTTGTCAAGCTCGGAGTGGTGGCTTGCTGCAGGTCAGATGCCAAACTGTGGCGACAGAAGGCGGACCTGGGCCCGGGGAATCCTGACTCCCGAGCAGCCTTCTTTCTACTATGCCTGCTTCTAACGTGAGAGGCTCGCAGGGCAGCCAACATAAAAGAACAGCGAAGGCCAACCTAAGAGACTTACCTCTACATGGATCTGCCTTGGGAAGAAGTTAAGAGGACAGACTTGGCCAGGGACAGTGGTGGCACTCACCTTTAATCCCAGCACTAAGGGAGGCAAAGGCAGGAAGAAAATCTCTGAGTTCAAGGCCAGCCTGAACTCCCAGAGAGAGTTCAAAGATAGCCGGGGCTACATGGGGAGACCTTGCCTCTTGCCTCTAAAGAGAGACACATAGACTCCAGGACCAGACAGCTCAGCAGGGAAGGGAGCTTGCTACTAAGCCTGATGACCCGAATTCAACCCCGAACCTTAAACAGGAAGAATCACGTCCCACAAGCTGGCCTCTGGCCTCCTATACATGTGCCGTGGCATCAACACACATGCACACACATAAATAAATGTACACGGTGGGAGGGGGCTCCAAGATAGGGTTTCTCTGTGTAGTCCATGTAGTCTTGGGGCTCGCTCTGTAGACCAGGCTGGCCTGGAGTCAGAGATCCGCCTGCCTCTGCCTCCCGAGTGCTGGGATTAAAGGCGTGCGCCACCACTGCCCGGCTGTAAACATACAATTTCATAATTAGAAAGTGTGTGTGGAAAGTCACCTCAGCCATTGCTAGTGCCTGCTACTCTTGCAGAGGGGCTGAGTTCAGATCCCAGTATCCACGCTGAGCAGTTCACAATTCCAGCTCTGGAAGATCTGACATCGTCTTCTGGACACCTTGAACTCCTGCACTCACATGTGCATAAACACACACACACACGTGTGTGTGCACACACATACATACACACATAATTAAACATAAATCTTTTTGGGGGGAGGAGAATATGCAGGTGCTGGAGTTCAACCGTCTATGTTCAAATCTTGACCCTAGCACTTACAGGCCATGTGACCTTAGGCAAAAGACTTAACCCTAGGTTCTACTTCGTGGGGTCTTACTGAGATAACGCTGATCTTCCCATCTCTAAGCTCACCCCCCTATTTTTATTTTTTGTGGTCTGGAGCCAGTGGCTTGCCCATTTCAAGTCTTTACAATGGTGTACAAAGCCCCAGTGATCCCTGAAGCCAGACGCTGAGAAAAGCTGCTTCCTGTGCTGGGAAGGATGGGGGTCAGGTTTCCAGTGACGTAAGGCAGGAACTGATCGTTAAATCTACAGGCCTGGTGTCTGTATGTGACCTTCTGATCACAAACAGGCCAGGGGGCCAGGTGCCTGCTGATCTCTCACTGATGCTCAATTCACGACCACCTAAACACTAAGTCCCGGTGAGGACTCCGCTATCCCAAGAGTCCACCAAAGCCCCAGGAAAAGTAAAGCGAAGTCCACAGAAAACAGACCTTTCCCTAAGTCCCATGCACTGCCCGAGGGCTCTTGTAGATGAAGGGGGATTCCAAAGACCTTTTAAATATTCCAGGGTCTGAGACACAGGATTCCTCTTTTTTCCATTCCAAAAAGGGAAGGAGAGGTAAAACATAGACAAAACACATCTCCCACAGAAATGAAGAGGTGCAAAACTGGAAACCGCAAGCCCAGATTCTTAGGAGGATGCGGGAAAACTTTGGCTAATCAGGATTTCCTGATGACAAAAAAAAAGTTCCTGCTATTGTTAACTTTTCCAGCAGCCAGACCCACTCCCCACACACAGACAGACACACACACAGCTATATCACCTTTGTCTCCCCATAAGTGTCTCTCATCAGAATCTCTGTTCAACATATACACAACATATACCCTGGACTTAGGACACTTTCTTCCCAGGTGTTCAAAATTCCCATGTGTGCAAAACAAAAAGCAAACAACAACAACAAAAGGCAGATTCAAGACTTTTCCCCGAATAAAATCTAGCACTAACTTCCAGAGTGGAATAACTGCGATCCCAGCTAGGACAGCCAGCAAGTCCACCACTCAGTTTCCTGTTTCTTCCTCTTCCAATAAAAACTGTAGAGGTGGGACAAGGCAGCTGGATGTGGTGGTGCACGCCTTTAATCCCAGCACTTGGGAGGCAGAGGCAGGAGGATCTCCGTGAGTTCGAGGCCAGCCTGGTCTACAAGAGCAAGTTCCAGTTTAGGCACCAAAGCTATACAGAGAAACCCTGTCTCGAAAAAAATAAAATAAAATAAAAATATTAAAAGGTAACTCCAGTTCTAGAGGATCTAACACCATCTTCCTCTTCTGGCCTCCACACGCACCAACACATTCATGGCACACACACACAGAGGGACACAAAACTAATAAGTAAATCAATAAGAGGACTGGAGAGATGACTTAGTGGCTTAAGGGCTCTGGCTACTCTTGAACAGGCCCCAGGTTTAAATCCCGGAACCCACATGGTGGCTCACAACTGACTGCAACTCCAGTTCCAGAGGATCCGACGACACCCTCTTCTGCGCCAGGCATGCGTGTGGTGCACAGATAGAAATGCAAGCAAAATGAGCCCCAAGCAGCCATCCATGACTGAACTCAGCAGCTGACCACCAGGCCTGCACCAGCTGGGTGCCTCTTCCTCAAAGGAGGCTCCAAGGAGCTGTCTGACACTCCACTACCTCCACTACCATGCTTGCTGTTCAACACCTCACAATGGTATCCAGATCAACTCATAACTCCCGGTCCTTGGCCACCCAGCACCGGACACGTCATGACACCTTCCTGTCCAAGCCAGAACATAACAAATCAAAGGATTCCTCTGCCTGCCAAGACTTGCTACCTAATTGTTGTTAATTGCATTAATTGCAGAGTTCTGCAGTGCACGGCTCCTCCTCCTTGTAGTTTTAAAAGCAAGTCACAAGGAAGAACTCTGAACAAAAGCCCCACTTGGGGCACCTCTTCTCCCACTCCCAACTCTAAGACCCACTGCAGCCCAATGGGACAGACTGTTAAGTGGCTGCGTCTTCTCCCTGAATGTGGAATCAAAGGTGCCCCAAAGAACCATGAGGGATCCAAGGCCTAGATCTGAAAGAGGAGGCACCAACCCACCCATGTGTGTTGGGGAGACCTCGAAATGATAACAGCCCTCCCTGGGTACCTTCGTACCTGGGTACCTGAGCCTTGCTGCTCAAGCTCACCAACATCCCTCTGCACCTACATCAGGACCTTACAGCCTCACTTTAGAAAGACCAATCACAGCACCCTGGACAACATCCTCCTCTGGACAAGGCAGAACTATAGGGACAGGGGAAATGACATGACAACGTGTCTACGGAGGGGAGGAGGGTGGGAGGGCGGGAATGATTTCAGGCAACCCAGTGGCTCGAGAGGGAACCGTGTGTTCTTCCTCTTGGACATCCCCAAGTTTTCCTGAGTCTCCAGTCCCCGGAGCACACAGCGGAGGCCTCTGTGGACCTATGAGAAGGACCCTCCTGAAAAGACCACGATGCCATTCTTCCCAGAGCCAGCTCTTAGGTCCACCTCCGACCTATCGAGTGGAAAGCCCTGAGTCAAAGGGTGAGGGCTGGGTGCAGGCCTCTATTGCTGGGTGAGGCAGCCAGCTGTCAACTGACAGATGCCTGCCATCCACAATGACAAACTCGGCTTGCAGCAGCCTACAAGCAGAACCACATCACACCCCCCAAAGACAAGGCTACGACTGTGATCTCTGATCAAGGTGAAAACTGCTTAGTGCATCTCTCAAAGCGCAGCTGCAGGAAGGGCTGCCCCGCTCGCAGAGAGAGAGTAGTTGAGCAGCCAGCGGCAGCTGGAGTGTAGCAGAGTTGAGGGAGATCCCTGCGTGGGGGCTGGTCTGGTGTCCTTCCGAGCGTCACTATTTCCTCATGAACACACCTAGAACTTATCCTCAGGAGCCAGAGACCAACTTTCTGCACCGAAGGGGGAGCGTGAAGCAAAGAGCAAGTGAGAGGGCGGGAGAATGGGGGCTTCGACTGGGTGCCCCACGAGGTTGAGAAGCTGAAGCCCTGGGAAATAGGAAGGGGCTGTGCCAAGCCACCCACCAGCCTATCGGACGCACAGCCTGGGCCACCCTCTGGGTCCTATCGCCCCACCTTCACCTCGGGGCTGGGGTGGCTAGGTGGGGAAGGCACCACACGGCAGGTAGTAGCAGAGTTGCGGGACCAGGTGGTCCGGCCCTACCTGCAGCTCCTGAAATTCTCCTTCCAGCTCATGCCACTCGCGCTCACAACGCTCCAGCTGCCCGGACATGGTGCAATGATGCAAGGCGGCGGTGGCTCCCGCAGCGTGGCCCGGCCGGGCACCAGCACCCCACGCCCGCCCTCTCACTCGCCGCCTCCCGAGGCACCAGCTGTTCCTGCGCAGCCGGAGCCACGCGCGCATCTGATGTCACGAGCCCCGCCCCGGCACCAGCTCCACCCCTCGCTCGAGGGTGGGGCCCGCGCGTGCGCACACGCTTCCCTGCTTCCACCGCGTGGACGGCTCAACTTTACGTTCTTGATTAGATCTGTCTCCTTTCCTTCTGCTCCTGTGTAGTACGTTTCTCCCCAGAGTGGGTGGAGGGCTTATCTGCAAGCTGAATTTGTGGCTTATGTTACTTAGATTGTGTTTATGGGGAGAGTGGGGTGGAAAAAGATTTGGGAGAGGTAAAAGAAAAGTCATGTACCCCTTAACATTGCCTGACCCAGGAGACCAAAGCCAATGTCTTGGAATGCCAGAGTTGACAGTGACCGTGTAATTAGGGTGGGAGAATGCAGACTTGGCTCTGACACCTCACGTTGGCATTGGTATTTATTGCAACCAATACAACCTAGATTCCTGTCCTCTATGACACTAGGGGACTGCTGACAGCTGCTGCTGTCATTCAGAAGACACAACCACCTCCAAGTTTATTGAATGCAGTTACTTCCCTTCCCCTGCAAAGTCCCGCGGGAGCTGCACCAGCCTGCCTTTCCAGCCACACCTCCTTTCTTACTGCCCTGGTTCTAGCTCTCCAGACAAATCTCATCCCAACTTGGCATCTTCCCTCTGAGTCTTCATGTAGTGGCTTCTAGCTCATTCCTGAAGCCTCATTCACAGGGTACCTGCAGCCGGGTGTGGTACTGTACACCAGCCTTGACAGCATAGCAAGATTGTCTCAAAAAATAAACAAAATAAAGTGAAATATCAAATCATGCCTGTGGGGGCTGGAGAGGTGGTTCAATGGTTAAAAGTCCATTCTGCAGACCAAGCTTGGGTGGCGTGCACACCTTTAATCTTGGCACTTGGGAGGCAGAGGCAGGCAGATCTCAGTGAGTTTGAGACCAGCCTGGTCTACATAGTGAGTTCCAGGCTCACTGGGACTACACACTAAGATCCTGTTAAATTGATCAATTAATTACTTAAGAGGCACCTGTATTAGTTTCATAGGGCTGCAGTCACTACAAGTGGGTGGCCTAAACCCTAGAATGCACTTCTCTCACAGTTAAGAGGCTACAAATCTGAAACGGAAGTGTCAGGAAAGCCTTCCCCTCCTGAGAGCCTGGGTAGAGAGGCCTTCCCTGCTGCCGAGCGGCTCATGGCAGGGGCTGTCCATCCTAGGCATGCCTTAGCTTTTAGCTGCATTCCTCCACTCTCTGACCTGCGGCCAAGGGGCCTCTCTGTGTGCCCTCTCTTATGAATGAGAGCTCCAGAAAGAAGCTGCACCTTCTCCTGAACCCTCTGCAAAGCTGGGTAACTGATTAGAACTTCAGTGATTGTGAAGAGGCCGGAATATTGCAGGTCCGGAGTCTAATTACAGCTTATCGTGGGCTATCATTTAGGGGGCTAAACAGCCATGGCTTGCCCACCTCTGCATCAGACCTAACATATAAAACTTTCTGAAACCTATTAAATGAATAAAATCTTAATTCCTGCTGGCCAAAGATTGAAGGTGTCATCCAGTAGCATCTCAGGCCTGAATTAGGATGTCTCCACTTGTCTATAACTCAATGTTTTTTGCGGTGTATTTTTAAGTGTCTTGATTTATGACTTTCTTTGTTCAGTTACCATCAAAACTGCATCAAACTGCTATCCATTGGGACATGGACTTTGGGGTACTAAATCTCTGTTCCTGTGTCATGGGCTATCATATTTGGCTTCAGAATAAATTATCTCTCTAAAAAAACATTGATTTTATATCATATATATGAGTGCTTTGCCTGCATGTCTGTGCATTATGTGTGTGCTGGCACTCAAGGACACTCTGGAACTAGAGCCGATTGTGAGCCACCATGTGGGTCCTGAGAACTAAACCTAGGTCCCCACAAGAGTAGCCAGTGCCCTTAACCGCTGAGCCATCTCTCAAGTCCGGAATAGACTACCTCTTGTCCCCTTTGAGGTGTGTGTTGTGTTGCAATAACAATACCTTTTGCTAATGTAACCTCATCTCAACTAATAATATCCATAAACACCGTATTTCCACGTAAGCTCATACTGGAAGATGCTAAATATTAGCACCTCAGCACATTTTCCTCTGTGTCGTAATGATACTCCAAATAAGTCAGAAACCGGGCAGGAGAGAACAGGGACCCAGGTTCAAGTACCAGCACTTACATGGCAGTTTATATATTTATTTAAAGATTTATTTATTTATTTATTTATTATATGTACAGTGTTCTGCCTCCATGTATCCCTGCAGGCCAGAAGAAGGCACAGATCTCATTACAGATGGTTGTGAGCCACCATGTGGTTGCTGGGAATTGAACTCAGGACCTGTGGAAGAGCAGTCAATGCTCTTAACCTCTGAGCCATCTCTCCAGCCCTACATGGCAGTTTATAGCCATCTTTTAACTCTACTTCCAGGGGGTAGGATCCCCTATTCTGAATCCTCGGGCATCAAACACATATGTGGCACACAGACAGACATTCAGGCAAACATTCATAAATATAAAATAAATTTTAAATAGAGGCAGGCAGATCTCTGTGAGTTCGAGGCCAACCTGGTTTATAGAGAGAGTTCCAGGATAGCCAGGGCTACACAGAGAAATCCTGTCTGGAAAAACAAAATCATTTGAATAAATAAATAATCAGAAATCCACACCTTATCTCAATCATTTACCTACCATCTGCTTAGTTTGTGTAACAGAGGTTGTCATTTTCTGAAGGGTTTGGTTCTGGCTGAGTGCGTGTGTGTTTTGTCTCTCCAGGGGTGAGGAGTCTCTACAAGACCTCAAAGAACTTTCCTCTGTCTTCATTGTCAGCAAATCCCAAGAGCTTAGCACAAAGTCGACTCTCAATAAATATTTGCCAAATGCCAAGAAGGAATAAATAATAAAGTCATCTACTGCAGGGGCTCACAGTGTTAGGGGTTCACAGATCCACCACGCTTAGAACCCAGGAAAACTCATGTAAGTGCATAGGAACATACTTGCAATTATTTTTAGGAAGTGAAAGGGAACTGAGACAGGTGCTCATGTAGGCCAGGCTGGCCTCGAACTGATCCTCCTGCCTCTGCTTCCCAAACACTGTGATTACAAGCGTGCTCCAGTCTTTGTCTATCTTGTCTGGCTTGCGATGAGAGTTCAAATGCATTTACAGACCTCAGGAAGCTCCTGAAACTTAGAAGATTCATGAGGACTCCCCACCCCCAGCAGTGTTACAGAACAGCAATAACTGCTGGGAGGAGGGGGCTTTCCTCCTCCAGAGGCCAGTCATGCAGGTGCTCCAGGGATGCATGGGCTCCCTGTGCTGGGAGGGGCTTTTCAGAGATGCAGCTGCCTCTGAGTCATCTCTGCTCTTAACCTCTCTCCAAAACTCCTGTGAATAGCCTCAATAAACTCACCACTTCACCAGACAGACTTGGATGGAATCCTTTCTTTGGTCTGTCTGTACTGGTCTGTCTGTCCTTGGTACCCTATCTGGGATGAAGAGTCATGTCTCTTAGGGGAAAAAAACATCACACAGCAGGATACCACAACTGGATCCCAGCTTGCAACTCAGTTTTGTTCTTATTGTTTTTTGTTTTCTTTTTTAGTTTCTCAAGGCAGGATTTCTCTGTGTAGCAACCCTGGCTGTCCTGGAGCTCACTCTGTAGACCAGGCTTGCTTCCAACTCAGAGATCTGCCTGTCTCTGCCTTTCGAGTGCTGGGATAAAGTTGGGTACAACTTTGTCAGGCGTATTTCAATTCTTACTTGAGACCAGAAGAGGAACGTGCTGTATGCAAGATGTAAACTCATGACCCACTTTGAATTCAGGTTCTCATCCCTGATTCCTAAACTGGTAAGCTACTGGTGAGAGGTGCCTAAAACGGTGGTGGGCTGTGAGCGAGTTCAGAAACCATTTGTTGCCCTCCCCTGGGGGTGGGAGGGCACTCAAGGACATAAAGACTGTTTCTTTTTCTTTTCCTTTTCTTTCCTTTCTCTTTCTTTCTTTCTTTCTTTCTTTCTTTCTTTCTTTCTTTCTTTCTTTCTTTCTTTCTTTTTTGAGACAGGGTTTCACTGTTTAACTCTAGCTGTCCTGGGGACTCACTTTGTAGACCATGCTGGCCTCAAACTCAGAGATTCTTCTGCCTCTGCTTCCCAAATCCTGGGATTAAAGGCGTGTGCCACCACTGCCCAGTTTTTTTCTTCAGATAAATACTTTCCACAATCTAATGCTAGAAGTGAAGTTTTGAAAAGGAGCTGGTTATGGTGGGACACACTTGTCATTCCAGCATTGAGGAGGTTGAGACTGAGGCTGATCTCAAATTCAAGATCAGCCTGGGCACATCATGAGACTGACTCAGTGCGTAGAAGTGTTTGCCACACAAGTTTAACCCCGAGAACCCACAAACTCACATAAAAGTCAGGAGGAGTGGCGAGCAGCCCTCTGAGATCCCAGCATTCCTGGGGTGGTAAAGTAGGAAGTAGAGAACATTAGGCTGGAAGCCCTCAGGCTAGAAAGCCTAGAACACTCGCAGTACAGGAGCAGAATACAGAGGCTGCTTCCAAACAAGGTGGAAGAGAACAGACTCCCCCAAAGCCCTCTGACCTGCATGTGTGTTGTAGTGTTCATGTGCACGAGTGCACACACGTGCATGCACACACACTATATAATTAAAAACAAATAACTGGAAAGGAATAATCCTTTATATAATGAAAACAGAATTTGTTGAGGGGCTGGAGAGATGACTCACAGCTGAGAGCACTTGCAGCTCTCACAGAGGACCGACTTGGTCCTGATGGGTTCACACCCATCCCTAACTCCAGTTTCAGGGGATCCAGTGCGCTCTTCTGGCCCCCAAAGGTACCAGGTACACACACGGCACACATACATCCATGTAGGCAAAACACTCATACACATAAAATGGTTTTTCCTTTTTTTTTTTTTTTCATGTGCATTGATGTTTCGCCTGAATGTATGTCTGTGTGAGGGGTGTTGGACCCTGGAGCTACAAACAGTTGTGAGCTGCCATGTGGGTGATGAGAACCAAACCCGGATCCTCTGGAAGAGCAGTCAGTGCTCTCAACCGATGAGACATCTCTCCAGCCCTGAAATGGTTTTTGTTTTTATTTAAAAAATTATAAATAAAACTTTCTCTTGACACTGACTCTCACTATGCAGCCTTGTCTGTCCTAGCACACCAGGCTGGCCTCGGCTTCACACAGCTCCGCCTGCCCCATTCTCCTGCGTGCTGGGACTGAAGGTATGCACCACTATCCGCCTGCCCCATTCTCCTGCGTGCTGGGACTGAAGGTATGCACCACTACACCAAGATGACTTTTTTTTTGGTTTTTCGAGACAGGGTTTCTCTGTGGCTTTGGAGCCTGTCCTGGAACTAGCTCTTGTAGACCAGGCTGGTCTCGAACTCACAGAGATCCGCCTGCCTCTGCCTCCCGAGTGCTGGAATTAAAGGCGTGCACCACCACCGCCTGGCCTTGGAGGAAGTCTTTAATTCCAGCACTTGGGAGGCAGAGCCTGGGTTACAAAGCAAGTTCCAGAACAGCCAGGGTTATGAAATGAAACCCTTTCTTGGGGCAGGGAGGAGTAAGTAAAAGGCTTTGTGAGGTGCCTCTTTACCACTCCTTGCAGCTTCCTAGACTGAGCAGGAGAGGCTGGTCCTGTTCCCAGAACCTGGACAGGTGTTACATTGTAGCCAGCTGTCAGGTTCCAAGTCTGCAGGAGGGCTGGAGAGAGGGCTCAGTGGTTAAAAGCATTGCCTGCTCTTCCAAAGGTCCTGAGTTCAATTCCCAGCAACCACGTGGTGGCTCACAACCATCTGTAATGGGGTCTGGTGTCCTCTTCTGGCCTGTAGGCATACACACAGACAGAATATTGTATACATAATAAATAAATATATATATTAAAAAAGAACAGACAGGAGGACCAATGGAACCGAATAGAAGACCCGGATATCAAGCCACACATCTTCGAACACCTGATCTTTGATAAAGAAGCAAAAAATATTAAATGGACAAAAGAAAGCATATTTAACAAGTGGTGCTGGCATAACTGGATATCAACATGTAGAAAAATGAAAATAGACCCATATCTATCACCATGCACAAAACTCAAGTCCAAATGGATCAAAGACCTCAACATAAAGTCAGCCACACTGAACCTATTATAGAAGAGAAAGTGGAAAGTACACTTGAACACATTGGCACAGCAGCACAGACACTGAGAGAAACAATTAATAAATGGGACCTCCTGAAACTGAAAAGCTTCTGTGAAGCAAAGGACATGTTCAACAAGACAAAACGACAGCTTACAGAACAGGAAAAGATTTTCACTTAACCCCACATCAGACAGGTCTAATCTCCAAAATATACAAAGAACTCAAGAAATTGGACACCCAAAGATCACATAATCCAATAAAAAAAATGGAGTACAGACCTAAACAGAGAACTCTCACCAGAGGAATCTAAAATGGCTGAAAGACATTTAAGGAAATGTTCAACATCCTCAGTCATCAGAGAAACAACTCTGAGATTCCATCATACACCTATAAGAATGGCCAAGATCAAAAACACTGATGACAACTTATGCTGGAAAGGTTGTGGGGAAAAGGGAACACTTCTGCATTGCTGGTGGGAATGCAAGCTGGTACAACCCCTTTGGATGTCAGTGTGGCAATTTCTCAGAAAATTAGGAAACAACCTTCCTCAAGACCCAATAATGCCACTTTTAGGTATATATCCAAAGGATGCTCAATCATGCCACAAGGACATATGTTCAACTATGTTCATAGCAGCATTGTTTGTCATAGCCAGAACCTAGAAACAACCTAAATGCCCCTCGATCAAAGAATGGATTAAAAAAAGTGATAAATTTACACAATGGAGTACTACACAGCAGAAAAAAAATAATCACAGCTTGAATTGTGCAGGAAAATGGATGGGACTAAAAAACATTATTTTGAGTGAGGTAACCCAGACACAGAAAGACAATTATCACATGTACTCACTCATAGGTGGTTTTTAAACATAAAGCAAAGAAAGCCAGCCTACAAACCATAATCCCAGAGAATTTAGACAACAATATGGACATTAAGAGAGACTTGCATATTTCTAATCTACGTGGGAAGTAGAAAGTAGAAAAAGACAAGATCTCCTGAGTAAATTGGGAGCATGGGGACCTTGGGGGAGGATTGAAGGGGGGAGGCAAGGAGGGGAGCAGAGAAAAATGTAGAGCTCAATAAATATCAATAAAATAAAAAATAAAAAAGACACAGTATCATATAGCCCAGGCAGAGGATTACTTGGTAAGCTGTAGGTAGAGGCAGAAAGATTCAGCACTTGGAGCCTGCCTGGGCTACATTGGGAAATTTGGTCTCATGAAAAAGAAGAAAACAAAACCAAAATCAAAAACTAAATCCAACCTCAGTAAGTCAGGGACCATCTTGTTCTAAAACAGGGTCCCTCAAGGTTTGTTTGTTTATTTGTTTGTTTTTTGAGACAGGGTCTCTTTGTGTAGTCTTAGCTGTCTTGGAACCAGCTCTGCAGACCAGGCTGGCCTTGAACTCACAAAGATCCACTTACCTCTGCCTCCTGAGTGCTGGGATTAAAGGCGTGCACCACCATCCCCTGGCAATGTTTTTCTTGAATCAACATCTCACACACGCCTTTAATCTCAGCACTCCAGAGGCAGAGGCAGGCAGATCTCTGAGTTCAAATCCAGTTTGGACTACAAGGACAGCCAGGACTACACAGGTAAACTCTATTTTGTAAAAAAACAAAGACAAGTGGTGGAAGATGGCAGCTACCAGAGGCTCAGGAGTAAAAGTCCCTCAAAATTTCCAACTGTTGAGCCAGGCGGTGGTGGCACATGCCTTTAATCCCAGCACTCGGGAGGCAGAGGCAGGCGGATCTCTGTGAGTTTGAGGCCAGCCTGGTCTACAAGAGCTAGTTCCAGGACAGGAACCAAAAGCTACAGAGAAACCCTGTCTTGAAAATAAAAAAAAAAAAAAAAAAAAATTTCCAACTGTTGGAAGAGCTGGAAGGCCAGGAGTAGGTGATGGCAGTTAGCTGGGGTCTAGAAGGTGACAGAAACATGACCAAGATGAACAGGGATAACTGGGCCTCCAAGAGCAATTCACAAAACCTGAATATACAGCCTTAAAATAGAACCAGAAGCAACCCCATCTGTATGACTTATAAACAAAAACGTCAGTAATGATCACTATGAGTAGTTCAGATGGCTTGGTGAATACAAGAGCCACAGCGGTGCTGGCAAAGCGGCAGTGCCCCACGGCATCAAAGTCATCGTGCAGGAGGTTCTGCACTCCGTGTCAAAAGAGAACACGAAGCCGCTACAGCCGCCAGAAGGACGGGGTTACAACAGTCAGTCCCCAAGGCCCTGTCCTCTCCCCCCCCCAATCCGACCCAAGTCTCATTTTCCACAGCAGTGAACTTTCTAGACACCTCTCGTAGACCTCAAGGTACCGGCGAGGAAGCGACTCTGAGACACCGTCCATCCTGAGACACTGCTCTCATACTCATTTCTGGTCCATTTCAAATACCTAGGATGTGCTGTGTAACATCTGCCGAGTGTGACCACTGGCTGCCTAGCTGAACTTCTGGATCAGGAAGATTGTGTTGAAATCGGTTTCTCTGGGAGCGGTCAGCACAACTAACACAACTGTGAACAGATGTGTTACACGTGCTGCTGACCCATGTCCTGGATCTGCCGATCTGCCTTTGCCCACCTCACCAGCGGTGCATGGTGGGCCTTAGAATAGATGGGAAGGCTTTAGGTGGCATCCCTGGGATTACTAGGGGGCTTGGGAGTACTTTGGCTGCACCCATTTTCCTAAGTCTATTTTTTTTTTTTTTTTTTTTTTTTTTTTTTTAGTTTTTCGAGACAGGGTTTCTCTGTGTTGCTTTGGAGCCTGTCCTGGAACTAGCTCTTGTAGACCAGGCTGGCCTCGAACTCACAGAGATCCGCCTGCCTCTGCCTCCTGAGTGCTGGGACTAAAGGCGTGCGCCACCACCGCCCGGCCGTTTTCCTAAGTCTTAAGTGATACTCCATCCAAGCCATTGTTCCATCCCTGTCTCCCCACCACCACATTCTTCCGCTCCCACCCTTGGCCAAAGTGTTATAGTTTTGGTCCCTGGTCCACTTAAGAGACAAGCCACGCCCACTTCCTCCCCCATCCACTGAGGCAGGCTGATCTTCAGCTTCCGGCCTGAGCTCCCTCTCTTTTCCATCTTCCTCTCGGAAAGGCAGCTTCGCTTCTGCCTCTCTCCCCACTTCTCTGCTTCCCCCCTTCTCTGTCTCTTTCTCCTCTTCTCTCTCTCTGCCTCCCCTTCACCCTTCCCCCTCCATAACCCCGAATAAATATTCAACCTCACTCTGCATGTCGTGTCTATCTGTGTCTCTGTCTCCTGCCCACCTGCCATGTGTCTCCCTGCCTGGGACCAGCCACTGCTCGGGGGACCAGCAGCCATCTCTGCCTGGGACTGGCTGCTCCCAGAGCCCACTCCCTGCTGCCACATGGCCCGCTACCACCATTTGGGACCTACAGCATTTCTGCTGCCTACTGCCGCCAGGGATCTTGCAACCTTTTTTTAAAAAATTATAAAACAAAGCTTAGATTGTAATCCTTACCTCCCTCTGAAATTGGCCTTGAGTGAGGACTTCAGGGCTCCCGTCTCCCCACCTTTATCAAGGGGTGCTGCTTTCCTGACCTCAACTCCCCTATTACCCATCAACACCCAACACTGGCTGTGCCCAGAAGCCATCAGCTGAGGTGGCAAGAACCTGGCTCCCCTCAGTAAGCTCTGCAACACCAGTTCACTTGCTACCAGCCTGGGAAGGGAATGCTGGCTCCTCCACCATCAGCTCCACTCAGGTCTCCAAGTGAACAGAAGAGTCATGAGGAGATTTAGACCTGTCAGCATGGATTCTCGGTGGCTCTGCCTACAGGAAAGCCATGCAGAGTCCTAAGCGCACATGGTTCTGAGTCGGTTCCTTTCATACATTGAAGAGGTTTGAACAGGGCTCTCCTGTCACCCTGGCCACCCACAGGGTCTGATGTGGAGCCTGACAGCTGGAACACAAGGCCCTGACCCTTCAGACTCAGACAGGGACCCAGAGGAGCTCTGTGACACCATGTGGCATTTTCAGATCCTGGCTTGTTGCCAGCTTCCCCATTCTGTTCAGGACCACTCCTTGTTGAAACGTGAATGCGTACTGATATAAAAGCAACTTGTGTTGGAGGTGTGCTGTGGGATAATGTTTTTTTATCCTGTCACTTGTATTTTTTCTAATAAAATGCTGATTGGCCAGTAGCCAGGCAGGAAGTAGAGGTGAGAGAATGAGAATGCTGGGAAGAGGGAAGCGCAGTCTGCAGTTGTGACCCAGCCTCAGATGAATCAAGATGTGACTGCCTCGCCAAAAAAGGTAAAAGGTACCAAGCCACGTGACAAGAATTATGGGTTAATGTAAGTTATAAGAATTAGTAAATAAGGGCTGGAGAGATGGCTCAGAGGTTAAGAGCACTGCCTGTTCTTCCAAAGGTCCTGAGTTCAATTCCCAGCAACCACATGGTGGCTCACAACCATCTGTAATGAGATCTGGTGCCCTGTTCTGGCCTGCAGGCATACATGCAGACAGAATACTATACACATAATAAATAAATCTTTAAAAAAAAAAAAGAATTAGTAAATAAGCCGGGTGATGGTGGCACACCCCTTTAATCCCAGCACTCAGGAGGCAGAGGCAGGCGGATCTCTGTGAGTTCGAGAACAGAGCTAGTTCCAGAACAGGCTCCAAAGCCACAGAGAAACCCTGTCTCGAAAAACAAACAAACAACAAAAAAAAATTAGTAAATAATAAAAAGCCTGAGCTAATGGGCCAATCAGTTTATAACTAATGTAGACCTCTGTCTGATTCTTTGGGACTTAAGGGCTGCAGGATTGGGCGGGACAGAAAAGCTCAGTCAACAGGGTGACTTTGTAGTCCAGGATGACTTTGATCTTGTGGTCTCCTCTGCTACAGCCTCTTACATGCTGGGATCACTTGTGCGAGCCACAAATCTCTGGCTTCTCCAACTTGTTCTTGTTTTTGTTTTTTGAGACAGGGTTTCTCTGTGTAACAGCCATAGTAGTCCTGGAACTCACTTTGTAGACCAGGCTGGCCTCAAACTCAGAGATCCACCTGCTTCTGCCTCCCAAGTACTGGGATTAAAGGTGTGTGCCACCACCGCCTGGCTGGCTGTTCTAACTTTTAGTGTACCCTAAAACCCTTAGTATCAATCTTGTTAAAATGCAGAAGGGCTTAAAATCCTATCATCATTCAGGCTCCCAAACAGTGCTTCAGGCGGGTACGGCTGGGTGACAGAGCTTACCCAGAGCCCACACTGCAAAACACCCTGCGTCCTCTCCAAAGAAACACAGCTGTCCAAGGTGAGGTTACAATTCCAACGACTCTTCCTTTGTCTGTTTTCCCCAAGGAGCTTGCTCAAAATAGTCCCCAAGCCATCTTGCAAAGATATTTATAGCAGCCCAAAGAGAATCATCTCAAGTACCCTATGCTAGGCAAACAGTTAATAAAGTATTCTGAGTTCATCCCAGTGGTGCGTGCCTTCTTTCCAGAACTCTGGAGGCAGAGGCAAGCAGATCTTGGTGAGTTGGAGTCCAGCCTGGGATACATACTGAGACCTTGTCCCAGATACCCCCACAAAGGGATGCTGATTAAAGTTGTATTCATACACTCTGAAAAAAAAATCAGGTAAATTTAATATAACAGGAGTGGTCTATTATATAAATAGATGGAATTTTTTAAATTATTCAAATTTTTTTAATTAAAATCTTCATTTTAGGCAGGACATCTGGCACAGGCATGTAGTCCTAGATATCTGGAAGGCTGAGGCAGGAGGATCAGAACTCAAGACCTTAGTGTGCCAGCATGCCTTTGATTCTAACGTTCAAGAGGCAGATCTCTGTGAGTTCAAGGCAGCCTGTGGTCTACAGAGCTAGTTCCAAGACAACCAGGGATTTTGAAACCCCTCCCCACAAAATTTAAGGTGGGGGTACAGATCGAACTCAAGGCTATCCTCTGGCAACTGAGTGAGACTCTGTCTCAAAGTAAAAAGCAAGACAGGAGGCTTAGGACATAGCTGAGTGTATTGCACTTCCTAGCATAAACAAGACCAAGGTTCAATCCCCAGCACGATGGGAAAAAAATAAAAATAATAATAAAGTCCTTGTTCTGACATGTTCAGAAACTTGTAAACAGCAGGCCCTGTGATACTTATCTTTGGGCTTGGGACATGATTCCTCTAGCCCTTAACGCCTGTTCTGGCAGATCCCAGAAACTCTAATCCTCCATCTTACCTTTTCCTCAGTGTTCTGCATATGAGTGTCTCATGTAGCCCACACCGGCCCCAAACTCATTACTTAGCCAAGAATGACGTTGAGATCTTTTTTAAAAAAATTGTTATCGGTGGGCTGGAGAGATGCCTCAGAGGTTAAGAGCACTGGCTGCTCTACCAGAGGTCCTGAGTTCAATTCCCAGCAACCACATAAGATCTAGTACCCTCTTCTGGCCTGCAGGCATATATGCAGCCAGAACACTGTATATAATATAAATAAATAAATCTTTAAAAAAATTATTATTGTTGTCGAGCGATGGTGATGCACACCTTTGATCCCAGCACTTGGGAGGCAGAGGCAGGAGGATCTCTGAGTTTGAGGCCAGCCTGGTCTACAAAGTGAGTTCCAGGACAGCCAGACCTACACAGAGAAATCCTATCTCGAAAAAAACTAGAAAAAATAACAAAATAATGTCTTAATTTTATGTCCATAGGTGTTTTGCCTGCATGTATGTCTGTGTACCACTTTCATGCCTAGTGCCCACAGAGGTCAGAAGAGGGCCTCAGATCCCCTGGAACAGAAGTGACATTTGTGTATGTGAAGGAGCAGAACAAATTCCATTTTGAGAAAGAACTCCATTTTAGACAGGGCCTAACTAATGCAACCCGCAAAGTCATGAACCTTCCCAAGAATCTGTGCCAGCCCTGGCCAAAGTGACCCATCAGGCTGTCCAAACAACATCCGCTTGTTCAAACATCCTTATAGGTATCTGATTAACTGCTGTTTTGAAGTTCTTGTCTGCTGACAGTCACAGTTTTGAAATTCCCCTATATCCCAACCAACGAATTCAAAAGTTGTGTACTTTTATCCAATCCAGAAACACCAAGGCTTGTGCCACCCTGCCTGCAGTTTCCCCTTTAAAATCCCCTTACCAGCCGGGCGGTGGTGGCGCATGCCTTTAATCCCAGCACTTGGGAGGCAGAGGCAGGCAGATCTCTGTGAGTTCGAGACCAGCCTGGTCTACAAGAGCTAGTTCCAGGACAGGCTCCAAAACCACAGAGAAACCCTGTCTCGAAAAACCAAAATAAATAAATAAATAAATAAATAAAATAAAATCCCCTTACCCTGAGACCTCAGAGCTGTTCTCCCCCACCTGCTGGGTCGGAGAGTCAGATTGTGGGTTTGCAACCGGTACCAGCTCTGTGGTGGTCTTGTTTGGGGTTCTGTGTGACATGGGCACAGCATATGAACTGTGAGAGCTGGGAACCATACCCAGGTCTTTAACAAGGGCAGCCAGTGCTCTTACTGTTGAGCCATCTCTCCCAGGTCCCCATCCCTTTTCCTTTTGAGACAGGGCCTCACTATGTAGTCCTGGCTAGCCTAGGACTTGCTATGTAGACCAAACTAGAGTTAGACTCACAGAGATTCATCTTCCTCTGCCTCCTGAGTGCTGGGATTAAAGGCATGTGCCACCAACCCCATCCCAACCTTGAACGTTTGACTCTCCGGCTCTCGGGCACCTCCCGGCTGCTGGGACTACAGGCATGAATGTTCAGCTAATGCAGGACTTTTTAGTTTATGGCATACTAACCCAGTTTCCACGGCCCTTCTCTTTTGGAGCTGGCCATAAAGAAATCCTCTGATTCATCTGGTGGCTAGATCAGAAGACCTTCCTGGGTCCAGAGGAGTCCAGCCACATGCCCCCGAGGGGATAATGCGGCATAGCAAGGCCAAGAAGCAACCCAGGCTACACTTCCCCATCTACAAAGTTCATTAGCAACTATCTACACAATGCACATCTGAACGATAAATGTCTTTTTTTTTTTCTTCTTCTTTTTTTTTTTTTTTTGGTTTTTCGAGACAGGGTTTCTCTGTGGTTTTGGAGCCTGTCCTGGAACTAGCTCTTGTAGACCAGGCTGGTCTCGAACTCACAGAGATCCGCCTGCCTCTGCCTCCCAAGTGCTGGGATTAAAGGCGTGCGCCACCACCGCCCGGCCGATAAATGTCTTTTATAGCAAAGTATGGTGGCACACTTCCATAACTCCAGTTCTTGGGAGATGGAGGCAGGGGGATTGGGGTAGTTCAAGGCCACCCTCATCTACATAGCAAGTTGGTAGCCAGCCTGGACTACGTAAAGATCATCTCTTAAAGAAGAAAAGAAAGTAACACTGGTAGATTTCTGTAAACTAAATCTCAGAGTTTATCCAGATGTGACTGTGTCTTTTTCTGCCACAGGTTCCCACATGACATCAGGCATCGTGTCCTTCTGGTCTGCCAAAGCAGACCTGTCTTTCTTCATATATCACTACCATGACACCTTTGAAGACATATATAGGGCTGGAGAGATGGCTCAGAGGTTAAGAGCACTGGCTGCTCTTCCAGAGGTCCTGAGTTCAATTCCCAGCAACCACATGGTGGCTCACAACCATCTGTTAATGAGATCTGGTGCCCTCTTCTGGCCTGCAGGTATTAACCGTTGTAATTCAAAGCGTGACGAGAGCCGGAAACAAAGAAGCTGATAGCATGGGGGTCTTCTGAGCCTGGAAGTTGAGGAGCCATTGCCTGGAAAAGACAATGGAGTGGAGGGGAATGTTCCAGATGAAGGCCTCTGTGGCAAGATGAAGGCATGACAGAAAGGGAGTCTTCAAGTAACATTTATTGAATCCTTATTCTAAATCAGACACTTTTTGTAATCTCAGTCTCCACTACTGCCGGAAGGACTTGTAGGTACTGTTAGCGTAAAGCAAAAGTCACATTTCACTACTTTTAGAGCATTCACGGGGGATCTGATGCCCTCTTCTTGTAAACACAAAGACAGAGCACTCATACACATAAAATAAATAAATCTTTAAAAAAAGAAAGACAGGAAGAAAAGGAATTCACAGACTGCATAGCCATCATTGCTGTCCAGTTCTAGAACTTTTTTTTTTAATTTATTTATTTTGTATACAATATTCTCAGTATTCTGTCTGCATGTATATCTGCAGGCCAGTAGAGGGCACCAGATCTCATTACAGATGGTTGTGAGCCACCATGTGGTTGCTGGGAATTAAACTCAGGACCTTTGGAAGAGCAGGCAGTGCTCTTAACCACTGAGCCATCTCTCCAGCCCCCCAGTTCTAGAACTTTTGTTTGTTTGTTACAGGATTTCGCTGTTAGTAATAGTTTCAGCTGTCCTGGAACTCCCTCTGTATCAGGCTGGCCTCAAACTCACAGAGATCCACCTGTCTCTGCCTCCCAAGTACTGGGATTAAAGGTGTGCGCCACCACCGCCTGGCTTAAATAATTTTTTAATGGAGTGTTATTGGGTATCGGTTTGTTTGGAGGAGTTATAAAAATGTCCTAAAACCAGATGGTGGTAGCGCGCGTCTTTAATCCCAACACTTGGGAGGCAGAGGCAGGCGGATCTCTGTGAGTTCAAGACCAGCCTGGTCTACAAGAGCTAGTTCCAGGACAGGCTCCAAAACCACAGAGAAACCCTGTCTCGAAAAACAAAACAGAAAAATTATTTATTGTCAGGCAGTGGTGGCGCACACCTTTAATCCTAGCACTTGGGAGGCAGAGGCAGCCCATCTCTGTGAGTTTGAAGCCAATGCCAATGACGTGTGTGAAGGCCGAGGACCCTTTGGTTCCTTGGCACCCGCACAACAGTTCACAACCCCGTGTAACTCCAATGTCCTCTTCTGGGCTCCAGTGGGCACATGTGGTGCAGAGACCTACATGCAGACAAAATACTCATATACATAAAATAAAAATTAGGGACCTGGGTTAAATTCCCAGCACCCACATGGCAATTCGCACTCCCTAGCCCTCTTCCAGGGAATCCCACACCCTCACACAGACATACACGTGGACCAAACAACAATGCACATGACATACAAATAAATAAACTATTTTAAAAAGAAAAGAAAATGAAAGCACAACCTGGGGGAGGAAGGGTCGAGCTCCTCCCGGGTTACAAATCATCCTTGGGAAGCCGCGGCAGAAACTCGGGACTGAATCAGATGCTGGGGGCAAACACTGCTCACTGACTGGCTCCTCCTGTCCACGCCAGCTTGCTTATACGATCCAGGACCACCTGGCCAGGTGCAGCGCTGACCACAGTGGGCTAGGCCCTTCCACGTGAACCATCAATCAAGAAAATACCCTACAGTCACGCCCACAGGCCAGTCTATCGGAGGCGGTTCTCCAGGTGAGAAGGGCGCGCCCTGCCCCCAGGTGACGCTAGTTTGTGTCAAATTGACAAAACCTAAGCAACGCTGGTGTGGAGCAAGGGCTCAGTGTGTGAAGGCGCTTGCCGCGAAGCCTGGAAAGCTGAATTTGAGCCCTGGGACATTCATGGGGAAAGAAACAAGCCAACTTCCGCAAGTGGCCTTCTTATCTCCACATGTATGCCGTGGCACGCGTTACACAGATACATGTGCACACGCGCATACTCACAAATGTAAAATAATAATGCTAGGTGGAGGTGGCACACGCCTTTAATCCCAGCACTCAGGAGGCAGAGGCAGGTGGATCTCTGTGAGTTCGAGGCCAGCCTGGTTTACAAGAGCTAGTGCCAGGACAGGCCCCAAAGCTACAGAGAAACCCTGTCTCAAAAAATAAAACAAACAAACAAATAATGATATTAAATTAATGTTAATTCAGCCGGGCGGTGGTGGCGCATGCCTTTAATCCCAGCACTTGGGAGGCAGAGACAGGCAGATCTTTGTGAGTTCGAAGCCAGCCTGGTCTACAAGAGCTAGTTCCAGGACAGGCTCCAAAACCACAGAGAAACCCTGTCTCGAAAAACCAAAAAAAAAAAAAAAAAAAAAAAAAAACCCAAAAACCAAATAAATTAATGTTAATTCAGTAGTAGAGAGCTTGCCTAGACATTCGAGGCATTGAGTTTGGGTCGCATGGACTA